>NW_025767190.1:5442500-5789472 GCF_003918875.1 Haliotis rubra
TAATGATCACGATTAGACAAACGGCACCATTAAAACAGGCGGATACATGAGTGAGTGAGTGAGTTTAGTTTTACACCGCTTTTAGCAATATTCCAGCAATATTACGGCGGAGGACACCAGAAATGGGCTTCACACATTGTACCCATGTGGGGAATCGAACCCGGGTATTCGGCGTGACAAGCGAACGCTTTAACCACTAGGGTACCCCACCGCCCCGCGGATACATGAAGGGGAATCACATTAACAAGTAGAGGATAAATTAGACAATCTAATGTCATGCTTGATGGATAAATCCGACCTTCTTTGAGAGTTATATTTAACGAACTACTGTAAGCTGAAGGCAGTTCTGGAGCCTGAATGTTATATTTTACAACTGAATGATAAGTCTCTTCTAAGAGCAGTTTGTAAATTTAGAATATCCCTACATAATTTTAGAATTGTTACTTACAGGAGAAATAAAGACAGTGGGAAAATTAGTTGTATCTGTAAAAATTGTAATCTTGGAGTGATTGAAGATGAATACCATGTTTTTATGCAATGTACAATATATAATGTAATTCGGAAAAAGTACTTGCCACAGCTGAATGCCATGCCCCAATGTGAACAAAGCATGATAAATGTATTACACTCCAAAGATTCTAATATTATTAAATCAGTTGCTCTGTGTTTTTAAACATCTGTTTAAACATTATATATGAAACTATCTCGTGGCATTGTAAAATATTGTAAGTTTCAATTGTATTATAGGCCGTTAGGCCCACATTACTGAATAAATATGTCTGTCTGTCTATATACACAAGTTTCATCTTGGTTCAGACATATTTTTATTTCCAAAATGCTTACATCAATACAATGAAGCAACACTGAACCAGAAGACTGATCTGGTTAAAACATATTTATTCATCAAGATATGAATGGATTGGCGAACAAGCTCCGAAGAACTTATTTGAAGGCCTCTCCCATAAACAAATGCAGACAGACAGACAGACATTCAGTATAAAGTCCAATGGCCCAAATACAAACATACTGACATATAAATTCTGCGCATTGTACAAAATACATTATAAAACCATGGAAAATTTATATAAATTACTTATTACTTCTGTCAATTATTTGCTGGACCGTATACAAATATATGGAAATCTTTCTCAACTGACTGAAGTCTTGAGCAGATGTTAAGTTAACAAATGTAGTATCAAAGTTACATGTAGATATGCCCAGTATATTATGCCGGAACTGACGATATTGCCATAAACAAAAACATGTACAAATAAATAAATACAGAAACAGATTACACATTGTTACAAGTCTTATTTATCAGCAGTAGATAAGGATAATGCATGGATGTTGATTCGTTTGTTTGGCAGTCAATATCAAAGTATTTAAGAAACATCAAATCGATCAGATCTTATTATGTAATCATGTATAGATTTTAATAATGTGTGTAGATCATTGTTAGTGAGGGATGTTCATCTCCATAGTACTGTGTTGATACTAAACCCCTTTACATAGAAATATGATGTTTGTCTTAATGCTGTGTTTATTGCGTGTGAAGAAATACCATACAGCATTTTCGACGGGATGACCACATGAGCACGAGAGGCTGTCGATGATGTGTCTGTCAAACCAGGGGGCGGTGGGGTAGCCTAGTGGTTAAAGCGTTGGCTCGTCAAACCGGGTTAATCCCCACATGGGTTCAGTGTGAAGCCATTTCTGGTGTCCCCACGCGGTGATGTTGCTGGAATATTGCTAAAAGCGACGTAAAACCATACTCAGAGGTCTGTCAGCATTCAGATCACTACAACGGATAATGGATAATTTGGCATATTCTTGATCAATAGTTTAGGTCAAAGATAATGGTTTTGTTATTAGGTCTGCATATCGAGTTTTTTAATCGGGATAGGGTATCAATATTGTGAATTTCAGAACTTAGGGAATTCCATAGGTTTATTGTATCAGATAGAAATGATCTGGCATGTGTCGTTGTTCTACATTTAACTGATCGCGCTGATAGATTTCCCTAATCATTAGGTTAGGCGAATTATTCTTCATCTTATAAAATGTTGTCAACAGGTATTTGTAGGGTGAGAGAGTTACAGAGCTTGGCTGGAATACTATTGATTCCACATAGGCGACAGAGGTTATATCTTCATCTTATAAAAACTGTAACAACTTCTTTTATTCGTGAGTGCGACGTTTCGATACAACTTATATATCTAACGTTCCTTCAACGGTTTTGGTTAGTTTCTTCCAGAGAGTAGACAAAGGACAGGCGTGGAAGCCAATGATGTACAAATAATAATGGATGGAATACAGTAGATTGGGCTTGGTGGATGAGTGCATCATAAGCGGATGGAATGACCGATTCCACATTTGGTATGATGAGGATGGTTTCGGTGAGTTGAAGTATCTTGTTGGAAAAACCGTCTATTTGATTGGGGCTTTGTTACATTGTTATATCCAGTATATATACACTTCACCCTTCTTCATGTTCCAGACTGCAATAAATCACTATCGAAACGGCAAGAATAAAAGTTGGTATCAAATTGTTCTATATTGTCAAATCTAAAATGCCACTCAAAGAAGTTAAACGTTATGTTCTTAGTTTATAACTAGTAGACTGCAATAAATCACTCCCGGAAAGGAATGTACCAAATTTTAAATCAATAGTAATTATTCTTTCCACAGTGCTCTGCAACCCTCTGAAGGAAACGTGGAAATGGTAACTGCAAGCTTTCAATACTTCAACACTGCGTTATTCGAGGTTTTCTGAATTTCAACATCTGTATTTAAATTATGCATGTTAATTGGTTTCGAAATGCCAATCAACTATCCAGAAAGCGAACAATATGGATTCTCTGCTTTTTATGAAAAATAGCCACTCGCCTTTAGTTTAAGTTGGAGTTTTGACAACCACACCAAGAGAAAAAAAGAAACGCTACATTCTGAACCGTGTTCATACAGCGGGGGGTTTCGAATATATATGTCACGTACAAAAAACATGTTGGACTAAGTTCTTGCATAGTGTTAAAAACACCCAGCTTCATTCTATTTATAGATTTAAATTTATTAGTTATTGACCGAGAGCTCTTCAAGTAGATTTAGCAAGCGATAAAGCTCTTATGATAATGATGTGATATCCAGATATTCATGTAACCATATTCCTATATATTAATAACAATGAGCAATATCAAGTACAAAAGACAGTTAAGTAAAACGGAGTTTGTGCTTATTCAGCAGTCATATAACGTTAATGTAAAAAACCACGGGCGTGTTAATATGCCTTTTCAGCATATTAATTAAGTTGATGAAACGTGGCGAATTATGTATGGTGTGCTGATAAATAATGAGTAACCGTGAAAATAAATTAATTTGTTTTCGTGTCTCTTACTAAATTTGCATTTTTTCAAATCTACTCAGCATAGTAGATCTAATATTGTGAGAAAGTGTTCGCAGCAGCCGGTGTCTCTGACCAACATCCACTCAGTATAATAGATCCAGTTACCGGTTCGAATCCCAGTTGCATGGAATGAAAACCCACCAACCACTGGATTCAGCCAAGTAGTAAATGTCCACGGAATTGTTGTGCTAGTTCCCTACTTGATGACCCCTCACCTGAGTGAGGATTCAATACCAACGGGACAGCATTCCTCCTATTCGACCATTATTGTACGTGAACGCTTCCATATACATGTATTGTGACATTGAAACTGCCCGTTTTGCTTGACCGATGTCATCGTACACAAGTAAATGTACAGGAGTGAGTGAGTGAGTATGGTTTTACCCCTAGGCGGGGACACCAGAAATGGGCTTAACAAATTGTACCCATGTGAGGAATCGAACCCGGATCTTCAACATGACGAGCGAACGCTTTAACCACTAGGCCATCCCACCGTCCCATATATACTGGCAGTATATTTGACTGCCATGATGAAATAAGTATGTGTTGTTTTCGCGAGCACCTGCTGTCATCATTGATTATAAGTGATCCATTCATATCATTTTCACAGCTATTTTGCCTTTGATCCCAAATTGAATATCTGTTTATTAGGTAGTCGAGGCTGGACATGTCTAGGGTTGATCTTTCATACGAGGGGCGTCCCAAAAGTAGTCGGCATAACTATATTCTCGATATCAAATGTTAGAAAAGCTTCCATTTTATTTTGAAGGAATCATTAGCAAAGCCATATCCAAAATTTCACATATGTGGGTAATGTGGTTAACGAGATATTAGTCATGTCATCACAACACACTGGGGCATAATATTTCTTTAAAAAATGCAGAAAGTGAAAAACGATCTCTCATTTTGTACCTCTTGGATAATGGTATGCCTTCAGATAATATCTTATAAAATATGTTCAGTATAGTATTGGATGTCTTCCCGTGATAATCAACATTCAAAGATTTGGATTACTTGATTTATATTTAGACGGGTCTGTTTTTAAAGGACACCCCCTTTTAATCTTTGATTTTGAGGCACTGTTTACAATATATTGAGAGCTGACACTTGTGTGACTGTTCAGTTTTTAGTTTGAACCCTTGGCATCATGTATGGATGAGTGAAAATAATAGAACAAATATGTCCATATGATTACTTCATCTGAAAGGGGTTGGGTAGCGTCTCCAAAGGGAGCTCTTTCAGTAAACATCATGGTGAGGAGTCACTTTAACAAGCGATTGTAGTTTCAAATTGCATTTTTATGCACTTTAATATCTACGTTTGGTTCTAGAGGACTTCTTCCTATCTCAAACACACAAAATGTTTCTTGCATATTTTGTTTCAAGAGGTTTGTGATGCATTTATTGCAGCTTTTGCGTTTTTGTGGGGTACCAAGATAAAGAGTCAAACAAAATGTTGATCGTGAGGCTAGAGTGAGTGAGTGAGTTTAGTTTTACGCCGCACTCAGCAATATTCCAGCTATATGGCGGCGGTCTGTAAATAATCGAGTCTGGACCAGACAATCCAGTGATCAACAGCATGAGCATCGATCTGTGCAATTGGGAACCGTGAGGCTGGAACATGGCAAAAGCAATTTGCTTGAGGTAGCTGCATTTGTATATTTTTCAATGCTATTCCAACTACTTTTGGGACGCCCCTCGTATTCATATGCCTTTCTCTGAGACAAAACAGAAATTAGGTAAATACACAATGGTATCGAATCTTGAAATACCTTTTTTTAAATGGTTAACCACATACGTTACAACCACATTCATAGCACAGAGGAAGATCACGGGTCTATCATGCCTGCCCACTAAAGTATTTTTGTATCACAGCATCAACTGCCCTCAGGGACCCTTCTGACCATGCCTGCAGATCATCCGTTGACCAGGAGTTGCTGACGATGTACACGTGGTCAGACGGGGACGGCTTGTAGATCATATCACGGACCTTTCTCTCGTCAAACCCGGCCTTGAAGTAGCTCCATGCTGTAGGGAAGGGATACCTGTCCCACAACATCATGGCCCCTCCAACAGTTTCGGGGATGTCGGACTGGCTGACGTTGTAGATGACGCTAAGGTACTTCTCAACTCTATTCTTGACGACGTCGGTAACGGCATTCACTCCAGGGAGACTTCCCGGGATGGGTGTCCCGAACTGACTCAGTTCTCGCCAGTAGTGGGCAAAGTCCCCGTCGTGGTAGGAGGCCATGATGATGGAGACGTTGTTGGTGCCCGTGGACCAGTCATATGTTTGTCTATTGGGAAGGTCACTCTTGGTGTGGGTGATGTCAGGATTGCCAGTCTTCCACCACTTGGTGTTGTAGGCGAGGTAGATTCTACCAGCTGGGAATCCTTCCACAGAGTCTATGGTTCTTCTGATCTCGGGATTGTTCTTGAACTCGGGGAAGTCGATCTGTTGTATAGCTTCCTTCTGAGCAGCTAACACAACCTTCCTCGCACACATCACCACGTCTTCCGTCTGCAACCACGAATACAACACAACGTACGGACAGTGTTTACCAACAGCCTATATATATCAACTGCGGGCCAAAAGATCGTAACAATCCATTTTTCATAGCACGACACTGTTTATTCGGTCTAACATTAACACAACACTTTTATGTACCAGTTGTCACTGATATTATCAAGATGAAACACACACACACACACGCGCGCGCGCACACACACACACACACACGCACACACGCTCATGCACACATCCGTACACTTACACACAGGTTAGCTAATTGTTTAACGCCGCACTCAGAAATATTCCAGCTCTATGACGGCGGCCTGTAAATAATCGAATCTGGACCAGACAATCTAGCGATCAACAGCATGAGCATCAATTGGAATACGATGACGTGTGTCAACCAAGTCACCGAGCCTGACCACCCGATCCCGTTAGTTGCCTCTTAGGTGCAATATGTATGAATGTCAGGAGCATCAATGACACACATGATCTTTCCTACTCCGGGAAGTCTCCGGAGAACTATTTCTATACTTTGTAGACACACGTTACATATTTAACAATGACCAAGAGCGGGTTGTGCTGATGAATAAGACTACAAACCGTAACGGGGGTTGTAACACCATCGACTGTCAGGGTCTTTCTGAACCTGATGTTGTAGCCTCCAGCCTGTCCCCTCTCCATCCTCGTCAGCTGGTGGTTCAGGTGGAGCTCATGGCTGAAGTATAAAATATAGTACAGTTTAATTATTGAACACTTTGAGAGATATTTCCTGATACCGTGGGTAGTGGTTCAGGTGCAGCTTGTGGCTGGAACAAATATCAACATGCTCACATATAACAAACGTTTCGCCATCTCAACTACAGGTGTCATTAAACTTTATAAACAACATGTTCTTTGACAAAGTGTTTTCATATGGCATATCTTTTGGAAACTCTAAAGCAGAACCTTCGGAATGTTTTCATGAGAAACTTGAGGGCGGTTGCATTATTTGAGACACGCCGAGTAAAGCAAACGACGTAAAATGTCCGTACCGTAGACTACTATTCAGTCGTCTTGGACCTGTTGGGTCGAACTCACCTTGCGCTCGCCTTCAAGAATTTCTCCATGAGTGTCTTCGGAACCTTTCCCATTCCACCCTCTATTGTCTTGAATTCTTTAGGCTGGCGATCGCAACATTTAGTCTTAAGAAAGCCGGAGAAACGGGAGGCGACGTTTGTTTAAGAGGTGGTTTTACTTGAGCGAATGACTGAATGAGTAGGGTTTAACTCCGGCTTAAACGGGGTTTTTTTCAGTTATATCACGGCGTGCCAGCTTAATGTTTGAGGAAAGTGATAGAGGTCTTAGACCTCTACGGGGGGTGTGTGGGTGTGTGTGTGTGTGTGTGTGTGTGTGTGTTTATGGTGGTGAGAATCTGTGGACTACAAGTCAAGACATTCCATTCTCAGACTTATACTGTGTTATGGTTGATTCTAATGTATCTGTAATTTGGATAATGGCTATAGTTACGCCAATTTACGAGCTTAAACTGTTGGTTCAGAATGGCCAGTGAATTCCTGGATCAGACAAAATGCAACAATTGTGTGACGCCATCATAATTTATATTGTTTAATTGTGCAACCCAGTAGTATGAGCACAACTAGTAATCTGATATGCTGCAAACTGATTTGTGTCAAATACTGGAGAAAGCAAAACTTTGTCTCAGGTTCTACACACACAATATATTTTCACTGCACAACAAAACAACAAAAACATGTTGGATCAAAGTAAATTGTATTTGTCTTAAGACAGTCAGCTAACATCACTTATTCACATGCAAAAATCCTTTGAACTACTGTCGCCTATCCAAGATCGATGTTATAATGCGAAGGTATTTCTTGTTCTTCATTTTAAAGAAAGTACATTTAGGTACTTCGAAGCCAAAATATGATGTGTAATTTTATATTTTAAATGTTTCCAATGTTTCCAATATGTATAGTGTGCCATACTTCGACACTATATGGTAATCTACATGCCACTGAGACTGCAATGGATATGATCTGGCCGGTGAAGGGAGACAGGTGGTTAGGGCAGATAGGTTAGAAAGACTGGGGAGTTAACAGGTCAGAACATACGTCATCTTGTACAGAGGAGTTCCATCCGTTGTCGTCAAAGAGTACAGTTCATCCAGGCTGCTGCTGCTGCTGTTGCTGAGGTTGACGCTGTTCTTTAATAGTTCCCTGAAGAAGTAGGTATTTATGTCTTCTTAAGTCTGTCAATAAATTTGGCAGTGAAAATATCCAGTTCACTAATATTCAGAAAATATGATTAGAGTCGTTTAAGCACAACTTTCATTATTTATTAACTAAAACTGCATGATGTCTATGCCTCCAGGTGTAAAGATTACCCCCAAAATGTCCCACTTTCACACCTTAAAAAAGTCAGCATTGGTGTCTAAGATGGAACAGCCGTCATTTGTATTTTGTATGATTATGGAAATGCTTTGTGCAGGTTTAATCTTTCATCTTTAATATGGCAAAGAAGAGGACGTTGTGTCCAGCTTTCCCCAGAGTCCCATTCCGCAAAGTGGTCGTAGCTCTACGCACGACAGTCGTAAGTCTACGTTGTGTTACGATCGTCTCAGCGCTTAAATCACTTTGTGAAACGGAACCCTGGTGTATAAAAAGATATATTTTCACCCACCTAACCAATATGTCTGGGGCCTTTCGCTCATCTTCGTCAAGGTTATAGGGTACCTTTCCTGTTTCGAGGTCAATATTGCGCAAGCGCATGCCACGAGTGTACCATACAGTCTCGTTTTTATTGCCGTATCCTAGTTCAAAGGGGATGATGTCCAGTCCAATCTCAGTGGCTGTTCTATTTAATGTAGTATGGTCTGTGGGGCAGAACCTCATCCCCCCAAAATCAAGGTACGTCCCCGGGGCGACAGGAAGCTCGGCAGTGAAGAGTCTCCCCCCGACTCGGTCCGAGAACTCGAACACGGAGATGGAGAGACCTCTGTCCCTCAGTCTCCATCCCGTGTAGGCGCCCCCGATACCGCCGCCGATGATGGCAACGTCGATACAGTCGCCGTCAGAGGGAGCTGATATTTCGGAACAGAAAACAACACCAATAAATTTCGTTATGCATATCGTTGCTCGATATCCCTACCACAGTGATGCTTGATGTGTCTTGTAGATAGCGAAACACTTGGGCTGGACCCGGTTACAGGAGAAAGTACTGACAATACATAAGTTCATATTTCCTTACTATTCAATATAGCAGTGAAGTCATTTTAGGACGAATAAGATATAATCGTACAAGTAATAATAAAAAAACCCATCAAACCAAATCATCACGTGACTTACAAGTTTTTACTAGGGTGGCGGTTATCAATATTGTGACTCCAAGAATGTCTAGAATTGTGGCTGCCATAATCGCCCGACACGATCCAATATTGACGTCATTCCCGGAGGCTGAAAACAGGACGTTCGACAGAATGACCCAACAGGTAATATAATACCTGTCTCAAATAGTTCGTTTGTTGTTAGTTAGCTCATTCACTTTTCATAGAGTTGCGAAACTAAATATTTGTAAGAAGGCAGGTCTTATATTAGGATTTTTATCTAAATGTTTGAAAGATGGAAATCTGAGAACCACGGCACTGCTTCTCAGTTTGGATTGATTTAATGTCTCCGTATACCTCGAAAGCTCAACATAGCATTTATACATATTCCAATTTCCCAACCCGGTTTTTGTTATCTGTCGAAACTGAAATTTTACGTTACCCTAGAAATCTTCACGCAAAACAACTCAGTGTCAAACCAACAGATTAGAAAGACATGTTGCATGATTAAGAAATATATTTATTTATTAAATTCCAGCAATATCACGGCGGGGATTTAGACATCAAATACACATACAACACACATAGTTGCAAAGTAATTAATTACAATGGTAGAGCATAAGAGAGAGACAGTACAAACTCCAGAAGCGGTACAATTACAATGGCAATTGATACAACAAACAGCAATAGTAATACCAACAGCAAGTAAATGGTAAACAGTCACCAAGCAGCAGCAGTGGTCAATACTCCAGAATAGGGATAGGCTTGATACCAAGTGGAAAAACTGATCGAGCATTAGATGTAATATGAGCGAGAGAGTGAACTTGGTTTTACGCCGCTTTTAGCAATACTTAAGCAATATCACGGCGGGGGACACATGAACCCATGTGGGGAATCGAACCCAGGTCGTCTTAACCACTAAGCTACCAAACCCGAGCCAGATGTTATATGAGACGAGAGAGGCATATTCCTGTCCACGTATGTTGTTTATATACCTTCTAGGAAGTCCTATACCTATCTGAATTAGCCCATAGTTTAATAGATTCAAAAGTACCCTTGCCTCCAAAAGCACACAATGTTGCTGACATTAGATAGTAATACATTCCTGACCACTAGTTATTATTCCAACACAATGTCTTGAACTTCTGTTGAAATTAACAGGAACAATGTGATTTAATTACAGCATTGTAATAAACAATGCATTACACTGACATTAGACTGACGTTTAGTCCCTGAATACATATAATTTTGATAGTAGCAAATAAACCCATTTAAATTGAAAAGGAGCCCCAGTGAGACCAGAGATTCCTGAACCTGAGGAAATCTAGACTTGCTTCATTTAGGGCTTTAGCATTGCAGGGAGGGCTAAGCATTGGGGAAAATAGTGTGGTTCAGGGACTTTGAGACAGGCTACACTGACATAGACAACCTACGAAACTGCGTAACTAAATACAGATTGTTATTTTCACGTCTTAGGACTAAAACGTTACACCCATCTTTAAACATTGTCGTCCGTGCAATTTTAGACATTGGTTATCGTTTACAACGCCACAGTATACACTCTACAGTAATTTAGTACTTCTACAGTGTTAATTAGTGTGTACCATCAGTTTGTTGGCGATTGTTTGGGGCTGAAATCTTTCACCTGACGTGGAAAGTAATATGCGATGTTCTGGGGGGGCGACGGTTTACCGACTTGAAGTGGGCGCCATTTGACCGAAACGTGTGTTTGGGCGTCACACTACGGAAAACGTGTTTAGGGTCTGTTATAGTGCCGCCATTGAGCAGTAAGACGGTCAAATTTACGGCGGACCACGCCATACAATGCAGCTGCGTCCCATAACTTTGTGGACGTCACAATATCAAATGAAAAGTTGGCTTTTATGATGATTTGTAGAATCTGTAATCCAAGAGGCTGTTGTTTTGTAATATTATGTTAGCACTAACATTCAAATTAGGAATAGCTGTACCAGAAATGCTTCAAATATGTACTTTAACGCCACAATAACTCAGCTAAATATACTGGCAATAAATTCCAAAGTACGACAGCTGCGAAGGAGAGGTTGGTTATGATCATTTTTAACTGTTTAAATCGGACGTATTAAAATATACAATTTAACATGAATTTGTTACAGAAATTTCTGTTTGAGGTCAGAGGCCTCTAATAGAATAAGCAGAATATGCTGTCATTATGTTCTTAAAAATAATATATTTACAAGTTCAACTGAATTTTTTATAATTTACTCTTTCAAAGTCCTCTGCTTCCTATTTTACTAAAGAGTCGTGATTTCTGATAGAATGGGTGGTAAAAAGCAACGAAACTGGACCGTTATGAAAAGGACGAAATTTATTACCGTTAGGGGTATGTGACTTCAGTGGACAACAGTTAAAGAAATAATGGCCAAGGAGAACAATGTGAAGGTGTCAGTGAGTGGATTGTGTTTGCTGAACAAGACATACAGAGAAACAGGTGGCGAGAAGGACCTGTCGAGATCTGGGAGGCCGAAGGAGATACTGTTTTCTGATGAATCTATGTTCAGGAGTTTTAGCAACCGAAGGCAATTGAAGGTCCGCCTTTTAAAAAAACGAAAGATTTCGTCGATGTTGCTTGCAAACGACCGTGGAACATCCGCTTCAAGTTAATGTTTGGGGAGTGATATCTGCAAATGGCCCTGGTGGGCTGAAGAAGGTGACTGGAACGTTGAACAGTGTTTGATATCAACATGCTATAATCAACGACATAGATATTCATGGTCGTTGTGTCGCATTCCCTGAGAAAGAATTCATTTTTCTACAGGACAATGCCCCTGCTCATGCTTCGAAATCAACTACTGACTTTCTAGCTGCCAAAGGTATTCAGGTTTTACCATGGCCCGGGAATTCGCCGGACATGAATCCCATTGAATCGGTGTGAGTCATTGTTGGTTAAAAAGTCATCAGAGACTCTCCGACATCAAGTGATGGACTGTGGACATCCGTCCAAAAACACTGGTATAGTTTGCCAACATCTACCTTTGACAATTTGTACCGTAATATGCCAAAAGGGTAAAGGCAGTAGTCACTCCAAATGGTGGGGCAACATGTTACTGATGGTATTTCATGAATAAATCATTATTTCCCAACTCTCGTTCATTTTTTTTCTTGAAGCAGATGTTTACTCAGTGACATCTGACAATTCCACAAACTTATGAGTCGCAGCTGTATGTAGGCTAGAAGAAACTGTACCACTTTAGAATTGAATAATCTTTTTTTTATTGCATGTTGATTTCATTGAGATTTTGATCTTATCAATACATTTTACTTCACGCATCTATATTTGTGGGTTTTAAGCGAGACTGATGTCAAACTATTGTAGATTTTATGATTATTTTATTGTAAATTTTATTTAAATATTTGTCAGCTGTACCTGTATAACAAGATATTATTTCAGTTAATAAAATGAGTTTTAAAATGTTCAGGTTTTGTTTTAAATAGGCATTCAAGCATTTCACATCCCCTCCCATCTTACCAAGGGTATTCAAAATACAAAATTCTATTCTAAATTTATTTATGTTATTAAATATATGTAAATATTATTCATAAAAAAAATTCCCAATATCAGCTGACATTTACACACGTGTTTACATTGACAGCGCATATTCATAAATCATACAAAACAAGTGGCAATACGTTATCGAACTGCTCAGCCCTTATACCACCATGTTTGACTGGCTTAGTCAAGACGGAAACCCTCTATGTCATTCTAAGACGCTATTCTATGGCCAGGTTCACACAGAATGTAGATTTAAGACACCGTAACGCTACGACATGCGCAATTCTATGTTAAAGTGTGAGAGGTACGATCAATTAAGCACCAAGCATACCACAATGCCCTCTGCTGAATACAATATCAAAATCAATAAGACCCTTGAATAGCTGTACTGAAATTGTCAAACGATCTTCTATCTTGTCGTGTGAAATCCCACATATAGTGAAAAATACTAGAAGCTTTTAATATACACATTAACATAAATTCAATATGAAACAGCTATTCTGCATCGACAACATGATGATGTCCGAACTTGCATAATGAAAATATTCCCACTGATTCCGGACACGCAACAAGCAAACACAGGTTTACCTGACACCTTGTACAGATATCGCCGTCAAAAACAATGGAAGGCGTGAGGAACGACTTCTTTTCCCACAACGTTTCCCACCGTCTACGATGTAGGTAGGGAACAGCGTCAGCACCAGTGTAGTTAATTACCCTCAACCCGCTACTGATCCCGGGACAAATGGACCGTGGAACAAGAAGATATAACAGTGAAAGATACTTACCTTATATTTACCATGTTGACTAGTACATGGTATTCCACAGAGCGAGTCCTTGCGTCTAGCTCGATAGGCATCACTTGCCTACCGGAAGCAAATGTTTAGACGAAAGAAGCAAGTTGTGGAGTGATTTGATGTGACAGTATTGGTCGCATATTCATGAAGGCGACAGCTGGATTCTGTGAGTAAACTCTGTACCTATCAGCTATACAACAATAGGCAAGCGATCGAAACGTTGCATATAAATCGTTATGGATTTGTATTTTGCATTGCATGCGTGTATAATATTGCAACACGTTCGTTGATCGGATAGGGATATGTCCCATCACAGTTTACATATGATCGTGACACCTTTGTATATAGAAAACATTTAAATTGATTATTTAATTTGATTAAAATCTATGAAGGTTGTGCATTGACCGACCCCTTAACTATATTTTTTTATCGTTAGCAGATTCCAGGTGGAAAGGGCGGTGGGGTAGCCTAGTGGGCAAAGCGTTCGCTCGTTATGCCAAAGACCCGGGTTCGATTCCCAACATGGGTACAATGTGTGAAGCCCATTTCTGGTGTCCCCCGACGTGATATTACTGGAATATTGCTAAAAGCGGCGTAAAATCGTACTCCCTCACTCATCCCAGATGGGAAGCTTGTACAGCATTATAGTGATTCTGATGAGTCACCAGAGAGTCCTCTTGACGATGATAGTTTAAGGGTAGTGGTTAAAGGTGTGAAATTAAACTGCAGACTAATTGGCATTTTTTTGCAGTAAATAATTGTCCATTTGTGTTTCGCATGACGACGCTTTATACATAGATTCTGCTTGAACTTGAGATTACGTCAGAGACGAGTGTTGTTAATATCGGATCGTTATTATGTGATTATTATTACGCATTCACAATGTATGGAATACTGTAAGGGAAATTATTGCTTTAAATCGATCTCGACCCTCCGTAAAAAGCTAAGTGCTATCAAACACTGTGTCGAAGTGTATGGTCCAGACTCGATTATTTACAGACGGCTGTCATACAGCTAGACTATTTCCGGCGTTAACCAACAAAACAAATCTTATATACCTGAGAAACAGATGCTTGACTAGTACAAGGCTGAATATGGGACATCACTGCCCCAACTGAATATCATATGTACAATTATTACATAGTTTCACAATCCATATCACTGCCACTTAACAAAGAGCACATTATAATTACCTCTCTATAAGTTGGGGGGAAAATGTACTTGCTGCATGTCAAGTTATGGAAATGTTATGCTGTCGAGGATTGTGTGATTAGTGTTTGTCATCAAAGGTTTGTTGAATATATCCGCACCTCGTAATAGGAACCCGTGAAGATGCGGGTTAGAAATGATCAACGGTAACCCATGCTTGTCGTAAGAGGCGACTAACGGGATCGGGTGGCCAGGCTCGCTGGCTTGGTTGACACATGTCATCGTATCCTAAATGCGTCGATGATCACTGGATTGTCTGTTCCAGACTCTATTATCTGCAGACCGCCACCATATAGGAATATTGCTGAGTGCGGCGTAAAACTAACTCACTCACTCACTCGTAATAGGACACCGCGCAATACGCTCTAAAATCGTGTGGTGTAACAACTCAGTTAACAATGTCGGGTGTGACCACCATTTGCGTTGTTACAGGCGGATGATTGAAACCAGATTCAGGGGTGTTGCAAATATATTGACGAAAATGAGTTAGCTTTCCAGACTGGTTTTGGTCCGGTTGTAGGCGTCCATCCTTCTTATCCCATGCATGTTGTTGGGGCAGGTGTGGAGAAACACCCGTCTTGGCAATACGGCAATCGTATCCTCCAACAGAAAGTATGTTACAACAAGAGCAACATGTGGGCGGACATTGTCCTGCTGCACCGTGACGACATCCCCACATTTGCACAAACAACATGATCTCGTACACCGTCTTCCTGGTAGCAGTAACAATCCTGATGCCAAACGTGTTCAGTGAGATGTGGACCTCAAGTGACTCTGACTCCTGCGCACCACCCTAGTATCACCACTCCACATGTTTATGCGACACTACCCAAATCATCCAAGAACATTACATACATGCACATATACTATTACATTCCTGACTACGTTGAGTAAGGCAAGTGGCGCGAAAACGTCCTCCTGGACAATCAATACTGGCTTCAAAAGATTCAAAACTACACTTGGCTCCAAGAGAACGAAACTACTGCTGACATTGTTCCGATACAATGTTATGAACTTCTACTGATTCTTAAAACAAACGATGCAATGGAGACCATGTAAACAAACAAGATGTCGGACGGGAGCTACCAGCCTTTGTGGGGTGTATTGTTTCTGAAATGACATCGTACGAACAGGTTTGCAGTTGTCAAATATAATATACGTAGCAAGAGGACAGGCATGCAAATATTTTGCAGACGCATTTTCAACAACTGGTGGCGAAACTCGGGACAGTAGGCTAATAACGTTTGCGTCAACATCTGACTCTGACATGTCCGATATTGTATTTCATGTAACTGTGACAGTGCATAATTCATCATTACATTCTTTATATTTGTTTCTGTATGCATATATTTTGTATATGTTTGTCACAAATTTCACTTTCATTCTGATGAGTTACTAATATTGAAATGTCACTTTAATTATCCTCCATGGCATGGCTCAAGCTGATGTAACGCACTTTGCAAAGATAATTAACATGAACCATATACCATTTGTTACAGAATCTTTTTGTAATCTATATACAATGAAACCTATAGCTATTTATCATCTTTGAATGTTCTGAAGTGTAGAATCACGCTTACAAAATTTCGTTGTTCCTCCCATAATTTGTTAATAGAAACAGGTAGAATTATTGGAATAAAAAAGACGATAGAATATGTAAAATGTGTGACTTGAATTTAATTGAAGATGAATATCATTCCTTTGTGTCTGTCCAGCCCACCTCACTTTAAGAAATAAGTATATTAAGAAATATTACTTTGAACATCACAATATTAATAAATTTATATCTCTATTAACCTATTCTAGCAAGGAACACCTGGTAAAGTTGCCAATGTTTCTGTACGATGCCTTCTACACAGAAGAAATGTACTTGTTACTGCCAAATAATGATGCTAGTATAGACTCTTAACTGCAAATAAAGATTATGAGAATAGAAAGTGTCAACTTTAAACTCAATCTATTGTTTCAAGAACCACTGTATAAACATCCAGACCTCAACTGCAAAAACAAACAACTGCAACAAAAACCCTGTAATATATCTGATCTAACTGACGCCAATTACCATTGTGTCACAGTCATGTGACATCCGCTATACAAACTAATTTCACATCCAGACAAGAGCTGTAAAACAAACTGTAACTTAAAGTGATGTAATTACCTTGTCACGGTCATGTGACTACGCTTCCAAAAACTCATTTCGGCTTGTCCAATCAGTTACTATTAGTAAAAGTATCTGATCTATGTCAACCAACCGAAATCGTAATTAAAAGACATATTATATGTTTTGGCCAATCGCAAAAGAATTCCAACATTGATCAGTGATGTTTCGGCTATAAAAAGAGGTCAGTGATTTTCCATCGACACACGTGACCTCACAATAAATGTTGAAAGATCTCCTTGACTGAACATTGAATTGACATTTAGGAATTCTCCATTCCATTTTAAGGTAAGTTCTTTAGTACAACTCTATAAATTATGTTAGATAATGTCATGACTGAAATGTATTATTTATGAATAGAAAGTGGCCATATGTGGTCATGCAGTAACATTATGTGGTCATGCATAATATCATGTTAATGAATATGTTAATGAATTGTTGTGCATTTGATGTACTTTAGATGGATGTACATTACATCACAAATATGCTGATAGTGAACTTATATAAATGGCAAATATCATTCATATATGTTTTATATGACGACAGCTGAGGTATAATTGAGAAATGTGTTAAAATGATTTGTATGATGAATGATTCCCAATTATGATTATGATTAGGATTATTATTTTAGGTTGAAAGAAGAAATATTATAATTGTTATATATAAGCTCTATATGCTAATTCTCCATTATGATTTTATATAAGATTATTGTTTGAAGATCTTTAATGTATATGTATTTATGTATGACACACTTGACCCCACAATAAATGTTGAAACATCTTCTTGACTGATCATTAATGAGCGTGACATAACATTACGTTTGTGAACCATACAAAGACTGTTGCAGCCCCCCACCCCCACCCTCCCCTCCTGTGATCACTGACTGTTCAAACCCAGCAGCAGCGGATACAGCATTTTTGAACTCGTCTACCCACCCCCACCCCACCCACTTAATGAAATCTCCATCGCCATGAACACAGTCACTGGTTTCAACCCTGTATGGCTAAAAGCGTTAAAGCTTTAATACGACATTTCGACATTCTCTGATAACACCCACCTTACTAACAGCACATACTAACTCCGCAATAACAAATGCCTGTTAAATATTCCAGCAACATGACATGGGTACAATGTGTGAAGCTCATTTCTAGTGTCCCCAGCCGTGATATTGCTGGACTCTGGCTTAAAGCGGCGTTAAAACCCTGCTCACTCAATCACACCAGGAACATCACGACGGGGTACAACGATGAGAGGCTTCTGACAATGTACCTCTGTCGGGAATAGTCTTCGGAGTGAATGAGGTTTTACATTACTCTGGACAATAATCCAGTTATATCACGGCATGTCAGCTTGGTGTGGGAGGAAATCCCGAAGTAATGCAGGTATCATAATGCAGACATTATACATAATACAGTATACTAAATGTAACGGAGCAAGTCACACATGAATTTTATCGACATTTTCAAACTGCTGTTATTTCCACATAATGTGTGCTAATACACAAAACTGCTCGACAGGGTTATATTTGATTTGTCTTTGAGTATTGTTACTCAGTGGCAGATTGAGGTTAAATAGCTTCAATACGTTTGAGATATACCCCGTTAAGATGAGAGAGCATGTAAATAATTTGTAAACTATTTTGTGAGCGATATCTTTTGGATATCTTAATCCACCCTAAAAGGAAATAAACCTTAAATTCTGGTTAAACGAGAACACACAATAATTAAGAACAGGAAGACAATACGGTTTACTGTTGCGCAACACACAGTCGAAATCTGACGTAATTCATTGTTATTACGTTTGAGATTGTCCCCATTCATACACAGAAACAAACAAAATGTCGGACAGTAGGAACTCTCAAGCTCGTTAAACTAATCGAAGCCAGTTAATCAATTGAATAATTATTGCTAGTCCATTGAAAACACCAGTTGAACGACTAAAGTTTACGCTGAACACCAAACCGTGTGATTATCAACAACTGTACTGCCAGAACACGTGCACTCACAAATACTGAAAACTCTCAACATCGCCGAACACGTGCACTCACAAATATTGAAAACTCTCAACATCGCTGATATGATGTTATTCAGTGAGACTGCCTTTACAAATGTTAGGTCAGTGTGAGAAGCTTCTGAGCGAGAGATAATCCTGAGCTGGTTCCTGGCTCCCTTTGCGCCAAAACAAATTGTGATATTAGAGACGGAGCTCAGATTATGATTGATCCCAGCGGCTGGGCTGACGTCATATGAAATTAGTTTGTCAGAGTTTCTTGCAAGAAATTTTCACTTTGTATATAGCAGTGGTAGTTTCAGTTAGTCTGTTTTTTTGTATTAAGCCTTTTATACTTCTTGAATATGAAAATAAGAATAAAATATAAGTAATAACAATGTTGTATTGGAATCAGCTATTCCGAGACATTAAGTTTCATTAAGTTGAGTGCAACTCGCTGCTCAGAGCAATTTTGTGGCATTTTATAAGTTGGGACGTACAATATTGAACAAACTCTATGGATAACAACTTCTTTATTTCGCGAGTGCGACGTTTCGATACAGATTCTTGTACCGCAGGGCTTGACAACGGTAGAAAAATCTATATCTAAACGTCGCTTTAACGAATAAAAGAAGTTGTTATCCATTAAGTTTGTTGAATTACACAGTACTTTTGGTATCTTGTGCGACTCTTCAAGGGCGGGTAATGTTTTGACGTTATGACCGGAAGTTTACAGTTTAAACAAAGCCACGCGGTCTGCGTCGCGAAGTGATATAATTTAGAAGAGTTATGTTACGGGGAACAGGCAGGTTAAAATCTGTATATTTCCTGAACGTTTCATCTAGCGTTTTAATCTTGGACTCACGAATGTTATACCTGACTTTCAACAAAGTTTCATATTTCATGTAACATTGACCAAGTTCTGGATAAACAATTGCGACTTCGAGTTGATATTCCATGAATGCAAAGAGGCTGAACCATACAGATACATCGCAAAACAACACAAATGTTACTAAAATATTGAAGGTTGGTGGCAGTATTCCAGTGTTTGTGTTTTTAAGCATGAATCAATCGTATATACTGACATTTGGTTGTATTTGTGGTGGCACGGATTTCAAAGGACTTTCATTCGTCACGTTCTTATTATGGCTCCTGCGGGGAAAGATTTCCCGTAACCACGTTTTGTATCATTCTATGCCTAAGAATTAGAGTTTGAATAGAGGGGGTTTATTTATAGAAAGCCAACCCTAACCCTAACCCTAAATCGAGCAAATTGCTAAATTTAAAAACCCTAAACCTAACCCCTTGAAATAATCATAATAGATGGAAACACTTTACAAATATAATGTCAATCAATACAAATCCTTGTTCTGAACCTTTTTTATCTTTTCAATGGAACTTGGATATCTTCATAAGGGGGATTGTTGATGTTTTTCACCTCTATTTTCACTTGGAAATGACAAAAAGCGGTATGTTCATATACATTTCAGAGCCTCGTTAAAACACTACTGCAAGAAGTCTTCAATGGAAGGCGAGCTCACCTGCCCAATATGCCTGCAAATATACCAGGATCCTGTCGTGATGTCATGCATGCACTCGTACTGCAGGGAGTGTCTTAAAGATTTGCATGTCAAATCCACTACAGCCGAGGAATCATGGGGTCTGTTTTGAAAACATATTTTCACTTTGCATTAATTAGCTCTAACAATTTAAAAGTGTAATATACTTCCAACCCAAAGTCAGTCTCTCTCTCTCTCTCGTTCTTTACTCTTCAGGGAGTATATCTATATTTATATATACATGGTTACATCAAAGATTGATTTCTCCACTAACTTGAGGGAACCAACTGCAAACCTTATGCAGATGAATTGCACGAGGATCATGCATCAAATTGCTGAAGTGCATGTGCAAATATCATGCTTGTGAACAGCTGCGTTTTTGTGTAAGGTTTTGGTAAGACTTCGCAAATTTTCATTGAGTTTCATCATTAATTGAACTCATGACAATAATCTCTTCAAAATTACCATTTTGTTTTACAATACATCAGTTCATGTGTGAACAGTATGGCATATTTCGCAAAATTTAGTTTAGAATAGTTGCTTGAAGTAAGTGGCTATATTTACGCTAGTTATTCTAAACATTTTAATGGGAAGTACATAAACTATTTAAATCACTAACATATAGAATGTTCTCATAATGTTCGGAAGTATGTATGATCTGACCTGAGGTCATTGCTGGACCTATCATAATTAGTCCTGACTTCTAAATAACATGTTTACTACTTCACTTGTGTTGCCCGTGAAGATAGGGATTGGTCTTTACCAGCCCATGCTTATCGTAAGAGGCGATGACTCAGTTGACACATGCCATAGTAGCACAACCCCGTAGATTGATGCTCCTGATGTTGATCACTGGATTGTATGGTTCAGACTCAATTACTTGCAGATGCCGCCATACAGCTGGAATACTGCCGAATGTCACGTTCAGCAACAAACAAACAAACAAACAAACAAACATTACTTCTGTTTATCAAACTTCTAATGGGCGATCGATATTGTGGTACTTTCGTTTGGCATTATAGTTGAATAGACGTAGCAGAATCTGAAATACCATTCAAAATGTCCGTAACGCTGGTCACATAGCTACAAACACAAGAGCCACAATCACATAACTTATATATTTCTGCTGTACAATAACAGGGGTTCACAGAATGATTTAAACATATCCATACACCATGCAACTGTCATTCGATTAATAACTACTTTCTGTGTTTCCTAGACAAGCGTTTAAAGACCAGCAACACGCTGCCCTGTCCCGCCTGTCGAGCAATAACAAGCTTTGGCCTGGAGGGTGTTGATGGCCTTCCCAAAAACTTCACCCTAGCAAGTATATGTAGGAAGTTCAAAGAGACCTTCCGACAGCCTCCTGCCCCGGCACCCCATGAAACTCGCAAACAAACACCATCGAACGAGAAAAGCGTGTACTGCAAGGCATGTCAAGTCATTGTGAGGAGTGGAGATCTATTGCCAACACATCGCTATCACGTCACAGAGGACCTCGAAACTGAACTTAGAAAACAGCAGGTGATAACCATGATCGCGGAAATGTTTGTGTAAACATGTCTTACGTAAAGTTTTTGTATCTAAAACAAATATCAAATAGGAGTTGCTCACATGCAAATTTGAATACGCGTATCGCCTATCGCGTTATTTTCAACAGAAACAGTTTTTACGATTATATCTGGAGCATTGGTGACCTATCTTGCCTTTCATATTTCAATACGCTAACGCTTTTTGATGGCACTAGCTTTGCCTTTAGACAATCTGTTTCATTTAAAAGTAAACTGACCTCATGAATCAATAAAATGGATACGAATAATCTCTGAGAATAAAAACTACTCTCTCGAAAATTAGGAAACATGTGACAAGAAAAGAAAATCCGGCAAGGATGTCCGTCTAGACAACACATCTGTGTAGACAACACATGCTATCACGTTACAGAGGACCTAGAAACTAAAATTACAAAACAACAGCTGATAACAATGATCACGGAACTTATGTGTGACAACCACTTTATATGTAATGTTCTGGTATCTAAAATAATATCAAATAATAGATACATACATACAAATCTGAATAAAGTCTCGCGTGATTTTCATAAGAAACAGCCTGTACATTATACCTGTAAGTGTACGTGTTCATATTAAAATAGAATGGTACCAACTTTGCTCTTGGACAATCCGTTTCATCTATACTCCAATTGACCCCCATGAATCAAAGAAATGGATACGAATTATTTCTGAGAATAAAAACTACTCTCTCGATAATTAGTAAGGAAAGATGTGATAAGAAAATACAATGTATGAGGATGTCAGGCTGAAATGTCAAGATCATATGTCCTTCGTAAGAACTAAATTACATTTATAAATAAAATAAAATATAAAATTCAAATTCTGAAAAATGTAAGGATTTTCCAAATCTCATTCTACAACTGGGAACAGTCCCATGTCTTGAGGGTAAATGATCACCATCATTTTGTGTCTTTGGTGTGTTCATGCCAAGCGTTATCTTTCCCCAGGACAAACTCTCCACTTGCCTTCAGGAGTTGGAAAGAAGTCGCACTATGGAGGAAGCTAGACTGAAAGCAGCATCGGTTGATCATTGTAACAGACAGGTACTTGTGTAGAATACGTAGAATAGCCATACTGTCTTCTGAATTTTGTTATATATTTATGAGTGAGAAAGTATCAGTGGATTCTGAACGATTTACGTATTTAATATACGTGCTATTCACCCAATTAGATTGACATGCAGTTATATTACATATATATATATAACTAACCCGGACACACAGATACATCAGTTTGTTATATACAATAGGAACAGGTGCAGAACGAAGAAGATGCCATCAATTCATTGGCTGAATCCATTGAGGAACGTCTTCGATCACGGAAAGAAGAATTTCTAGAAAACATAAAGTCCTTGAAAACGCACAACAAGTGGTGTTTTGAGACGTATCAGAAACAACTCCAGTCCTACATCTCCACTGTCGACAGCATCACTGCAGCTGCACATACAATGGATGAACAGAAACTGGAGGGAGAAGACGGTCAAGTCAGTTTCCTGCAGGTAGACAAAGCTGTTCGTAGAATAATAATCAGTTTGTTGTTTTACATCCTCAGTTCATGCATACAGACAACCCCTTTGTTTCCCTCCAGAACAATCTCCGTTGTGAGGGACATCCGCCAGAAACCATTTCGTTTACCATTGACATTTAGACAAGAATATTACATTCCCAATGCTTTTAAGTCGCAATCGTAGAAATGAGAAGTTTAAAAAAGTGGTTAAAATATATCTACAGAAAGTCCAACAAAATATATAGAATCTTTGTATAAATACAATGGATGTATGTATCACCAACGCACTTATGTTCAGTTGTATAAATTCCTTTCTAAATGCTACCCGATCCCTACCGACACTGACGACAAACACACTATTTCAGGTGGTGGACGACGTCTTAACACAAACACAGCGGTGAGTATGTAATTCACCTCTGAAGCTTTAATGTCAGGAAGAATGTCGAGGTCCTTTACATAGTTTCGTTTCTTTTCCGTTTGTGTTTAACGCATCACTCAACAATAAGGCGGCAGTCAGTAAATAATCGAGTCTGGACCAGACTATCAAGTGATCAACATCATGCGCATCCATCTACGCAATTGGGATACGATGACATGTATCAACCAAGTCAGCGAGCCTGACTACCTGATTCTGTTCGTCGCCCCTTACGACAAGCATGGGTTGTTGAAGACCAATTCTAAGCCGGATCTCTTCACGGTTTCTATACATAGAATCATTTGTATAGTCATATATAGCTCCATTTACAAAGACGTGCTAACTGCGATCATTACTGTAATTCGATACCCATTGTAAAAACTGGCCTCTAATACCATACATCAGTAATTTATGTACAAGTCCTTTGTGCCACACACGATCAAATGCTTTTGATACATCGCAAAATATAATACAATATTTTTCTTTGCTGCCGAGAGATATACAAATATGATGGTTAAGTTCAATTAATTGAGAGACAGTTGAATGACCCGCCTGGAAGCCTGATTGGTACTTAAATAAAAGATTGTTAACATGGAAATAGTTATCCAAGTGTTTGTATATAACTCTTTCAAATAGTTTTCCTATGCAACCTATAAGAGAAATGGGTCTATAATTGGAATCAATAGAAGAAATGTGACAATATTCACAATGCAACTTTAAAGACACAGGCATGATTGAAATACAAGCAGCTAATAACTTTACTTCAGTAACTCATTTGATAATATTTTCACACTGAAACTGGTTCAATTGCAGACTGGCAAGAGTGGATGACGTGACCTTTTGTTTGGGCGTACCCTTTCTTCCATATGGTGAAGAGTTTGCAGAGACTCTAAAAGTTGATTTTTACAGAATACTGTTTGGTCCCTTACCAGTCCCAACTACCTTAGTCCCTAGCAACAAGGACACATTAACGGGTGAGTAGTAGCCATGATGAAACCTTATGCTTTGATACTTGACGTCATTCTGAGAGGTTCTTTATCTTACTTAAAGCCCCAGATCTGCGAATCAAATATGTATATATGTGTATATTTTGTCCAAATATTGTTCAGTTTGGTTCAGTTCACATTAGTGACAGTTTCCCTCGTGATTTAGATCACAGTCAAGAGGAGGTTTCTACTGATGAGGAGGTTGTTGCTGCAGAAAGTGAAACCAGAAATACACATTTCTGCTGGACACCAGCTTACGTCATCGAAGATTTGTTCTTTGTTACGGTTATACACTGCCCCACGCATGCAGAGAAAGTGTCACACTAAATCATGTTTTTCACATTCAATCAGCGAAACTCCACAAAAAAAAAACACTCATTTATTTGTAGTGATGCTATTCCGTGGAAAACACTAACCTCTTGTAAGAAATACTCATCTCAGTTGGTTGATATTTAGTTGCGGTGAATACAGGGATCCCAGCATTATTCACTCCGCCATCATTGCTTTGTGATTTCAGGCATCTGAGGTTGTTGTTACCATTGGTAAGACTTTGTCATGTGAGGATGTGAACAACAGTTGAATGTCTTTATCGATTGATCATTTAACATTTACATGATTGTATCAGGTGCAAACTTTGAGTGGGATCCAGATGACTGCAGTTCATCACTTGCGATATCCGAGGACTGTTTGTTGGTGACGGACGAGCGATGGGAGGATGAAGAGATCCGAGGTGAATCTGCCCACAATTCCGGTAACTGGAGGAACGTACGTGGCATAGCTTCACACATTGTCATGGAAGAAATGAATGTATATTGGGAGATCCTTGTTACATTCGCTATCCTGGGTCATCTCGACGACAAGGACCTGATCACGGACCTCGGAATATGCAAACCTGGAAAGGAAGACGTGCATTCACCATTGAGAGAAAACTACTATTGCCTCTGTTGCAGTCTAATCAAAGATCCTGTCTCAGCAAACATTGTCATGGAGTTCTGGGATGGCCCAAAGAAGACCACATGGGAAACTCATACGGTAAAGAAACGGATAAGACGCCGTAAGAAGGAGCATCTCAAACTCGGGTTCAATGTCGACTTTTTGAATAAGATGTTCAGGATCATTGACGTCGATGAGAACGCTGTTCTCCATAGTTTTGTGGGTATGGACTTCTCATCGGTCACTGCCGTAGCATCTATAGAAAATGGAGACAACGTTAGAACGTCCTTAAAATTGGATTCAAATGTCCATGATTTTCCATCCGTACTTTGGAACTGAAACTTAAGGAATACTCTGAAGTGATGAAGCCTACCTTGTTGACCATGGATCTTTAACTTTAATCATTTTTTTGTTATGTGTATCTTTAATGGAGCAACACCACACTGTACATCGATCACTTTGAATACAGAACACTAATATTGAGCAACACCCGGTCAGTTCCGGGGGAACGAGCACTGTTTTGGAACCAGTTTCCTTTCATGCTTCATAACTGAAACCGGTATCACTTCCGTCTTAAATGATGAACAGAACACTGATGTATGAACACATACCGGCTGTAGAGAGTCAAGGGTAGCTCTCTGTCCACAATACGTATATGGTATTCGATGTTACATGGCAGTGTAGAGTGAAGTGTCTTATGATTGTTAGTTGCAGAAAATGTCATACGCTGAGTGACTGTCAAGATCTGCATCAAATGCTTGCCATATACAAAGAACGACTATACATGGGACAATTCATATGTTGCAGTATGCTGATTGAGCTTCACATAACCTTAAATTGAATTGATGTGTCCCAATATCAAAAGTTGGGAACCATATCAATATATGGTGACGTTACTAGCAGCTGCGGTAACTCGCTGAACTTTATAGAAGATGTAGATAGTATTCCTAGATGCGACGTAATGACCTCACCAGAGTGGCTTAATGATTAGATAACTAACATTATCAATGGTCGAAATGGTGCCCAAACTGACTGTATGTCTGTTTCTACACGTGGCAAAGCTGTTGGAGAATATTGAATTGTAACACATGAGGAACTCCAGTACTATTCACACTTTACTGTAAGCCATGCTAGCGGTTTATTTCACTCCTATTTATCTTGGAAGCATAACTTAAATGAAAACTTGACCTTTTTACCTGAAGAAATATATGAATTAAGTTAGAAAAAGTTTAATTTAAAGGCAATACCGACTGATTTTTTTGTCATCCTGAAACTGCAACTGCTACAAATAAGATAGATTCAGCTATTTTGTCACAAAACAATGTGAATTACATATACAATGGATTCTGTGGAACGTTGAAGAATTAAATGTGTACGAAATTGTCTCACTCGACAGTTAAAAATACCTCAGGGTAGAACAACAAAGACGAAAATGCTACAAGCCCTGGTGGTGCAGTGAGATGACAGCTGTGGGACGATCGTTGTGAGGCTGAGAAAGTGTTTGTAAAGCACAAGGGTTATAAGAATAAAGAACCGAGAAACGTATACATTTTAGACTCAGCGTTTTGATCGCTGTGCCTAGCGTAGTACGAGAAAGTGTATTAATGTGGTATTATTCAAGCCGCTGAGGTTGGTAATATTTTGGAAGACTATTGGGAAGCTGGGCGTTACTTGTCTTGGTGTATCTGGTGTCGGATGTCTTAGATAAGTCGAAAACAGATTTTGAAACTGTTGAATAGCCAATCTCCGATTAGCGTGCACACATGCCAGCCTGTTAACCTATTTGAAAACGAATATATGAAGAATTACACGCAATGACGATTTTACTACTGAAGTCTTAAGAAAGGACTCCACCCGTGAGCTTCTGCTCAAGCTCTTCAATAAGTGTTAGGGGCGGTCGGGTAGCCCAGTGATTAAAACGTTCGCACGTCACGCCGAAGACCCGGGTTCGATTGCCCACGTGGCTATAATGTGTGAAGCCCTTGTCTGGTGTCCCCCGCCGTGATATGGCATGAATATTGCTAAAAGCGGCGTAAAACTGAAAGTCACTCACTCACTCACTCAATAAGTGTTACAGTGGTGGTCGTATTCCCTATGTCCGGAGGTAAGAGATACTTAATCCTATTCCGAAAACGAATTTCCCAGACCAAACAGGCCCTAAAATGTATCGTGGCATCTATACTGAGTCAAAAAAGAAACTTCACATTCTTTCTTCAGGGCACTATAAAAGAACAAGAGATGGTAAGATGGTTAAATTGTTATTATTTCATTGCTAAGATCTGTGTGATGTACTCGATACACTGACAGTGCCATAATCAGTTCCATTAGGCTACACTGCCGTTCCAAAACCTGGGTATACAGAATGTCAAGTCACAAGAATAAAAATGCGAAATTTCTCAGGTCAATATCGTGTATGGCCGCCCCGCGCATTCACCACTGCCAAACACCGTCTCCTCATCGACTGCCTGATGCTTGTGAACACGTGGTTGGGGATTCTGCGCCATTGCTCTTGCAAGGCAGCGCCAAGTTCCTGCAAATTCTGAGGTTGGTTCCTAAGACCAAGTGCATCCCAAACGTGCTCTATTGGATTAAGGTCAGGGGACCTCGATGGCCAGTCCATGACGTTGATTCCAGCGTTTTGAAGGAAATTTCGTGTCAACATCGCGGTATGCGGCCGAGCATTATCATGCTGGAACTGTAGACCTGGGCCATGAGCCGCCATGAAAGGAACGAGTTCAGGGGTGAGCACCTGGTCGCGGTAAGCAGCAGCTGTGAGGTTTCCACGGATGACCAGAAGTCGGGAACGGTTGTTCCCACAGAAAGCACCCCACACCATGCATCTTCCGCCCCCGAATCTGTCGACTTCCTGTACACAACATTGGGCATACCGTTCGAGACGTCGTCTCCAGACTCTATGCCTGCCGTCCGCGAATCTGAGGGTAAACCTGGATTCGTCGCTAAAGACGACTCAATTCCAGTCACTCTGGGTCCATCGGAGGTGACGTTGAGCCCACAGCAGACGTTGACGTTGATGAAACGGCGTCAATATTGGCCCACGATATGGACGTTGAGAATGGAGATTGGCAGCCCACAACCGATTTCGAATGGTCTGTGAGGACAGTCGACCTCTAAACATCTCAGCCCTGGTTCGTGTAGCCGGCAGAAATCTGTCACGTAGGTGACGTAGGACGATTTGACGGTCTTCTGCTCGTGACGTCACACGTGGACACGTGGACATACACAGTACGACGGCTGCAACCCATTGCTCTTGCGACGTCAATAACTGATCGTCCCGCTTGACAATCGTGGCATTTCAAGTACCGTTAGAACTGTGGTTTAAAAGTGTTTTTTCAATTCTTGAGGCCAATGCAAACACGTGCATATGAAGAAAACTTCGATGCGAAGATCACGTGATCGACTGCACGTGCACAACCTGATTTGGCACTAACATCATTTGCACGACGAATGGATGGGTTTGAGTGGGTTTTGCTAACGTTTTTCTAGAGTCGAAAGATAGGGATCCCATTTCGGATACATAGATATATCATCAGAGAAAAATTATTCATTATTTTTCCAATTACATTTTTTGACTCAGTATATTTAGCATCGGTTGTATGCAAGCTTTGCTGTATTTTGTTAAGTAATGGACAGAGTGAAATATTATAATCGCCGAGGAGCAAAACGGTTTCCGAAAAGAGAGGAAGATATGACTCCAGACAAGTAACCTCTGTGGGACGAGAATGCTACATTTACTGCCTTCAATGATTTTAAAAAGCTTATGATTCTATTATAAGTAGATTTATTTTGTTTGAGGAACTGGACGATCAAGGGCTATCGGAACACATGAGAAAATATCTACCCGCAATATGCAAAAATGTCCAGTTGTGTTAGGTTTTACGAAATTACATCTGAGTGCTTTAATGTCAGCTATGGAGTCAAACAAGGGTGCTAGTTATCACCTGCGTTATTAGATATCCACATCAACGAGGGGCGGTGGGGTAGCCTAGTGGTTAAAGCGTTCGCTTGTCACGCCGAAGGCCCGGGTTCTATTCCCTTCATGGGTACAATATGTGAAGCCCATTTCTAGTGTCCCCCGTCGTGATATTGCTGGAATAATGCTAAAAGCGGCGTAAAACTAAACTCACTCACTCACTCCACATCAACGATTTAGCTGTTACCGTAAGGGTGTCGGTAAATGTAAACTCTTCAAAAGCTAGACACGCACGGGCCAAAACTAAGTACATGTATTAAACGTATTTAAGTGTGCATCAATCGATAAAGTTTGAACACAGATGAAGGAAGTTCGACACACGGATGAACATGTGTATTGTTGTCACAGTCAACATTCATTCAGTGCACTCATTGCACATGTGTAGACACCAGGGGGCGTTCAGGTTAGTACCTGGTGACACCACCCCTTGCAGCCCTCACTGCTCGACTCCGTTTACGGACGCGTCGATTAAGTTCGTCCCATAGATGCTCGGTCGGGTTCCGATCAGGCGATTTGGAAGGACATTGGCGTTTGCTTTGGCGAGATAGGCACTTATAGGCACGAGCGTTGTCGTGTTGAAACAGCATCCCCTGGCGGTTACGTGGGAGGAGGTGAGATCGCAGGATTTGGTCTATGTAGCGAGTTGCTGTAAGATCGCCTTGAACCACCGCTAGCTCTGATCTACCAGTGTAGAACCTTTATTGTTACATATATTCTATAAGTGCCCATCTTCACACGGCTACATGGCTTGTTGCGATGTGATGTGGTATATACATACGCTTGCTCACATACATGTATAACTACCTTTTAGAACGTTCTGAGCCATCGTAGATTAGACTGTGGCTGTTCTAAAAGATTTAGAACTACACCTGACTCCAAGAGAATGAAACTACTGCTTACATTGAAAGTAACACATACCTGACAACTAATTATTGTTCCGACACGATATTATGAACTTCTACTGATCTTAACAAAAACGATGGAGTGCAATTACAACACAGACCATGTAAACAAACAAGATGTCGGGCGGGAGCTAGCCGCCTTTGTTGGGTGTATTGCTTCTCAAATGATTTCGTACGCACTGGTTAGCAGTTGTCAAATGTAACATACGTAGCAGAAGGACAGGCATATATAGCAAATATTTTGCAGACGCATTTTCAATAAGTGCACGCGATAGTAGGCTAAAAACATTATGAACCAACCCTGACATGTCTGATATTGTTACTCATGTAACATTTTTATACCTCGTCCTTTTGGTCATTCTCTCACATCCCAGGCTGTTGAAATCTGTTGACTGGTTTTAAATCCCAGATACTATTACAATCCTCTGACAGTCATCACCAACACCAAAAACACCAAAAACGACCTTTCGACATCCTCTAATAACACCCATCTCACTAACAGCACATACTAACTCCTCAATAACAAATGCCTGTACAATACTATACCGAGTCAAAAAAGGAACTTCACATTCATTCTACAGGGCACTATAAAAGAACAAAAGATGGTAAGATGGTTAAATTGTTATTATTTCATTGCTGAGATCTGTGTGATGTACTCAATACACTGACAGTGCCATAATCAGTTCCATTAGGCTACACTGCCGTTCCAAAACATAGGTATACAGAATGTCAAGTCACAAGAATAAAAATGCGAAATATCTCAGTTCAGTATCGTGTATGGCCGCCCCGCGCATTCATCACTGCCAAACACCGTCTCCTCATCGACTGCCTGATGCTTGTGAACACGTGGTTGGGGATTCTGCGCCATTGCTCTTGCAAGGCAGCGCCAAGTTCCTGCAAATTCTGAGGTTGGTTCCTAAGACCACAAAGCCTTCTCCCAAGTGCATCCCAAACGTGCTCTATTGGATTAAGGTCAGGGAACCTCGATGGCCAGTCCATGACGTTGATTCCAGCGTTTTGAAGGAAATTTCGTGTCAACATCGCGGTATGCGGCCGAGCATTATCATGCTGGAACTGTAGGCCTGGGCCATGAGCCCCCATGAAAGGAACGAGTTCGGGGGTGAGCACCTGGTCGCGGTAAGCAGCAGCTGTGAGGTTTCCACGGATGACTAGAAGTCGGGAACGGTTGTTCCCACAGAAAGCACCCCACACCATGCAACTTCCTCCCCCGAATCTGTCGACTTCCTGTACACAACATTGGGCATACCGTTCACGACGTAGTCTCCAGATTCTATGCCTGCCGTCCGCGAATCTGAGGGTAAACCTGGATTCGTCGCTAAAGACGACTCAATTCCAGTCACTCTGGGTCCATCGGAGGTGACGTTGGGCCCACAGCAGACGTTGACGTTGATGAAACGGCGTCAATATTGGCCCACGATATGGACGTCGAGAATGGAGATTGGCAGCCCACAACCGATTTCGAATGGTCTGTGAGGACAGTCGACCTCTAAACATCTCAGCCCTGGTTCGTGTAGCCGGCAGAAATCTGTCACGTAGGTGACGTAGGACGATTTGACGGTCTTCTGCTCGTGACGTCACACGTGGACACCCCGACCTTGGGCGATCAGAAGTGGTGCCAGTTTGTTGTAGACGACCTCGCAAGTCATACACAGTACGACGGCTGCAACCCATTGCTCTTGCGACGTCAATAACTGACCTTCCCGCTTGCAATATGCCAACGGCACGTTCACGTTGCACATTTGACAATCGTGGCATTTCAAGTACCGTTAGAACTGTGGTTTAAAAGTGTTTTTTCAATTCTTGAGGCCAATGCAAACACGTGCATATGAAGAAAACTTCGATGCGAAGATCACGTGATCGACTGCACGTGCACAACCTGATTTGGCACTAACATCATTTGCACGACGAATGGATGGGTTTGAGTGGGTTTTGCTAACGTTTTTCTAGAGTCGAAAGATAGGTATCCCATTTCGGATACATAGATGTATCATCAGAAAAATATTATTCATTATTTTTCAAATTACATTTTGTGAAGTTTCTTTTTTGACTTAGTATAGTATTCCAGCAACACCAGAGGCGATGCTGTAGCCAAGTGGTTAAAGCATTTGCTCGTCATGCTGAAGACCAGAGTTGATTCCCCACATGCGTACAATGTGTGAAGATCATTTCTAGTGTCTCCCGCCGTGATATTGCTGGAATATCGCTGAAAGCGGCATAAACCAAACTCACTCCAGCACCATCACGGCGGGGACTACGATGAGAGGCTTCTCACAATGTATCCATGTCTGGAATCGAACGCTGTCTTCGGAGTGAGTGAAAGTTATCATTACTGTGGACATTAATCCAGTTATATGACGGCATGTCAGCTTGGTGTGGGAGGAAATCCCGAAGTAATGCAGGTCTCATAGTGCAGACCCTATGCATAATACAGAATACTACAGCTTGTTCAGCTTGACCTGATCTACTCTACATATGCATGACCCAGGAGGTCAAATGCAGGTCGAGTTAACCTCATTAAATAGGGGAGCAGAGAATGTTAAACGGCGACCTTGTCTCGGCTGTTCGGACATGTTGACAATCAACTGACAGAGATGCACCCCTTCACAATAATAGACCCAACCAGTTTTTGACACGGTCACGCAAAGCATTAGTAATCACTTGATCAGGTCAAGCTGAACAAGCTGTAAATGTAACAGCAAGTCACGCATGCATTGTATCGTCATTTTCAAACAGCTGTTATTTCCACTTAATGTGTGCTAATACACAAAACTGCTCGACTGAGTTATATTTGGTTATTCTTTGAGCAGTGTTAGTCAGTGACAGATTGAGGTTAAATACCTTCAATTCGTTTGAGATTTATCCCATTTAAGAGACAGTATGTAAATAACTTGTAAACTATATTTTTGAGATATATCTTTTGGAGTTCGTCTTAATCCAACTTAAAGGGAATTATACCTTAAATTCTGGGGAAAAGGAGTACACACAATAACTAAGAACAGGAACACAATGCAGTTATTGTTGCACAACACATAGTCGAAGTCTGACGTAACTGATTGAGATTACATTTGAGATGGTCTCCATTGATACGCGGAAACAAATAAAATGGCGGACGGATAAAACACGTAGGAGACCGCGGAGCGTGCAAAGTTTCTCAGCTGGTTTCGATTGGTGGAGGTAAGATGTTAAATGCAATTCCCTTCTGGAGGATGAGTGGTAGAAACAGGTTGGCTTATCTCTTCCCTGTTCTTGCGATCAGTCACGAGCTAATGGTTGTACCTGGCCGAATATATGTTATGCATTATGTATGTGTATATTAGTGTCAGGTAAAAAGCGTTGTCAAAATGACAAGCTACTCCCCGGACAAATCAAGGGACCGTTCATAATTCCCATTGTGTCGTTTTTTTGATCGGAACTGTCATGCTGTTGTATTAGATACATTTGATTGCGTTATGTAAGTAATGAGAATACACAGTAACGGATATTTCGCGATGCATGTGAATTCAACTCGCAATCAGTAGAACGGTAACAACTACATGCGGTTTCGGTTTTGGATTGCGGAATATGGACTCGTCCGCCTCTTAGGGTACCGGGTACGTTTCTGTACTTTGACTTTGTTTAGGGTACATGTCTGTATACAGAAACGTACCTGGGGTATGTATCTGTAGTACCTGTGCCGACAACGACCCCTTCAGCCTCAGTGTGTGTGTGTGTGTGTGTGTGTGTGTGCGCGCGCGCGTGTACGGGGTGGAGGTGTCAGCAATTTTTACATATACATTTAAAAAATTCATGCCTAAAAATTATGGGAAGGGTGGGGGTGGGGGTGGGGCATTGATCTTGTACATGACATGCATAGGGAGGGGGCTGGGTCCACTTGCTTTTGGGGGGTCGTTCACATTGTACATGTTTATGAACGGTCCCAAATGAGTCATTTGTGCTTGGTAGTTCAGCCACGTTACCTAATGTCGTGTGTAAGCTGAATAACTTAAAAGTTAGTGTTAACACCAAACCGTGTGATTATCGACAGCTGTACTTCTGCGGCAACTGTAGATTCATTTAAGATTTGCTTTTGGAAGTTGTGATTGTTTATAGTTTTAACTAAAGTAGTATCATTTGTAAGGGTGTCTTCAGTTATTTTTTGATCTTGCCTAGTCTATTACGGGTATAGGGGGTGGCAGGTTGTGTCTAAAGATCGTGTCATTACCTGTGTTATGGACATTCTAAGTTATCACATCGTGTCGAGGGTTTTATCAGTTCCGAGTAAGGTTTTATTCCCCAAGACAAGTACATGCATACTCCATAAACATCATCATTACACACCAACCCCCTAGCCATACTGCTAAATATTTTGCTTTAGATTTATATTTCATTTTGGCATATATGTGTGAGATAACGTATTTGTTTCCACTTGGAAACACGTTACAATAATAGTGCCAATACAAATCCTTGTTCTGAAGCTTTTTTAACTGTTGGAATGTGCATCTGAAGCTTCCATCTAGACGATTCAATGGAACTTGGATATCTTCACTTCATTTGAAGTGTTTTTCACCTCCATTTTTACTCAAAAGTGACAAAAAGCGGTATGTTCATATACATTTCAGAGACTCCTTAAACACTGCTGCAAGAAGTCGTCAATGGAAGGCGAGCTCACCTGCCCAATATGCCTGCAAATATACCAGGACCCTGTCTTGATGTCATGTATGCACTCGTACTGCAGGGAGTGTCTCAAAGATTTGCATGTCAAATCCACTACAGCCGAGGAATCATTGGGTAGGTTGTGAAAACATATTTTCAGTTTCATTAAATAGCTCCAATATTTTAAGGCTATAATATACCTCCCACCAAATGTTTAGACACACTCACCATATATTATGTATATATGGTTACATCAGAGATTGATTTCTCCACTAACTTATGGGAACCAACTGCAAACCTTATGCAGATGAATTTCACGAGGATCATGCATCAAATTGCAGAAATGCATGTGCAAATATCATGCATGTGAACAGAGCTGAGTTCCATCATTTATTGAACTCATGACAATAATCTTTTCAACGTTACAAATTTGTTTTAGAATACACTAGTTCATGTGTAAGCAATACCTTTAAACAATATGGACTATTTTGCAAAATTAAGTTTAGAACAGTTGCCAGAAGTTAGTGGCTATATTTACGCTAGTTATTCTGAACTTTTGAAGGGAAGTATATAAGCTACTTAAATCACTAACATATAGAAATGTTCTCATAATGTTCGGTAGTAGTCTGACGTCACTGCTGGAGGGGCGGTGGGGTAGCCTAGAGGATAAAGCGTTCGTTTGTCACGCCGAAGACCGGGTACGATTCCCCACATGGGCACAATGTGTGAAGCCCATTTCTGGTGTCCCCCGCCGTGATATTGCTGGAATATTGCTAATAGCACTCACTCATTGCTGGACCTATCATAATAAGTCCTGACTTCTAAACAACATGTTCACGCCCTCACTTCTATTACCTGTGAAGATCCGGATTAGTCTTCAGCAGCCCATGCTTGTCGTAAAAGGCGACCAACGGGATCGGATGACTCTGTGGACATATGCCATTGTTTCACAACCCCGTAGACGTTGATCACTGGATTGTATAGTCCAGACTCAATTATTTGAAGATGCTGCCATACAGCTGGAATACTGCTGAGTGCATCGTTAAACAACAAACATCACTTCTGTTTATCCAACCTTTAATGGGCGATTGATAATGTGGTACTTTCGTTTAACATTATACATTGTATAATAGTGTAGCAGAATCTGAAATACCATTCAAAATGGCCATAACACTGACCACTTAACGCTGCTCAAACTGCAAACACAAGAGCCATAATCACATAACTGATATATTTTTGCTGTTCCATAATAGTGTTCACTGAACACTGGTTTAAACGTATCTATACACCATGCAACTGCCTCTCGATTAATAACAGCTACTTTCTGTGTTTCCTAGACACACGTTTAAAGACCAGCAACACGCTGCCCTGCCCCGCCTGTCGAGCAATAACAAGCTTTGGCCTGGAGGGTGTTGATGGCCTACCCAAAAACTTCACCCTAGCAAGTATATGTAGGAAGTTCAAAGAGACCTTCCGACAGCCTCCTGCCCTGGCATCTGATGAAACTTGCAAACAAACACCATCGAACGAGAAAAGCGTGTACTGCAAGGCATGTCAAGTCATTGTGAGGAGTGGAGATCTATTGCCAACACATCGCTATCATGTCACAGAGGACTTAAAAACTGAACTTAGAAAACAGCAGGTGACAACAATGATCACTGAACTTCTGTGTGAAAACTTGTCTTTTGTAAAGTTCTGTTATCTAAAACAAATATCAAATAATAGCTGCATACATGCAAATTTGAATAAGCGTCTCGAGTGATTTAAAAAACAAGCAGCTTGTACCAATGTTTACAAATGTGTCCGAAGTGTACGTGATCATGCTCTTCATATTGAATTCGGATGGTACCGTTTCATCTATACGTCAACTGGATGCGAATTATCTCTGGGAATAAAAAGTACTCTCGAGAAAATTAGTAAGGAAAGATGTGATAAGAAAATACAATGTATGAGGATGTTTGCCTGAAATGTCAAGATTGTATGCCCTTTCTAATACATGATTTAAATTCTGAAAATATGTAGGGATTCTCCAAATCTCATTCTACCACTGGGGAACAGTCCCATGCCATTTTCCTTACGTGTTACATAAACGGTAACTGACAAGATATGCACAATGAATTTTTACTGCCATTCCGTTTGAAAAATGAAGCATTGTTTAAAAAAACCACTATTTGAACTTTTTCAAAGTAACACTGGTAAACGGATCTCCACAGAATAGATTACCTATTTCTCAGGTGTAACTTGTTTTCAAATTATTTTGGAACTTGATTTCGTCGGCATTTATGAGTATGCTGCCAGTGAATCAGGGTAAATTGTTGCCGTCATTTGGTGTGTTCATACCATGCGCTATCTCTCCCTAGGTCAAACTCTCCACTTGCCTTCAGGAGCTGGAAAGAAGTCGCACTAAGGAAGAAGCTAGACTGAAAGCAGCATCGGTTGATCATTGTAACAGACAGGTACTTACTTGCTTAGAATAGCCATGCTGTCCTTCTGAAACTTGTTATATATTTGTGAGAAAATATCAGTGGATTCTGAACGATTCACATATTAAATACGTAAGAGGCGACTAACGGATCCGGTGGTCAAGCTCGCTGACTGGGACGACACATGTCATCGTTTCCCAACTGTGTAGATCGATGTTCATGTTGTTGATCCCTTGATTGTCTAGTGCAGATCTGATTATTTACAGACCGCCGCCATATAGCTGGAATATTGCTGGAGTGCAGCATAAAACTAAACTCACTCACATATATAATATACGAGTTATTCCCCCAATTAGATTGACATGCATTTTAAAAATATATATATAACCCTAACCCAGACACACAGATGTATTAGTTTGTCATATACAATAGGAACAGATGCAGAAACAAGAAGATGCTATCAATTCATTGGCTGAATCCATAGAGGAACGTGTTCAATCACGGAAAAAAGAAGTTCTAGAAAAGTTGAAGTCCTTGAAAACGCACAACAAGACATCTTTTGAGGCGTACCAGAAACAACTCCAGTCCTACATCTCCACTGTCGACAGTATCACTGCAGCTGCACATACAATAGGTGATCAGAGACTGGAAGGAGAAGAAGGACAAGTCGGTTTCCTGCAGGTAGACAAAGCGTTTTGTAGAATATTAATCAGCTTGTTGTTTTACATCCTCAATTAAAGTTCATGTATTCAGACATTCACAATATTTTACTCCAGCACAATCTACATCGTAGGGGGGACCACCGCCAGTCAACATATCGTATATTATTGACATTTAGACGCCTATGCGCCTAAGTCTCAATTTTAGAAATGATAATTTTTAAAAAGTGATTACGTTAAAATATGTATACAGGAGGTTCCACAAAATATAAAGAATCTGCATAAATAGAATGGATGTATGTATCACAACCCCCCCTTCTCTTCAATTGTATAAATTTCTTCCTAAATGCTAACTGATCCCTACCGACACTGACGACAAACACACTATTTCAGGTGGTGGACGACGTCTTGACACAGACACAGCGGTGAGTATGCAATTCACCTCTGAAGCTTAAATGTGAGGAAGAAATGTCGAGGTCCTTTACATAGTTTCGTTTGTGTTTAACGCAACAATATTCCAGCTATTAAGGCGGCAGCCTGACCACCCGATGCTGTTAGTCAGAATCATTTGTACTGTCATGCTGTGTCCTTTAGTTGGTCTGAAGTATATACAGCTTCTTCTTCTTCTCTCTCTCTCTCCCTTTGTCCACTGTTTATCGTGTTTTGAAAAATATTGCAAATGGATATGGCATTGAGCACCAGGGAGGCGCAGGTAGGCCCAGAAAATTGACTGTGGGTGACAGGAGGCGGCTTGGTATTCTTGTTTCTAAAAACAAACGAAGGAGTTTAGAAAACGTAAGGCTGGATATGATTGATAGAGGAACTGTGGCTGTCTGTAAGGAGACAATTAGAACTGAGCTGCATGCAATGGGTTGGCAGAAAAGTCGAGGATTTCCATCACCGATCATGAAACCTGAACAAAAGGAGCGAAGGTTGAACTGGTGCTTACAGCATAGAAATTTTAACTGGGACAATGTGATTTTTCTCAGATGAAAGTTCTGTGGCTGTTTCCTAATACACTGAAATTCTGGACCAAACAAACTGAAAAACCTTTGTATCAGCTCCCAAAGTCTGAAATTTAACGTGTGGGGTGGCATATCTGTGTTAGGGGCAACGCCCCTCTGTGTATTTGAAGGGAATATGAACAGTGAGCGGTACACAGATATTCTCGAAGGACATTTACTTCCATCTGCTCATGTGTTTTGGATTTTCCATTTTTGGATTTTCCAGCAGGACAACGACCCAAAACATCGCTCAAAGCATTCACAGGCCTGGTTTCGGACCCAAAATATGACATTATCAGACTGGCCAAGCTATAGCCCTGACCTAAATCCAATAGAAAATGTTTGGGGACTTATGAAGGAAAGTGTCAATAAGAAAAATCTGACAAATATTGCTGAAGTGAAAGAAGAGGTGGTACGATATTGGGACAGTATGGACCACGACTTTCTCACTTCTTTGATCAGTAGTATGCCCTGCTGCATTTTGAAGCCTGCATTGCTGCCCATTGTGACTTGACAAAATACTAACTGTTCACCTGTCTTTGAGTCTGGAGTTATGTTCTGCTAATATTCACATTTAAAACTTGAGTAATGAGTGAAAAGAATTACAATCTTTAAATTCTCAATAATTTCTGGTTGTACTGTGTTAACGTGGTGGTAGTCATAATTCTCCATTTCGTCGTTTGAAATGTAAATGCAAGGCTAAAGCTATTACAAGTATGTTTGAAATACAAACAACTAATAATTTTATCCCAGTCACGTTTAAATAATATATTCACACTTTAAACGCTCAAACTGGTTCGATTGCAGACTGGCAAGAGTGGATGACTTGACATCGTGTTTGGGCATGCCGTTTCCTGCATATGGTGAAGAGTTTGCAGGGAATCTAAGAGCTGATTTCACAGCACTATTTGGTCCGTCTCTGGACCCAACTAAAACAACCTTAGCCGCTAGCAACGAGGACATATCAACGGGTGAGTAGTAGCCATGACATAACCTTTTGCTTTGATCGTTGACGTCATTCTGAGAGGTTCTGTATCTCTTACTTAAAGCCCCAGTTTTGCAAATCAAATATGTATAAATTTTGGCCAAATGTTGTTCACAGTTTGCTTCAGTTCACATTAGTGACATTTTCTGTGAAATCTTTTCTCCCTCGTGATTTAGTTCATAGTCAAGAGGAAGTTTCCACTGATGAAGAGGTTGTTGCTGCAGCAAATCACAACGTCATCCAAGGTTTGTGATACGCTTCTTTTGTTACATCAACGGGTGAGTAGTAGCCATAATATGAATTTAAGATTTGATCGTTGACTTCATTCTGGGAGGTTCTGTATCTCTTACTTAAAGCCCCAGTTCTGCGAATCAAATATGTATATATTTTGGCCGTATATTGTTCACAGTTTGGTTCAGTTCACATTAGTGACAGTTCCTGTGAAATCTTTTCTCCCTCATGATTTAGATCACAGTCAAGAGGAAGATGCCACTGATGAAGAGGTTGTTGCTGCAGAAAGTGAAACCGGATATTTCTGCTGGACACCAACTTACAACGTCATCGAAGGTTTGTTCTATACTTTGTTTTGTTACCTTCATACACTGTCCCATGCATGCAGAGAAAGTGTCACAATAAATCATGTGTTTCACATTCAGTCAGCGAAACTCCACAAAAACCCATTAATTAATTTGTAGTGATGCTATTCCTTGGAAAACACTCCTGTAAGAAATACTCATCTCAGTTGGTTGATATTTAGTTGTGGTGAATACAGGGATCCTAGCGTTAATCACTCCGCCATCATTGCTTTGTAATTTCAGGCATCTGAGGCAGTTGTTACCATTGGTAGGACTTTGTCATGTGAGGATGTGAACAACAGTTGAATGTCTTTATCATTGATCATTTAACATTTACATGATTGTATCAGGTGCAAACTTTGAGTGGGATCCATATGAGTGCAGTTCATCACTTGCGATATGCGAGGACCGTTTGTTGGTGACGGACGAGCGATGGCAGGATGAAGAGATTCGAGGTGAATGTGCTAACAATTCCGGTAACTGGAGGAACGTACGTGGCATAGCTTCACACATTATCTTACAAGGGAAGAATTTATACTGGGAGATCCTTGTTACATTCGCTATCCTGAGTCATCTCAACGACAAGGACCTGATCACGGACCTCGGAATATGCAAACCTGGAAAGGAAGACGTGTATTCACCATTGAGAGAAAACTACTATTGCCTCTGTTGCAGTCTAATCAAAGATCCTGTCTCAGCAAACATTGTCATGGAGTTCTGGGATGGCCCAAAGAAGACCACATGGGAAACTCATACGGTAAAGAAACGGATAAGACGCCGTAAGAAGGAGCACCTCAAGCTCGGGTTCAATGTCGACTTTTTGAATAAGATGTTCAGGATCATTGACGTCGATGAGAACGCGGTTCTCCATAATTTTGTGGGTATGGACTTCTCATCGGTCACTGCCGTAGCGTCTATCGAAAATGGAGACAAGGTTAGAACGTCCTTGGAACTGGATTCAAATGTCTGTGGTTTGCCATTCGTACTCTGGAACTGAAGTGATGAAGCTTACCTTGACCGTGGAGTTTGAAATTTGATGATTTCTTTCTTTATGTATATCTTTTATAGAGCCACATCTCAGTGTACGTCATCACATTGAACTACTGAGAATGAATACAGAACACTGATATTCAGAAACACCTGGTCAGTTCTCGGGGAACAAGCACTGTTGGGGAACCAGTTTCCTTTCATGCTTATTAACTGAAACCTGTATCTGACACTCGTCTGAAATAATGAAACTGACCTACATCGCAAAGTATTACAATAAAATTCATTTTAACATTTTGTGGATGTGTATGTTGATCTCGGAAGACTATTGCTTGAACTTGGATCACAGAACACTGATGTATGAACACATACCGGCTGTAGAGAGTCACAAAGGGTAGCTCTCTGTCCACAATGGTATTCGATGTTACATGGCAGTATAGACTGAAGTGTCTTATGATTGTTAGTGGCAGAAAATGTCATACGCAGAGTGTTTCGTTACCTGTTGTGGTTATATTTTCATTTAGTGGAATGCTCACAGTAACTAAAAGTAGAATAACCTCCCGTCCCACCTTCGTTAGGAAATAAAGACAGGGTGACTGTCAAGATCTGCATCAAATGCTTGCCATATACAAAGAACGCCTATACACGGGACAATTCATATGTTGCAGTATGCTGACTGAGCTTCAAAACCGTAATTGAATTAATGTGTCCCAATATCAAAAGTTGGGTACCATATCAATATATGGTGATGTTATTAGCAGCTGCAGTAACTCGCTGGACTTTATAGAAGGTGTAGATAGTATTCCTAGAAGGAACGTGATTAACCTGACCAGAGTGGCTTAATGATTAGATCTAACATTATCAGTGGTCGAAATGGTGCCCAAACTGACTGTATATCTGTTTCTACACGTGGCAAAGCTGTTGGGGAATATTGAATTGTAACACATGAGGAACTCTAGTACTATTCACACTTTACTGTAAGCCATGCTAGCGGTTTATTTCACTCCTATTTATCTTGGAAGCTTAATTTAAATGAAAACTTCACCTTATTACCTGAAGAAATATATGAATTAAGTTAGAAAAAGTTAAATTTAAAGGCAATAGCGACTGAATTTTTTGTCATCCTGAAACTGTGCAACTGCTATAAAAAAGATAGATTCAGCTATTTTGTCACAAAACAATGTGAAATGCATATACAATGGATTCTGTTGAACGTTGAAGCATTAAATGTGTACGAAATTGTCTCACTCGACAGTTAAAAGTACTTCAGGGTAGAACAACAAAGACAAAAATGCTACAAGCCTTGGTGGTGCAGTGAGATGACAGCTGTGGGACGATCGTTGTGAGGCGGAGAAAGTGTTTGTAAAGCACAAGGTTTATAAGAATAAAGAACTGAAAAACGTATACATTTTAGACTCAGCATTTTGATCGCCGTGCCCAGCGTAGTTCGAGAAAGTGTATTAGTGTGGTATTATTCAAGCTGCAGAGGGAAGTAATATTTTGGAAGACTATTGGGAAGCTGAGCTTAGGTAATGAACCGCACAGAAACATTGCGTTGGAAGTTGTCTTGGTGGATCTGGTGTCGGATGTCTCAGATAAGTGGAAAACAGATTCTGAAACTGTTGAATAGCCAATCTCCGATTAGGGTGCACACATGCCAGCCTGTTAACCTATTTGAAACCGAATATATGAAGAATTACACGCAATACCGATTTAACTACTGACGTCTTAAGAAAGGACTCCACCCGTGTGTTTCTGCTCAAGCTCTTCAATAAGTGTTAGGGGCGGTCGGGTAACCCAGTGATTAAAGCGTTCGCTCGTCACGTCGAAGACCCGGGTTCGATTGCCCACGTGGCTATAATGTGTGAAGCCCTTGTCTGGTGTCCCCCGCCGTGATATGGCATGAATATTGCTAAAAGCGGCGTAAAACTGAAAGTCACACACTCACTCACTCAATAAGTGTTACAGTGGTGGTCTTATTTTCTATGTCTGGAGATAATTAAGAGATAATTAATCCTATTCCCAAAACGGACTTCCCAGACCAAACAGACCCTATAATGTATCGTGGCATCTATTTAGCATCGGTTGTATACAAGCTTTGCTGTAATTTGTTATGTTATGGACAGAGTTAAATATTATAATCGCCGAGGAGCAAAACGGTTTCCGAAAAGAGAGGAAGATATGACTCCGGACAAGTAACCTCTGTGGGACGAGAATGCTACATTTACTGCCTTCAATGATTTTAAAAAACTTATGATTCTATAAGTAGATTTATTTTGTTTGAGGAACTGGACGATCAAGGGCTAACGGAACACATGAGAAAATCTCTACCCGCAATATGCAAAAATGTCCAGTTGTGTACGGTTTTAGGGAGTTACAACTGAGTGGTTTAATGTCAGCTATGGAGTCAAAGAAGGGTGCTAGTTATCACCTGCGTTATTAGATATCCACATCAACGATTTAGCTGTTACCGTAAGGGTCTCGGTAAATGTAAACTCTTCAAAAGCAAGACAGGCACAGGCCCAAACTAAGGTAATGTATTAAACGTATTTAAGTGAACATAAGTCGATTAAGCTTGAACATAGTCGTAGGAAATTCGACACACGGATGAACATGTGTATTGTTGTCATTGTCAGCATTAATCCAGTCCACTCACTGCACATGTGTGGACACAAGGGGGCGTTCAGGTTACAGTACGTTTGAGTCAGAAACGGAGCGATGAATTGCAAATTTTATCATTGTACAAAATTGCCAGATAAATATAAATAGTACACATGTTTATCATTTACTAATACCCAACAGCTTTCTTATATTTGAAAATTTGCCGGACTCCACCAAAAAAGTTGTTTAAGAAATTATCATCACTGAAAACGCAAAAGTTGTTATCTGTCGCGGTGGGGTGAAACTGCAGAAACGAAACAGCCACTATCTCGTCGTGCACGGGATACACTAGACTAAGGCTTAGTCTCTGAATATATGGTCTCTGATATAATTTTGATAGTAACAAACAAGCCCATTTATATTGAAAAGGAGCCCTAGGGAGACCAGAGATTCAGACTAAGGCTCAGTCTCTGAATATATGGTCTCTGATATAATTTTGATAGTAACAAACAAGCCCATTTATTTTGAAAAGGAGCCCTAGGGAGACCAGAGATTCAGAACCTGAGGAAATCTAGACTTGCTTTATTTGGGGCTTTAGCACTGCAGAGAGGGCTAGGCAGTAAGGAAAATAATGTTGTTCAGGGACTGTGAGACAGACTAGGGATACACATGCCTGATGAAAAATGATGTTGAATGCTGACGTGAAACAGTTGATGATTAAAGTGTACGATTTGTTCGAAGCCGAAAGGGGCAAACCATTTTATACCATTCATAAATTCCGTAAGCAAGGGTACTGACAAATGTTCTGGAACACAAACATTGTGAGGGTGATGCGAAGGAGGTAGGGGTCGTGTCAAATTCACACAAATTAAAGCATTTGGACAACTTTCAAAAGAACCTTGTAAGGCAGTCTATCAACAAGTTCTATTCTGAAAACAAATACATGTCGCTGAAAATTTAAAAAAAGCATTTGAAGCAAGAACACAACCTCAGAGTATCAAAGTACACACTCTGGCGACTCTTACACTCTTTCGGGTATCGTTATAAGAAAATTTCAGGGGAGAATAGGTCAGTACTCTGTGAACGCCCTGATATCATCTCTTGAGAAATATGTTTCTCAGGGTTGGTTATAAAGAAGAAGCGCGAGGAAGGGTTCGAGACAGTGTACTTGGACGAGACCTGGGTCAATGCCTCGCACACTGCCAGCAGTCAGTGGGTACCCGATGGGGGTGATAAGGGGTCACGTAGAAAGCTGCCTCTAGGGAAAGGAGAGAGACTAATCATTCTCCATGCTGGTTGCTCCAGCAAAGGCTTTCTCCCAGGCTGCGACTTGGTATTCAGGGCAAAGTCCACAGATAACAGAGACTACCATTCCGAGATGAATGGTGCGGTTTTCCTCGATTGGGTTAAAAACAAGTTGGTACCAGCTCTACCAGAGAAGTCTTTTATCGTAATGAACAATGCCCCATACCACAGCGTGCAGGACCCCGACAGTAAAGCCCCCACATCGAACAGTCGAAAAGGTGATGTGATATCATGGCTCGACAAATTTCAGATCGCACGGCCTTCAAAGTCAACGAAGCCTCAGCTATATGAGAACATAAAAACCCACAAAGGTGAACCTTTCTACAAAGTTGACAGTTACATAAAAAGTAAGGGTCACGGTATTCTGCGACTTCCACCCTATCACTGTGACCTTAACCGCATTGAAATGATATGGGGTATTGTCAAAGCAGATGTTGCCAGATCAATCACAACTTTTAGGAATCCCTTAACAAAATCACGATTGAAACTTTGCACAACTGTGTCAACAAGGTAGCTAACGTCATTGAAAAATGTTACTGGTGTTGGGGTGGCTTACAACAGGTAACTGTGGCACCACTTGTCATCCCTTTAAGTCGTGACTATGACACAGATGTACCCCGCCATGACTGGCTGTTCCGTTTCTACAGTTTTACCCCGCCGCGACAGATAACAACTCTTGCGTTTTCAATGATGATAGGTTCTTAAACAACTTTTTTGGTGGAGTCCAGCAAATTTTCAAATATAAGAAAGCTGTTGGGTATTAGTAAATGATAAACATGTGTACTATTTATATTAATGTGGTAATTTTGTACAATGATAAAATTTGCAATTCATCGCTCCGTTTCTGACTCAAACGGACTGTAGTACCTGGTGACACCACCTAAATACCTTCAATTCGTTTGAGCAGAGACCTTACCCCATTAAAGAGACAGTATGTAAATAATTTGTAAACTATGTTTTTGAGAGATATCTTTTGAAGTTCGTCTAAATCCAACTTAAAAGGAAATAACCCTTAAATTCTGGGAAAAAGGAGTACACACAATAACTCATTCTCTTCCCACAGAGGTTACTTGTCATATCTTCCTACAAACCTCTGTTCTAATACGGCCATATTTCCCGGTTCTCGTAAAATTCCCTACCGGCAAAAGATCGCAACACGAATTATCTCCCTTCTTTCTATCCAATCAGAACACGTGTTACATCGACTTAGATTCAACTTGACTAACACAAGCAAATGTGGGGCCACAAATATCCCCCATCTGCCGGGGAATTGTGTTGATGTTACACACAAGACGTTTAATGGCAAGCTTGTCCGTTGTCAACGAGGGCGATGGAGACACCACTGATCCGCCATAACATGACTGAGTTCTGTCTAGAAGAAATGTTTGCGCATCGCGCAGGGGAAGAAATTTAGTTTTTCTCGAAGCATACGGAAATTACCGAGGCCTTGCGAATGATCACTTTTGAAACAACGTCGCTGATTGCACAACTAAATCTGATTGCCTCCAATCACGAGTCTTGAACGCTCACACCATGAAAGGGCCGTATTAGAACAGAGGTTACGTAGGAAGATAAGACAGGAGAAACCTCTGTGGGAAGAGAATAACTAAGAACAGGAACACAATGCAGTTATTGTTGCACAACACATAGTCGAATTCTGACGTAATTGATTGAGATTACGTTTGAGATGGCCCCCATTGATACACGGATAAAACACGTAGGAGACCGCAGAGCGTGCAAAGTTTCTCAGCTGATTTCGATTGGTGGAGGTAAGATGTTAAATGCAATTCACTTCTGGAGGATGAGTGGTAGAAACAGGTGGGCTTATCTCTTCCCTGTTCATGCGAGCTGATGGTTGTACCAGGCCGAATATATGTATGTGTATATTAGTGTCAGGTCAAAAGCGTTTATAGCTGTGACAGTGTGGCTGAAGGGGGCGTTGTCGGCACGGGTACTACAGATATGTACTCCAGGTACGTTTCTGTACCCTGGCCATAATAATAATAAAGAAACGTACCCTAGGACGATCCATTCCCATTGTGTCGTATTCTTGATCGGAAATGTCATGCTGTTGTAATTAGATACATTTGATTGCGTTATGTAAGTAATGAAAATACACAGTAACGCGATGCATGTGAATACCACTCGCAATCAGTAGAACGGTAACAACTACATGCGGTTTCGGTATTGGATTGCGGAATATGGACTCGTCCGCCTTTTGGGGTACCGGGTACGTTTCTGTAGTACCTGTGCCGACAACGACCCCTTCAGCCTCAGTGTGTGTGTGTGTGTGTGTGCGCGCACGCGTGCGTGTGCGTGTACGAGGTCGAGGTGTCAGCAATATTTACATATACATTTTAAAATTCATGGCTAAAAATTATGGGAAGGGTTGGGGGTGGGGCATTGATTTTGTACATGACATGCATAGGGGAGGGGGCTGGGTCCACTTGCTTTTAGGGGGTCGTTCACATTCTACATGTTTATGAATGGTCTCAAATGAGTCAGTTGTGCTTGATAGTTCAGCCACGTTACCTAATGTCGTGTGTAAGTTGAATAACTTAAAAGTTAGTGTTAACACCAAACCGTGTGATTATCGACAGCTGTACTTCTGTGGCAACTGTAGATTCATTTAAGATTTGCTTTTTGAAGTTGTGATTGTTTATAGTTTTAACTAAAGTACATGTAGTATCATTTGTAAGGATGTCTTCAGTTATTTTAGATCTTGCCTAGTCTATGACGGGTATAAGGGGTGGCAGGTTGTGTCTAAAGATCGTGTCATTACCTGTGTTATGGACATTATAAGTTATCACATCGTGTCTCGGGAAGTGCGGGGTTTTATCAGTCCCGAGTAACCTTACGAGGGACTGATAAACCCCGTATTTCTTTTACATTGTGCATGCATACTCCATAAACATCACCATCACACACCAACCCCCTAGCCATACTGCTAAATATATTGCTTTAGATTTATATTTTCATTGTGGCATATATGTGTGAGATAACGTATTTGTTTCCATTTGGAAACTCATTACAATAATAATGTCAATACAAATCCTTGTTATGGAGCTTTTTTATCTGTTGGAATGTGCGCTAGAAGCTTCCATCTAGACGATTCAATGGAATTTGGATATCTTCACTTCATTTGAAGTGTTTTTCACCCCCATTTTTACTCAGACGTGACAAAAAGCGGTATGCTCAAATACATTTCAGAGACTCGTTAAACACTGCTGCAAGAAGTCTTCAATGGAAGGCGAGCTCACCTGCCCAATATGCCTGCAAATATACCAAGATCCTGTCGTGATGTCATGCATGCACTCGTACTGCAGGGAGTGTCTCAAAGATTTGCATGTCAAATCCACTACAGCCGAGGAATCATGAGGTCGGTTGTGAAAACGTATTTTCAGTTTGCATCGAATAGCTTCAATACTTTAAGGCTTTAATATAAGCTTCTATAACCACTAATAGATGTAATGTTTTCATGATGGTCGGTGTTTTGTCTGATTTGACTTCACCTGACGTCATTGCTGGACTTGACTTTTAAAAAGAACATGTTCATGTCTTCACTTCTTTTACCCGTGAAGATCCGGATTGGTCTTCTGCAACCCATTCTTGTCCTAAGAGGCGACTAACAGGATTGGGTTGTCAGGCTCGCTGACCCGGTTGACACATGTGTAGATCGATGCTCGTGATGTTGATCACTGGATTGTCTGGTCCAGACACGATTATTTACAGACCGCCGCCATATGGCTGGAATATTGCTGAGTGCGGCGTTAAACAATATACAAACAAACATCATTGAAGCATTTACTGCTAACAACAAACGACGGAGTGGTTACTGACCCACCTTTTACAAATATGGAAACGTCATAGAACAAAACAGATGACGTCACTATTGAGAGTGACGACATTCGACCTTGACCTTTGCCCATCCTACCAGCCGCCATTTTTTCAAATGCTCAACAACGTTAGAGTTCCAGTCGATGTCTTCATTGCTGCATGTTGTAATTTATGGTGCAATTGCCAATGGATTTCATTTTCATAAAAGAGAAGTTGTTTGATATTGATGATTCTAACTGGTATTGACAACTATGGGATGATACTAGTTGTTGTAACGGCAACAAACTACGAACGTTCAGTCTGTTTAAGACCTCTTTATCAGTATCAACGTATGTTCACACTATTTTCAATAGGTTGCAACGAAGTACCCTGGCCAAACTACGATGTGGAACTTTAACTCTGGAGATTGAGCTTGGTCGTTTTTCACGGCCTATAACCCCTCTTGAACAACGGCTATGTAAATATTGTAAGAATAGTGCAGTTGAAGACGAGGTCCATTTTCTATCGTCCGAAATGTTATATACATTCCGATATTAGGTCAGTTTAGCTTGATGACGCCTGTCGACCAGACTATTTTTATTATGGAATGTGATAACCTAGTTTATTACCCACGAGGTCAACGTATGGGGAGTTGCATACTAATCTCGTACGTCACATGAGTGTCGTATCGCGTTGACCTGTGTCGTTACGACTTGACCTCAGATTCTAACAATTTGATTGGATAACCGATGACCAATTAGGTGACATTCTGACGTAACTATTTTTTCATTCATAACAAACACGTGAATTCATTCATTCTACATCTTAAATGCATTGTGGGAATGTAAACATTGCGAACGTTGCCGTGTCGCTGTTTAATTGTGTCGAACTGAGACATTATATCCGTCGAAAAACATAAACGCAATTTTTCCACCGGTGATGTTAGCCGAATGAAGCAACTGGAAACCAAGAAACGAGTGCTACGGAGTAGTTTACTGTAGGAGGCTGTACGATAGTGTGTTTTATTACACTATACATGGTGGTAGAGCGAAGTGTATTTCTTAAATAGAGGTATATTTTATCTATGCATTGTTTTATGGATTTTATGTGTCTCGTAGGCCTGTAAAGGTCGGGCAGATGTTTCATATGTAATACAGAAGATTTTATATATTATGTAAACATCTGCGTGACACTGTAATAAAATAATGTTTCTCTCTCTCTCGTGCGGGCGTTTTAATGATAATTCTATCCATTTTATCTATAATCCACAATTGTGTGCACTGAATACTGGTTTAAACTTATCGATAGGCCATGCAACAGTCACTGACGATCAATAACAGCTACTCCCCATCTTTCCTAGACACACGTTCAAGCAACACGCTGCCCTGCCCCGCCTGTAGAGCAATAACAAGCTTTGGCCTGGAGGGTGTTGATGGCCTACCCAAAAACTTCACCCTAGCAAGTATATGTAGGAAGTTCCAAGAGACCCCCCGACAGTCCCCTGTCCCGGCATCTGATGAAACTCGTGAACAAGAATCATCGGATGAAAGAAGCCTGTACTGCAAGGCATGTCGGGTCATTGTGAAGAGTGGAGATCTATGGCCAACACATCGCTATCACGTCACAGAGGACTTAGAAACTGAAATTACAAAACAGCAGGTGATAACAATGATCACGGAACTTCTGTGTAAACACATGTCTTTTGGAAAGTTCTTCTTCATGCCAATTTGAATCGCGTGATTTTCAAAAGAAACAGCTTTTACGATTATATCTGGAGTATTGGTGACCTTGCCTTTCACATTTCAATAAGCTGTCGCTTTTTTTGATGGCACTAACTTTGGTGTTAGACAGTCCGTTTTATCTAAAAGTAAACTGACCTCATGAATCAATAAAATGGATACGAATTATCTCTGAGAATAAAAACTACTGTCTCGAAAATTAGTAAGAAAAGATGTGACAAGAAAATACAATCCGACAAGGATGTCCGTCTTGTATGTAAGATTATATGCCCTCTTGTATACTTAAATTACATCGATATATCATGTAACACATTGAATATTAAAGTATTGTTAAATAAACCAAAACTATTTGAAGTGTTTCAAAGTAACACCGTTATTACTGATCTGCAAAGGTTAGATTGTCTGTTTCTCAGGTGTAGCTTGTTTTCTTTTTATCAAATCATTTTGGAACTTGATTTTATAGGTATACTGCCAGGGTATCTGGGTAAATTATCACCGTCACTTGGTGACTGTTCACACCAAGCGTTATCTTTCCCCAGGACAAACTCTCCACTTGCCGTCAGGAGTTGGAAAGAAGTCGCACGAAGGAGGAAGCTAGACTGAAAGCAGCACTGGTTGATCACTGTAACAGACAGGTACTTACTTGCTTAGAACAAACTTTATGGATAACAACTTCTTAATATTTCGTGAGTGCGTTTCGATACAGATTCTTGTAATGTCATGCACGAATGGTACATGGCATTGAAGAGAGGGATATGTAAATATGCCGAATGTAACCAAGAAAACAACATAATTATTAATCAACATAATTGGCTAGGCAGTGAGCTGATGAAGCAAATGAGTTGCCAAAAGGCGTAAAAGACAGATATAGTATGACCAGAAATTATTGAGAATTTTAGGAATATGTTTAATTGGATTTCTAGTATAAACAACTTTGGCCAGCTATCAAGTGCTTGGTTTCACTCAAGAGAGACATCTCCGTTATCAATGTTGCTATCCATGCAGTTTTGGGATGTAATATTATCTCTGTTAAAACTTCTATCTAGTTTATCAGTGTTAGAGACAGGAGCTGCTTGACTTTCATTTAGGAGTTCTGAGCGCCATCGGTGAGTGACGTGTGGCTGACCTTCACCTTGGGGTTCGGCGTCGATTTCAGAGTTAGGTTGAGGTCGTGTTGACTCTTCTACGTGTAGAGGGGCGTGGTCAGAAAACATGCTAAAGTTACACACCACAAAAGATGAAAACCTTCCAAACATATCAGGTGCACAAATCAGATAATCAATTACACTTAATCCACGAGAAGTCATTAGAATTGTTATTAGGATGTCTTCCATTAACTATTACAAAACTTGCATAGACTATTCTAAAGGGGGATTTTAGGTTTTGTGAAACGACCGGGGAGGGGGGGAATGTTTAGCATTATGTAACTTTGTAAATATAAGAAATTGATGAAGTACTAATCTCAATCACAATCATACATCATCAATGTCCACAATGATGGTTCATACATAATTGACTTTAAAGTCAAACAAGATGAGAAACAGCATCTCCATAATCTATCATAGCCTTCCTGCTCGAAGATGGTCTTTTTTCTCACTGTAGTCTATCGTTAAAGGTCACATGCAACCAAAAAATCAAACATAATTAAAACACAATTATCACTTATTCATGACATATAATATACATTGCTGGTTACGAAAAAACACATAAACAAAATTATAAGCGTACAATCGCAAATCAAAAGTGGAATATTGTGTACTTCGGTTTACTTCCCAAGAAACGAAGCAGCCGGGATACCGAACCCAGTTAGAGCGGGTGGGTGTGCACTCAAGTGTAACGGCTGGTTCATTTGCAGATGCCCTCACGGGTCATTGTGTGTGTATATATAGAGATGTTGGGTTTTGTAAATACATGCTCATTTTTTGTGTAAAACATTTTGCAATCAACAGACATCATAACATGTCATGTGTTCAAGTATCACACCTGCCTGTCTGTGTAATTACATAATGTGACAGACACCGAACTCGGGCCATAAATCAATGCCTTTTTGTTTATGGTGTATAGCCTGATTGGTGTTAAGTTCAAATTGCATGTGGTCAGTGATAGCAGCTGTGTATTGAATATTGTCATTAGCAGACAGGCAGGCAGACACACAGGTGTCAATAAAACAAGACATTGAGTTTTGTCTGTGACAACGACATATCTATATCACAGTTAGAAATTCTGTCAACGCTAAATAATGACATTGCTTTTAAGTATCGAACTGAGAAAGTGACTCGGTAAGAAGAACGTGTGGTGAAATAGACAAATGAAATTATATAAACAGTTTATTTACTGTCATAACATATAAAAAGCTTGCGCCTGTGAGATATCAACAAAACATTAGAAAAAAGGCTCACACCAAAGCCTTCACCGAGTATTCACCGGACAACCCGCTTCCAAGCTGCGCGAACCTATTTCACTGCGCACATGCTATGAGCGCCGCCCAGCTGTTGAAACCCGTTTTCCCCAGAAAAGTCTGGGGAAATTTAGTGAAACGTTTGAACTCCGATTTCGCGCGTTTTTTTTCATCGCGTTATTTTTCAACTTTATAAGTTGAATTCGCATTTTTGACGATTTGTTTCGGTAAGTCCATACCGAAAGGTATCAGAATCTGCAAAGTTGTGTTTTACGTTGCATGTGACCTTTAAGTTTTCTGTATTTTCGTTTTCTGGGTCGAAGATGGCCACCTGCTGTCAGTTGAAGGATGGTGACTTCGGTGAAACTTTGTTCCGACTTGATTATGTTGATTATGCACTTCTGCCACCTCGGCCCATCTGGAACAAAGTGAACGTTTACCAAAGCATTTGCCATCATGGGATAAAGTGAAGACTTGTCATGACATGGCACACAATATACCCAGTAAAACAACATTGTTAATTATTGCTGTTCTCCATATATGGAGATTTATTACCCTTAAGATAGATTTGTCGAATTATGATTGGTCGATAGCCAAAGCATACCAAACCATGTAGGTGGATTTGCCAGGGTGAACGAACCGTACACTCCGTCAATATTCTGTCATGTGACACACTACACGGGTTGTACAGATGACCTTGACCTTAGATGGAATGTGGCTGCCAAACGGCTGATGGCTTCGAAATTTTAGAGTTGGCGTATACATTTATGAGTATAAACAGAATAATAAAATTGTTGTCATAATTTCTTATTTGGTTGTGTCAATAAATGTATCCAAAAATAAAACGTGGGTTAACAAAACCTCAAAATCGATCATTTTTATCATAAACTAAGCCATCCAGAGTTATCTCCCATTATGGCAGTTCAGGAAAAATCATGGCGAAACGTTTTGCGTCTCATTCTGCCGATGATTGAATGTTGTTGTTTAAAGATAAGCTAAATAAAAAGATCTTAAGGGTAATGAAGTCGTCACACGGTGTTTTGAAAGGGTGGAAGTTCCCTATTCCTGAAGGGCAGCCTCTTACAGTCCCGTACACCCTTTCAAAACATCTTGTAACTAATAGTATACATGGAGATGAATGGAGAACATGGAGATGTAAGGAGGACGGCAATGTACTAACTGAACAAAAATCATTCCCTCCACTGGCGAAGGCCGCGTGGGATTAGTTAAACAAACCTAGTAGACCATGCCTCATAATCCTCTTACTCCTTAACAACTTGTCCTACTGGCAAAAGAAGATACCACCGTTTGGACAACTGGCCACGTCCAGCTACAGCATAAACGCGCGGACGTCGCAGAGGACAATACACGACGCGAGTTGAAAGTTTGCATCTAGCCTCTGACCAGCAAAGAAGTGTGCTAATACTTGGGTACATAAACGACTATATGTAACTTGTAAGCGTATGTACAGTGAAGGGGAATACATGTATAAGAAGAGCGTGAGCTCTACTACAAATAGATATAGGTGGATATTGAGACAATAGTTTGTACAATTTTGTAGTTAGCAAAAAACCTGGTAAAATAAGTGATATCCATGTACGCTGGAGCGGCATAAACGCCCTTATGAAAACAGATACAGTGACAGTAAAGATAGTAAACTCCTTTACAAGAGGGTACAAGCATAGGTGTTAAAAGATGTTAATTACAACGCATAGCAAGCAAAAATGGGGCGTACGGCTCAACCACAGGCCCTCGTGTCTTTGCGAGGATTAATGATTTAAAAAATATTGCTTTTGAGATGACTCCCGACTCGAAATGCTTCACAGTACAATACATTTTAAAAAAAATATTTTATAAAATCTTTAATCCTCGCAAAGACACGAGGGCCTGTGGGCTCAACTAGATTAGCTGAATAAACAAATGCGCAGGCACTTACGTCCATGTTGCATAACACACACGCGTGTTGCGTGTAGGGATTTGATATCTTGATGATTCGATTCGATTCGATTGTTTATTCAGTAAAGACTTGGGCTATGCCCCTCGTCATCATTTTACACTGCATACATGATAGAATATGGTTATCCATTGAAATATACATATCTTTTACATTTACAAAAGGAGGCTGGACAAAACATTTCGGTACTTATGTGCATTACTTTATGTATTTACATAATTTTGCAATATTTTTCTTTAGATGTGTTTCTTAATAATTCCAAAAAAATCAACTTACTTGGTTTCTTCCAAAAATAAGCTTTAATCAGATGTTTTCGATGAACTGCATGGTTTGGGCAAATTAAAACGAAATGGTAATCATCTTCAATTACATTTACATTATTTTCATTACAGTAAATACAATATCTTTTCTCCCGATCAATATTTTCATAACGCCCAGTTTCATTTTTTTTTTATGATACGAAATTCATTACATAGTTAAATACCTAACAGTGTTTGGATGTAAAGCATGACACAGTGTAGGGAATTGATATCTTGATGGGAGCTGAATCTGGTTTGAGTCTTTTCGTAGGAGGTGACAGGGTTGTAGCAATGCTTCTGTTGGCTATTTGGGATGGATAGTGGTTACATTCAACAAAGACATTCTTCAGGTGTTCTGTTTCATAGCGTAGTTTAGCTGAAATAAAAGAAATTGTTATCCAAAATGTTTGTTCTATATTGTACGTTCCAACTTATAAAAGGCCACTCAAAGAAGGTACTTACTTGTATAGAATACGCAGAATAGCCATAATGTCGTTCTGAAACTTGTTATATATTTAAGAATGAGAAAATGGCCTTGGAATCTGAACGATTTACATATAACACACCCAGAAGGATTGACATGCATTTTTTTAAAATGCACTTGTGCTGGTATAAACATATGTTTAACCCAGACACACGGATGCATCAGTTTGTCATATACACTAGGAACAGATGCAGAAACAAGAAGATGCTATCAATTCATTGGCTGAATCCATAGAGGGTCGTCTTCGATCACGGAAAGAAGAAGTTCTAGAAAAGATAGAATCCTTGAAAACGGACAACAAGACATCTTTTGAGACGTATCAGAAACAACTCCAGTCCTACATCTCCACTGTCGACAGCATCACTGCAGCTGCACATACAATGGATGAACAGAAACTGGAGGGAGAAGACGGTCAAGTCAGTTTCCTGCAGGTAGACAAAGCTGTTCGTAGAATATTTATCAGCTCATTGTTTTACATCCTCAAGTCAGTTCATGCATTCAGACATTCACATTCTTTTCCTCCGTCGTGGGGGCCATACGCCGGTCACCATTTCGTTTACCATTGACATATAGACAAGAATATATGATGCAACCTCTGTTTTGCAATGTGACTTGATGATGATGTAAATGTATACTGGGCCTGTGGCCTATATACGGAATAAACATTCAGATATAGACAAGAATATTACACCACCACCACCTACCCCCACCCGTTTAAGTCGCAATTGTAGAAGTTAAAAAAGTGATTGCGTTAAAATATGTCTACAGAAGGTACCACAAAATACACAAAATCTGTGTATGCATAAATTGAATGTGTGTATAATCTCTTCAATTGTATTAATTCCTTTCTAAATTCTAACCGATCCCTACCGACATTGACGACAAACACACTATTTCAGGTGGTGGACGACGTCTTGACACAGACACAGCGGTGAGTATGTAAATGAGGTCCGGAGCTTTAATGTCAGGAAGTAATGTCGAGGTTCTTTTAGTTTCGTTTCTTTTCGTTTGTTTGTGTTTAACGCCGCACTCAGCAATATTCCAGCTATATGGCGGTGGTCTGTAAATAATCGAGTCTGGACCACACAATCCAGTGGTCAACATCATGAGCATCGACCTACACAATTGGGATACAATGATATGTATCAACAAGTCAGCGAGCCTGACCACCCTATCCCGTTAGTCGCCTTTTACGACAAGCATGGGTTGCTGAAGTCCACGTATAATCTGGATATACAGTTTCTTATAGCTCTAATATGGTAAGATGTTTCAATCCGTATGCAATATGGCAAACAGACATCACCTCTGGCCTTAAATCAGCATTTTTACTTCAGATGTAGTGGGGCTCAATATGCACTAGTAACGTTCTGATTTTGTGCTTGTTTTCAACCATAATGTGACGTTTCCATTTCTACCATACGTTTATATTACATCAAATGCATAATTGTAGTATAGTAAAGTCACAGTTGTAAAGTACTTTAAGTACTAAGAAAACCCCCTATTTTTTCGCATTTATATCCACAATTTATGTAGTTAATATGTGAAAGTTCGGCCTACCTACAATGTCAGTGATAGGGAGAAAAGGGACTTTACTGAGGAGAGGTTAGTGCAGAAAGTCCAAAGCGACTTATTTGTAACAGACCATGGCTTTATGCAAATTAGTGTGTGATGACGTGTTACAAATGACACTTTTTAAATGCCCATTTGGAAATTAGACTTAGCTTCATTATAAACGATAACTAACGTAAAAAATAATAACTTTAGTACTGAAACTATTTGTCTACTCTCTGGCTTCATCAGCTTTCTGCCTAGCCAATTATGTTAATGATGTTGCTTTCTTTGTTACATTGTTACATCCAGTATATATATATACTCCCCCTTCTTCATGTCCCATTATGCTTGACAACGGTACAAGAATCTGTATCGAAACGTCGCACTCACGAATAAAAGAAGTTGTTATCCATAAAGTTTGTTCTATATAATATACTTTATGAAAGAAAGACACGTAAGATGTTAATCAATAGATGAGACATATTCAACATATGTTGAAAAAGCATAAAATATGTTTGAGATGACCCCTTGTACTTGTAGGCAGCACATGCATTTCACGCCAGGTGAATCGACGGTCCGTCGTCATACCTAGCTCAGCGACCTAATTGTCATCTATAGTCTGATCTATTGTTTTCTGCAACTATTTGTATTTTTTCAAAGTTTTGCCCGATTTTACGAGTAAACATGCTTTTCTGGATATCCGAATAGGCATCCAACTGAACGCCCAGTTAGGCCGATGTGGGTTATTTTGACATATGCTATTTGCAATTGTGTAAATTTCAGGGATACAGAGTAACAGTCTGAAAACAGTTTTTTATCGTTCGGTTATAGATACAGGGATGTTTGAAACACTAGCAACTAGTGATTTCATTCCAGTAAATTAGGTAATTATATATTCACACTTTAAACACTCACACGTTGACGTTTGGTTCCATTGCAGACTGGCAAGAGTGAATGAAGTGACATTTTGTTTGGGAGTGCCCTTTTCTACATATGGTGAAGAGTTTCGCAGAGAATCTAAGAGCTGATTTCAGAGCACTGCTTGGTTCCTCACTGGACCCAACTAAAACGACCTTAGGCCCTAGCAACGAGGACACGTCGACGGGTGTGTAGTAGCCATGATATAAACTTAAGATTTGATCGTTGACGTCATTCTTTTAGGTTCTGTATCTCTTACTTAAAGCCCCAGTTTTGCGAATCAAATATGTACAAACTATGGCCAAATATTGTTCACAGTTTGGTTCAGTTCACATTAGTGACAGTTTATGTGAAATCTTTTCTCCCTCGTGATTTAGATCACAGTCAAAAGGGAGTTTCCACTGATGAAGAGGTTGTTCCTGCAGAAAGTGAAACTGGAAATACACAATTCCTCTGGACACCAACTTACAACGTCATCGAAGGTTTGTTCTAAACTTTGTTTTGTTACCTTCATACACTGTCCCCCGCATGCAGACAAAGTGTCACAATAAGTTATGTGTTTCATGCTCAATTAGCCAAACACCACAAAAACCCATTCATTTATTTGTAGTGATGCATTTTGTTGAAGAGAAAGACCTAACCTCCTTAAGAAATACTCACCTCAGTTGGTTGATATTTAGTTGTGTTGAATACAGGGATCCTTGCATTAATCATTGCTTTGTGATTACAGACATCAGAGGCTGTTTTTACCATTGGTTAGACTTTGCCATATGAGGATGTGAAAACGTTTTGATAATGTCATTATCGATTGATCGTTTACCAATTGCATGCATTCTATCAGGTGCAAACTTTGAGTGGGATCCAGATTACTGCGATTCATCACTTGCGATATCCGAGGACTGTTTGTTGGTGACGGACGAGCGATGGGAGGATGAAGAGATCCGAGGTGAATGTGCCCACAATTCCGGTAACTGGAGGAACGTACGTGGCATAGCTTCACACATTATCTTACAAGGGAAGAATGTATATTGGGAGATCCTTGTTACATTCGCTATCCTGAGTCATCTCGACGACGACGACAACATAATCACGATCCTCGGAATATGCAAACCTGGAAAGGAAGACGTCTATTCACCACTGTGTAAAAACTACCATTGCCTCTGTTGCAGTCTACTCAAAGATCCTGACTCATCAAACATTGTCATCGATTTCTGGGATGGCCCAAAGAAGTCACCAACGCAATGTCATGAGGTAGCCAAACGTATAAGACGCCGTAGAAGGGAGCATCTCAAACTTGGCTTCAATGTCGACTTTCCGAATAAGATGTTCAGGATCATTGACGTCGATGAGAACACGGTTCTCCATACTTTTGAGGACATGACCTTGTCATCGGTCACTGCCGTAGCGTCTATTGCAAATGAAGACAAGGTTAGAACGTCCTTAGAACTGGATTCAAATGTCCATGAATTTCCATCCGTACTATCGAAATGAAACTTAAAGGAATACTCTGAAGTGATGACGCCTACCTTGACCGTGGAGTTTGAAATTTAATGATTTCTTTGCTTATGTGTATCATTAATAGAGCAACACCTCACGTGTACATCATCACATTGAACTACTGGGAATAAATACACAACACTGATATTCAGCAACACCCGGTCAGTTCTCAGGGAACAAGCACTGTTGTGGACCCAGTTTCCTTTCATTCTTCACAACTGAAACCGGCAAAATGATGAAGCTGGCCTGCATAGCAAGGTATCACAATAAAATCCATATCAATATTAAATTTTGTGGATGTGTATGTTGATCTCGAAATGATATTGCTTTAACTTCGATCACAGAACACTGATGTATGAACACATACCGGCTGTAGAGAGTCACAAAGGGTAGCTCTCTGTCCACAATACGTATATGGTATTCGATGTTATGTGTCAGTATAGAGTGAAGTGTCTTATGATTGTTAGTGGCAGAAAATAATTTTTTCGTGTCACGAATGATTTGCTTTGCTCGGTTGACAGCGGAAAGATTGTCCTCCTTGTACTTCTTGACCTGTCAGCCGTTTTTGACACTCTTGACCACAATATACTTCTGAGACAACTTGAGTCTTCATTTGGAGTAACCGGAATGGCACTATCATGGTTTGTTTTGTACCTCAGCAATCGACAGCAGTCAGCTATCATAAATAATCATGCATCTAAGAAAATCCCTTTATCCTGTGGAGTACCACAAGGATCGGTTCTGGGACCAGTGTTGTTTAAGCTTTACACCAGAGATCTAGGAGATGTAGTCAGTACACACTATGTGATCCACCATTGTTATGCTGATGACACCCAGTTGTCTGATTCGTGCAATCCCAGTACAGCAGATCGAATGTGGGAGCGACTGTCAGAGTGTACAAGTGACGTAAAAACATGGGTGACGACACATTTGCTCAAACTGAATGAGACGAAAACAGAGGCGTTGCTTGTCGGCACTAAGAAGTATCTTCATCAAGTGATGACTAACTCAGTCACAGTTTGCAACACTGTCATTCCATTTTCGAAAACCGTAAAAAACCTTGGACTTCATCTGGACTCTGATCTCTCTTTGAAAGCTCATATTGACACAGTCTGCAAATCCTGTTACTTCCATTTGAGGAACATTAGCAGCATCGGAAGCTCCCTTACTACAGCGGCAGCTGGTTCTCTCAAAGACTGACTTCTGTAATAGCATCTTCTATGGACTTTCCGAAAAACTTCTATCAAAACTCCAGAAAGTACAAAACTCTGGAGCTCGACTTATTTTGGAAAGAGCTCCGATCCATCTCTGGAGGAAATAAGTTTTCACCTCAGATCAATAAAGATGTGTGGCTTGATCATTTTAACACGGTTTTTAATAGACCTGTGCTCAGTGATACAGTAACTTGGAAATGTCAAGATGTTAAGGATTGTGTTGATGATATTGATGCTACTATTCTTGAATGTGAGTTCACTGATTCTGAAATTATATCAGCCTTAGATGATCTAAAAAGAGGTAAATCTCCAGGTAATGACTGTATAATTGTAGAAATGCTTACATGTTCTACACATATTATTTATTATTTCTTAGAAAACTTTTTGATACATTGTTTCAAAAAGTTGTTTTCCCTGTAAACTGGACTAAAGCAATTATAAATTCCTATACATAAAAAGGGTGACCTAAGTAATCCCGATAATTACAGAGGGATTTCCCTTTTAAGTGTACTCATCAAAATATATACACGGATTCTTCGTACCAGACTTACAACTTGGGCTACGATAAGAGATAAAATACCTGAATTTCAAGCCGGTTTTAGAAAAGATTATTCTACAACTGATCACGTTTTCACTTTAAATGCAATAATTCAGAAATGATTATCAAGAAAATAGAAGAAATTATATGTTGCCTTCGTAGATTTTAAGAAAGCTTTTGATTCCGTCTCACTATATAAACTTTGGTACTGTCTTCATAACTCTGGATTAAATGGCAAAATGTTGGCTGCAATAAAAAGTATATATGTATCTGTTAAAGCATGTGTAAGATGCAATGATAATGTTTATACAGATTATTTTGATTGACCATTTGGTCTAAGACAAGGGTGTATTTTAAGTCCACTTCTTTTTTCCTTTTTTATTGATGAACTGTGTACTGATATTGTAGAAAGTGGTAAATTTGGTGTACAGCTGTTTTCTGATTTTTTAGAGATATTGCTATTACTTTTTGCAGATGATGTCATTCTCATATCTGACGTTACTTCGGGACTACAAAAACAATTGAATATCTTAGAATCATATTCTGATAAATGGGAACCTGACGTTAACCTCGATAAAACCAATATTGTTGTTTTTAGAAGGGGTGGGCGATTATCAGCTAAAGAAATATGGTATTATAAAGACTCTGTTATTGACGTTGTGAATTCATATAGATATCTTGGTATTATATTTTCATCCACGTTTAAAATTAATAAATGTACAGACGATCTAGCACTGAGAGGAAAAAGAGCATTGTTACAAATACTATATAACTTACGAAAGATTGATGTGGTTGATCCTAGGGTATTCTTTAAAATATTTGATTCACAAATTCAACCAATTTTACTTTATGGTGCGGTAGTATGGGGGATTAGCCGCTATGAGAATATTTAAAAAGTTCATTTGCTTGCATGTAAGAGATTTCTAAATGTAGGATTACAAACGCCTAATGTTATAATATATGGTGAATGTGGACGATATTCTTTGTATATATATATGCCTTGTCGAGTCGAGTTATTAAATATTGTCGAGTTATTAAATATTGGCTAAAGCTTACGGGGATGCACTCTGGTAGAATACCCAAAAAATCATATGACATTGTCAGTATATTTAGATAACATTGGGCAAAATAATTATGCTTCTCATAGACGTAATATATGTTTTTCACATGGATTTGGCTTTGTATGGTTAGCACAAAGTGTAAGCAATATGGTTGATTTTCTTAGATGTTTTAAAGATGTATGTGTAAATATGTTCTACCAATCTTGGCATTGTACTCTCGACAACAGTTCACGCTACAATTTATATAGAGAATGTAAGTGTTTACTAGAACCGGAAAAATATTTAAATGCTATACACGAAAACAAATATCGTAATATTCTTATAAAATTCCGAGCAGGCCTATTACGATTAAAAATAAATGAAGGAAGATGGTTGAATATTGATGTATCTCTACGCACATGTCCTGTCTGTAAACTCGGTATAGAGGATGAATTCCATTTTCTTTTAGTATGCAAATATTATTCTGAAGAAAGATTCTATTATTTTCCACATATTTACAACCGCATTCCAAATATATTTATATTCAAAAGCCTGCTAACTTCTCCTTCAAATGAAGCATTATTAAATCTATGCAAATTCATATATACTGCTTATAAAAAGAAACAGACTTTGTTAAACTCTTAATTGTTTTACATCATGTTTCCAATATATTTTGATTGTACATATGTTATATGTTTATGGGCCGGTGGCCTTCATGCATAATAAAGATCTTTGACTTTGACTTTGACTTGTCAGCAAAATTCTCTCTAGGATCCACATAACTCCTGTTCTTAAGTCTCTTCACTGGCTACCAATCAGAGCCAGAATGGAATTGAAGGTCCTGAGTCTTGCCTACCAGTGTTACCATCTTACGGCTCCAGGCTACCTTGTTGAGCTAGTCACCAAGTACATCCTTCCAGAATGTTAAGATCGGCATATAGACACCTTCTCACCATTCCCAGACAGAAACTCCGGGCATTCGGGTTTCGCTCCTTCAGCTATGGTGCTCCACAGTTGTGGAATCAACTCCCGACTGAACTCAAAATGTCTCCATCCACTGACTCATTTAATAGTTCCCTGAAAACCCATCTTTTCAGAAAATATTACAATCTATAACTTAACTTTCCAAAGATTTCACGCTCGTTCTAGCAAAACCTTTGCTTTGTAAATATTTGTAAATATGTAGCCCTTTGAGCATGCTTTATGTGTGGAATTCAGCGCATTATAAATACACATATCATTATTTATTATAAAATGTCATACGCAGAGTGTTTCGTTACCTGTTGTTATATTTTCATTTAGTGGAATGCTCACAGTAACGAAAAGTAGCTTCACACTTTCCTTTAGGAAATGAAGAAAGGGTGTGAAAATATACAACAAAGGCTTACCAGATACAGAGAAATACTATACAATGGGCAAATTGATGTGTTGCAAGATGCTGATTGAGTTTCATATAACCTCAAACTGAATTAATCTGTTTCACAATGTCCATATGCCGGTGAAGAATAAGTGCTAGTAAGATGTGGATTTAAACATTATGTTTACATTGATCTAATCAACCACATTGTCACATTAAATTATCTCTTGTGACCTTACATCGTATGTGTTTACTATGGTAAATATGAATGCTTTGTTTGTTCATGTACAAAAATGTTCAGCATACAATAAAACAATAAAACAATCTTGAATGCTGAACACTATTTCCCAATATCAAAAGCCTGGTGTCGTGTCAATATGCAGTGCCTTCAATAGCAGGTGTGGTAACTGGCTAGACTCTATAGAAGGTGTAGATAGTATCCGAAGAGGAACGTGCTTGATTTCACTGGAAACAAGCATGGCGAACGTTTAAGTGGCTTTATGATTAGATCTAACATGAGTCTCATCAATGGTCGAAATGGTGCCCAAAACACTATACGTCTGTTTCTACACGTGGCAAAGCTGTTGTAGATTATTTTATTAATATAGTCAAGTCATACAACTTCGATCACACATTTTGTATGGTAATTGTCGCGATACTTAGCGATAACTGACGATATCTGCAGCTTTGACCGGAAAATGTTTCGTGTCAAGTTACCAAACGTAAGTTATAGCTCATATTCAGCAAACAACTACTTTAGATCAATAATGTAACTTTATCAGCTCAAATACAATGTAAACAGTATTTATTTCACACGTTATAAATTGACAGCACACCTGTCTTCTGTTTGTTTACGTTGCAGGTCTAATTGTCACATGTCCAGACACGTGAAATCCTTGTCAAAATTTAAAACTTTGGAAATAAGTAAGGGCCATTTCTTATAGAAAACTTAATGCGTTTTGAGAATTTCCGTCAATTTGGACCTGATGAGGTTCGAGCTATTGCCTCATTGATAAATACAACTGGACACAATGTACCCACCCTACATGTCAGTACAGAACACATTTACGTTTCTGCAAGCCAGTTCGTGGTGTTTGTCAACATTCTGAGGTTTTGTGCCCGTCACGATGAGCCTGAAGAATAACTCCCTGCATAATACGTGTATATAAGCTGAATATTTGTGACTTTTCATCGTTTTTAGAAGTATTGAAACATAAAATTAACGTTTCATGGACATAAATAACCATAAAATTACTTGGGACTGCTTTAACTCTGAAGTCATCTTGTTTACATGACAAGCCAGCCAATCATATGATCGAACTTATGTGACGTAGCTTTCTGGGTCACTTGTGCTGACAATGAGAGGGCAGCCATGCCGCGATTGTGAAACGCAGCAAAAATACCTGGATGTTTTTAAATGTTTGACATAAATAAACAAGTTTGGAGTAAGAGATTTGAAAATAAGATTATATGAATATAACTTTGAAAATTCAACGACAGTTCTTAAGTGATCGAACTTAAATGACACAAGGGTAACATATGAGGAACTACAGCACTATTCAGACTTTACTGTAAGGCTTGCTAGCGATTTAATTACGCGTGTGTGTGCGGGATCCACGTCATGTATCTGATCACTCCTATTTATCTTGGAAGCTTAATTTAAATGAAAATTTGACCTTTTTACCTGAAGAAATATATGAATTAAGTTAGAAAAAGTTTAATTTAAAGGCAATACCGTCTGAATTTTTTGTCATCCTGAAACTGCAACTGCTATAAATAAGATAGATTCTGTTAAACAATGGATTCTGTGGAACTTTGAAGGGTGAAATGTGTACGAAATTGTTTTACACGACAGTTAGCAATAAGGGCAGAACATCAAAGACGAACATGCAACGAGCCTTGGTGGAGCAGTGAGTTGATAGAGCTATGGAACGATCTCTTTTAGGCTGAGAAAGTGTTTGTAAAGCACAAGGGTTATAAGAAGAAAGTACTAAGAAACGTATACATTTTAGACTAAGCTTTTTCATCGCTGTGTCCACGTAGTAAGAGAAAGTATGTTAAGATGATATTATGCAAGCCGCAGAGGGAAATAGTATTTTAGGAAGACTATTGGAAGACTATTGAACGGCGCAGAAACACTCTGATTGAAGTCACTAGTCTTGATGGATCTGTTAACTGGGTACCGGACGTCTTAGATAAATGGAAAACAGATTTTGAAACTGTTGGATAACCAATTCGAGTTTCCTGCTCACATGTCAGCCTGTTAGTCTATTTGAAAACGAACAATGGAACCCGCCAACACTGGCACCTATCTAATCCGGCACACTGTCAAAACCGGCATGACATTTTGGTCCCGCCATTTTACAACGATATTATGTCCATTAAAACATTGTCTTATCCGGCATACCCATCTAAATAGACATTTTAATGAAGAACAGACCATTCAACAGCGTTACAAAATTAAAGCTTAACTATAGAAGTCTTAAGAAACGACCCGTGTGTTTCTGCTCAAGTGTTTTCCCTTCAGGAAAGGGAGGAGCACCATTGAACACATATCGACTTTATCGTCAATTGTTGAAATAAGTATAATAAAGACTACATTTACTGCCTTCACTGATTTTGAAAAGCTTATGAGATGAGATGAGATGAAATTGGGTTTAACGTCGTGTTTGAGAATATTTCGCTCATATGACGACGTGCATGCGTGTCTATGTGTATGTGCGGCTGCTTGTACTAGCCCAGACTTAAGCTGGTTTTATAGTGCTAGCCCACTGACATACCATGCCGCAGTGAAGCATGAATACCCCACTCAGACACATTATACTGACTCCGAGCCGACCAGTCCTTGTTGTACCTATTAATGCCGAGCGCCAGTCAGGGACCAACAAGTACCATATTTTTTCGTCTTTTGGTATGACGCGGTCGGGGATGGAACCCGCGACCTTCCGCTTTCCCGGCGGACGCTCTTACCACTACACCACGGAGGTGGTCAGTTAATTGAAAAGAAAAACGTGTACACCTTTACATATATGACTATATTATGTATGTGCATACCCGTGTCAACTCAACATGCCCACCTATATTTTATAATGAATTAATTGAAAGAGAAAAACGTGTACATCTTTACATATATGACTATATTGTGTATTTGCATACCCGTGTCAACTCAACATGCCCACCTATATTTTATAATGAATTAATTGAAAGAGAAAAACGTGTACATCTTTACATGTATGACTATATTATGTATGTGCATACATGTGTCAACTCAACATGCCCACCTATATTTTATAATGAATTAATTGAAAGAGAAAACGTGTACATCTTTACATATATGACTATATTATGTATGTGCATACCTGTGTCAACTCAACATGCCCACCTATATTTTATAATGAATTAACTGAAAGAAAAAAAGTGTACATCTTTACATGTATGACTATATTATGTATGTGCATACCTGTGTCAACTCAACATGCCCACCTATATTTTATAATGAATTAACTGAAAGAGAAAACGTGTACATCTTTACTATGTTATGTATGTGCATACATGTGTCAACTCAAAATGCCCACTTATATTTCATAATGAATTAGTTGAAGGAGAAAAACCAGTACATCTTTACATGTATGACTATGTTATGTATGCGCATACATGTGTCAACTCAACACGCCCACCTATATTATATAATGAATTAACTGAAAGAGAAAACGTGTACATCTTTACATATATGACTATATTATGTATGTGCATACCCGTGTCAACTCAACATGCCCACCTATATTTTATAATGAATTAACTGAAAGAGAAAACGTGTACATCTTTACATGTATGACTATGTTATGTATGTGCATACCTGTGTCAACTCAACATGCCCACCTATATTTTATAATGAATTGAAAGAGAAAAACGTGTACATCTTTATATGTATGATTATGTTATGTATGTGCATACCTGTGTCAACTCAAAATGCCCACTTATATTTTATAATGAATTGAAAGAGAAAAACGTGTACATCTTTATATGTATGATTATGTTATGTATGTGCATACATGTGTCAACTCAAAATGCCCACTTATATTTTATAATGAATTGAAAGAGAAAAACGTGTACATCTTTACATGTATGACTATGTAATGTATGTGCATACATGTGTCAACTCAAAATACCCACCTATATTTTATAATGAATTAATTGAAAGAGAAAAACGTGTACATCTTTACATGTATGACTATAATAATATATATGTTGTAGCATGGGGAAAGAAATGTGTTTTAAAGTTTTTACAGTTGCCAAAACTCTATATTATATTCTGTCTCCAATCTCGGGCTTCGTTGTATTAGTGACGGAACTTTAAATACCATGTGCCTTATATCTGGTGTATTTACGTGTGCATATTATAAACATATATATTTCTATGGCCATGTGAAAAAAGGTATTGTTTTAAATGAATTTACACTTTTCTCAAATAATTCTATAATAAACATATGTATGTGTTTTACGTGTTCTTATTATTGCTGTACACAAGGAGAGACTTAAATAAACTATCTGTCAGTCTATCTGTCATACCTGCTTATTCAGCATTTTACTCGTGCGCATTGTGGTTTCACAAAAATAATTATGTGACGAGATTACCTTGTGAACCGATACCCAAAGGTTAAGCCATACATCGGCAAGTGCAGAACGTAACAGTAAAATCAGCACACAAGATCAATAAGTAACGAAACAGTTTTATTCGAAACACAGTTGTTTACACAAAATAACAATACGATGGGTCAAAACTATGTGGCAAGAGCAAGACATTCAGTACGTAACAGGCCCTAGAGTATAACGTGGTGCACTCACGAGTTTCTGAAATTCGACACTGTCAAAAGTTGATAACGGTATGTCTCCTTACATCAACATGGAATACTGTTGGCAGCTACCGGGAAGTACGCAGTCTTCTCCTAAGTTGCTAAGATACAATTCAGATCGAATATCACCCTCCTGTGGTTCTTATATAAGTTTGGTTTGGTTGTTGTTTAACGCCGCACTGATTTCAATGATTAAGTCGCATTTTTAAAGAACGAGAAATCTAGAGGCCGATGCATCGGAGCATATTCTTAACTCTAAATTAAGCTTGCCGTGTGCCGCTTGAAATGGTTAAACAGTTATGTGGGCGTTTAGTTGTTTGAATAGAATACATATGGGAGTGGGTGAGTGAGTTTAGTATTACGCTGCACTCCGTATTATTCCACCTATATGGCGCTGGTCTGGTCTGGACCAGACGATCCAGTGATCTCGGCATGAACATCGATCTATGCGATATCACGTGCGAACCAAGTCAGTGGTCTTGACCACCCGATCCTGTTAGTTACCACTTACGACAAGCATGGGTTACTGTAGATCAGTTCTAACAAGGGATTTTGACGGAACCTTATTAGGATACCGCCTTCTTAAGCTGGAAACTAAGGGCCAGTTGTGTATTCGGTTTAAACATATCTATTCAAGTAGAATATGAATCAGTAAACAAGACGTAATACTTCGTGTGAGTGCGTCTCTATTACAAGTATTTGGAAATGTATAGAATCGTAATGGGAAAATGTACTAGTATTGGAACCACTGACTGATAAGCGAGCAGATTGTTTGTCAAGCGTCGCTAAGTATCCTTTTCATTGATTCAGTCGTAATTAGATGTCGATATATATGACTGAATGAACCAACGAAAGAATTTACAAATAGACAACTGTATTCGAGTTGACACGTGACTATCAGTGCTGCTAGTGTATTTTCGTCAGTTATGCCAGGGACCATATACTAGATCTCTTTACACTCACACCGTATTCCGTCTCAGACAACACCACAGAGGCACAGAAATTAGTGGACGCAGGAATCTCCATACCAACAAGCGACATGCATTTGGAAATTAGAATACCAAGGTTTCTGCTTACAGAATGATCTGATGCTCATTTACGGTTGTAAATGTTCAGTAATAAGGATTCCTAAATGTTTTGGATGAAACACACAGAAACCAAAATATCTTCTCTGTACAGAATAGCACTTGTATATCAATGCATCTGATTGATATTTTCTTCCACATATTTTGGGGACGGTCGGGTAGCCTGGTGGTTAAAGCGTTCGCTCGTCACGCCGAAGACCAGGTTCGATTACCCACATGGATACAATGTGTGAAGCCCATTTCTGGCGTCCCCTGTCGTCATATTGCTGGAATACTGCTAAAAGCGGCGTTACAACAACCTCACTCAACATGCTTAGATGTCATACCATTCAATACAACTTGTATGTATGTCGTACTAGTGATAGTAAGACCTCTGTATGACAGTGGGCACCTGCAGTCATCCATACGTGACCTGGAGATAGGATTTAGTCCAACTCACGGGGATAAAGACATTGAAAGATGCTGAACAGCTTGTGAGGATGCATTATACACTATCACTGAACAAAAGCGACCATAAGTATTGTTCGGAAAGATCCGTGTTAATATTTTCTTGGTTGCATGATTTAAAAAACTCATTCGGACTTTCACATTTGTGATCTCGAAAGCAAGGCGCTGATTGGTCGGTTGTTCTTCCGTGACCTCTTGTGGCATATCACAGACCTTTGTGTACAACAAGATCTGACTTAAGATTTTGGAAGAAATTCCCATTGGTGCTGCGTTACGAATAGGTTGTATATTATGATTTAGGAGAGACAATCTGGCCCGTCCAATATGTCCGAGAAAAAAGACCCTGACAATTTATACCACTTTTCAACAGCTGACGTTAAAAGGTACCCAGTATTCGTAAACATCATATAGGCAGTGGTCTTCCCAACATGTACACATGTATTCTGGTTGTCTTCATGGAGACCACCGAAGCAATAATGCCTTGTCAGGTGCCAGCACCTCATACTGGTTGAAAGAGGCGATCAAATAGATCAGGTAGTCAACCACGTGACTTGGTCGATTGCTTGTCCTTCCCTGACGTCATCTATCGTTGATCTTAACATCGATCACTGGATCATGTGGCCCAGACTCGATTATTTTCAGCTCGCCGTCTAAAAGCTTGTGTATTGCCGAGTACGATGTTCAACAAACAAACAAAGAAAACTGTCGACACAACTCACACCTCACCTCACACACAACTTGGGGGCATGGGGGACGAGCTGGCTAAGGCGCCAGGCTAGTGATCCAGCGAGCTTGAAGTGTCGGGATCGAGCCCACCTGTGACAGGGTGTAAAAATCTTGAAGTCAACTGTGTGTGGAGACTCTTTCAGTGTTGTCACACGCCCTAGAGTACAGTACACAAGCCCGTGCACTTAAAAGAACCCACGAATCCGTTGGTATATGACCAGATGGTGGCCACATGAATACGTGCAAACGCCTAGTTGCAGGTACAGCAACGTGCAGTAAACTTGGACAAAGTACTGTGACTATGTGTCCCAGTCCACACAGTTATTAATGGGTCCGTCGTTAGGATGAGAAAGACTCGATAACTCGGTGCGCCTAGTGGCTACAAAAGTTGTATACTCCCCGGGGCGTTGAGATTGACATCCAATGATCGAGGGAACAAAATACCAGCGCCTTGAGCATGTACTAGGTGCGTGGATATGTGCGCTATATAAATATCCTATAAAGTTGTTTTCCCCCTCGATCATCTTGCCACCTTTGTGACACATTTATGGTACATCATGCTGTATCACTCCTAATATTGGTACATTTAGCAATACGGTATGCTAGTCTGCACTATTCACTCCTAATATTCGTACATTTAGCAATACGGTATGCTAGTCTGCACTATTCACTCCTAATATTGGTACATTTAGCAATACGGTATGCTAGTCTGCACTATTCACTCCTAATATTCGTACATTTGGCAATACGGTATGCTAGTCCGCACTATTCACTCCTAATATTCGTACATTTAGCAATACGGTATGCTAGTCTGCACTATTCACTCCTAATATTGGTACATTTAGCAATACGGTATGCTAGTCTGCACTATTCACTCCTAATATTCGTACATTTGGCAATACGGTATGCTAGTCCGCACTATTCACTCCTAATATTCGTACATTTAGCAATACGGTATGCTAGTCTGCACTATTTAAGGTCAGGTTGTTTATTGTTGTCTTTATACGAATGCTGAGGTCGATATTTCACGTAGACTGCAAACGTTAGTGGACCCTTGCAGATTTTAATCCTGTGAAGCAACAGGTAATACATGTTTAAATCAATTCCTTGACAAAGATCAAATGTCAATTTTGTTGACAGCAAATTGAATTTTTATAATTCTATCAAATTCAACAGCAAAGAATCATCAAATCAAAATCAATCTGCAGGTAAAGTATACTAGGCGTCATTAATAAAGGGTCAAATGATATCGAGCACATGTTTGAAGTTTCTCAGAGTGTCATCATAACGTGTAATGTGTTGACAAACGTGACACGTGACATATAGACAAAAAGTTCAAACAGCACAAGCAAACATCAGTTGTATAGAGCAATCCCCAAAATGAAAATGACAAACATGAAGCACTCGGTCATTCAATATGTTATGTACCCTCCAAGACACACGTTTCCACATTGTTCTCGTGCTCCTTGTCAAGTTCAAAAAGAAAGGCATCCCAGGCAAGCTCACTCCATCCGCTTTATACCCTGTTGATTAAAGAATTATATGCCTATTAAAGAGTCGACCATAAAAGCCATGCATATCTTGCAGGAATGGTACTGCTGTAGTAGCCTGAATCTCGTCCCGGTAACCCTGTCCGGTAAGATTACCGTCGACCATGTGTAATGAGTGGAGTACGTCCGGTAGGAGTTATCCCTGCCCAAACCATGACCGATCCCCCCGTCAAATCGGTTATGCGTGGCCACAGTTGCATCTGTGATTCGTTCTCCATTGCGACGATACATCCTGTGCCCACCAAAATGGAAGGACATATTGAATCTGTTTTCATCTGTGAAGAGGAAGCGAGACCACTTACGTTGATTCCAGCGACAATGTTGTCTACTCTATCTCAAACGCGCCTGCCTGTGACGTGGTGTTAGTGGCGAACTGCAGGTCGCCTACAGCAGAGTCCGGCTGCCGTCGACGAACGGTGCTCCTGGTTATCCTTACATTGTTAACATTGAAGTGTTCTGTCTGAAGATCTGCTGCGTTAAGGAATCTGTAACGTAGCGCAGTGTTATTCATGTGCCTATCATCTTGTGACTCTGGGGCGACCTGGTCGACGTTCATATTCCACGGGCACATTGGCTTGAAATCTCTGCCACAGTCCACCAATAGCACTCTGGCTCACATTAAAGCGGACAGCAACCTGCCGCTGAGCTTGACCAGAGTCCAAAAGGCCTATAGCCTGACCCCTTTCAGCAAGTGTTAAAAAACGTCTCATTTTAAGCTACGATTTCAAACAGGTAACTGAACAGTGAACGACAGTCAAAAAGAATCAATGCATGTGTATTGTCCTCAACTTTCCATGGATAGAGCGACATGCACGTGGAAATCATTGCCATTAAGTGGGAGATGGATTTCCATATTGACAATTTGAATAAAAAAATGTGCCATTTGTAACGGAATGTATCGGACGTTAAAGAACGTAATAATGACATTTCAAGGGCCTGGTGTGTTTTTCCATACTGTTAAGAAAGTTTGTAAAACATTCAGTTGTATATATTTCAAACAAAAGCGAAATTGTACAACTTTAAGAAATAGTATTACAAATTGCTTGACCCTTCATTAATGACGACGAGTATATTTTAACATCAGCATTTCAATGTGTACTCAAAGGGAGACTAGTCTTGATAAGTACTGCTTAAGCTTATAACATATTTATCAACCATGGCCTTGTTGTATCACGTATTTCATGTCACAGGCGAGTTGTAAACTGCCACCTTGGGCGCAGTAGATTACAGTAATATCGGATAAACGAATCGTGCTGGCAGGACTGCTTTCACATTTACTAGTATACATTAAAAGTGAAAAATGAATGTGATAACAATTCAAGGGAAACTCACAAACAGCGTGAATATCAACAGTGTTTTCAGCTTCGGGAAACTCGTCAAATCTTTTATGGCTGCTGCACATAAGAACACCGCCATATTTCGTAATTATACCAAAGAGTGAACCTGGAACAGTATTTTTTGTATAATGAACATATAATGAACTATCACTATGCCTACACATTTAAGATATAGATCCGTGAACATCCAGGTTAGAATTGGTCATCAGTAACCCATTCTTGTCGTAAGATGCGACTAACGGGATCGGGAGGTCAGGCTCGCTGACTGGGTTGACACATGTCATCCTGTTCCAATTGCTCATCATGTTCATCACTGGATTGTCTGGTCCAGACTCGATTATTTGCAGACCGCCGCCATATATAGCTGGAATATTGCTGAGTGCAGCGTTATAAAACAAACAAACAAACAACTAAAAATGCGAACAATTACGATCTAAACACTGACTGATTGTCAGGGCCTGGTGCATCTAATAACGACATGTCGACAGAACGAACAACAGATGGTGGTAAACACATCTGCTGTACAATCTATGACATTTTCTCCAAAGGTTGACATGAAAATAATGCAACAATGTAATAAGTATTTTATTTCAGTTGCTAGTTATTCAAGAACATCGTAGTGGAATAATAAATTATTCACAAATAGCACACGAAAGGATATATCTTTTTAATAGAAAAATAATACAACCATGATGATTCGAACAACAAATAACGAAAATCAAATACAGTTTCAACGGTTTCATAACGAAATATCTCCGAAAAATCTCATCACACAAAATATTATTTGTTTTTACCAGAGTAGATATTTATCTATTATTTGGAGAAACCTTTCTTTCCGCTGATTTTCGAGAGGAAATCAAAATCGGTTGCTGTGAAAACAAAATTGGATTAAATGAATGAACCTAAATATGAATGATTGTGAATATGATATAATCTGACATACATATGTGTGTATAGTTATTATGATGTATGTTTCCTCAAATAAATCCTCGAAAATTCAAACACGACCTGTGTGTTATTCATGAAAACAACGTAGATTTTTTACATGCCAGTTGAAAAATCCCATAATTATTTCTTAAAACCACATTCACAGTTCAGTTTATCTGATTTATTCAGGATTTGGTAATGTGTGTCTCCAAAAATATTCAAAGTTTAAACGGTACGTTGGAACAGCATACTGTATTCTTTTATTTTACTGCATTTTGAATGACATGATTGTATCTCATAGGCCTCAATGGCCGGTCGCTACATTACATTTATATTGTACATTTGATTAAATTTTATTGATGCACATATCATATGGCAGCAATAAAATATTTCGTATCTTATCTCTGTTACATTGTATGTAAACACTCACTATACCAGATCAACACATATGTTGCTGCGTGTTATTTATTTTGTTATATAGATGCTGAGTAAGCACAAACTGACATCGTTTTTAACAAAATCCAGAATCGAATCGTCATTGACACAAAGTAAAACAATGTCTAAATCTTCTTTGAGTGACATTCAGAAGCTGGTATGTCATATGTCAAAATCCTAATCAACTTGAATAAGTTCTGTTTGAATTAACTCAGTAATCTCGTGGTGACACTGAAAACAAACAAAAAATGATCTCCCGAAGGCAGTGTATGAAATAAGCCAAAAACCCAACCAGACATCAGGGCTGGTAACTTCAAAATGTTACCAGCCCCAAATGGTTTTAACCAGACCAGACACCAACAATTCACTCAAATGTATGGGACATCTAAAATATGCACCAGACCGTCGGGCTGGCTAGCAGTAAATATAAAACGTCCGTCAGAAATTTAGCCCGTCTCGGGCAGTCGGACGGGCCTTATTTCATATACTGCCGAAAGATCTAGTTCACTGTTTTAGATTGTGATAATTGGATCTTTGAAAGGAGCCTCACCCTCTGTCATCGAGCTGTAAAGAATACGATGTCAAAATGGGTGTCACCTCGGTCTTGGCGCGATGTATTAACTTGGCCTTGAGAGCATCCACTTCGAGGATGATGTTTGGATCCGGATGACTGTGGTAGTGCTCCGCTGTCTGAAGTCGGTCCTTACTTGTCACGATACGTGCCGAACACCCGGCCTCTGTGTTCTTCCAGTAACCAGAGTCTGCCTTCTGTCGGTCCAGGCGAAACTTGTTTCTAGCAAAATAAAGAGACCTTCCTCCACGAACTGACACGATGAAGTTAACTCTAACCTGTGCATCTGCCATAACGATATGTGAATGAGGGCTCGGTGTCAGTTTGCAACTTAAATATAACATTATAGCAATGTTTTGAAAAGACATTTATCTACTCCCGATATGGATTGAGCTTCCTGATAATTATTGTGCTCTAATTAAAACATCTGAAGTACAAACGCCACTTAAATAAAGTTCTTAACATCGAAAAAGATAAATACTCCATTATGACAATGTTTTGAATAGAAATAGAATTATGCCTAGTGAATATTATTCGAATGTTTATATGATTAAATACATCTGAAATACAAAGGCCACTTAAATAGAGTTCTAAACAAGCGAAGAAGATAACACTCTGTTGTAACAATGTTTTGAAAAGAAATCTATCTACTCCCGACATCGATTATGCTTCCCAGCACCGTTTCTTTAGCTTTGGCGGTACTCCCCTACTCCCTTGGAAATTAGCTCTCCAGGGAAATCCTGAGATTATTTAAAATTATCCATAACAATTTACAAACTTTAGAAAGCCTGAAAAGACTCATTTCGGTCCTATAATTAGGCCAATGCAACTTCAAGTGCTTCAAAAAAGTTATGGTCAAAGACAATATCAAAGAACTAAATCCTAAGGACGCCTGAGCTGCCACCCTCACAGCAAACAGAAACGAATGAATACCTTAATACTTAAGAGCCTGATGAAACATCTCCAAAGATCACTGAAATTCAAGATGAACCAGACGTAACCTCGGTTATGCTACGTAGCTTGGTGGAAAACACTTGATACACAACCCAAACCGTATGTTTTCATAAAGGAATATCTTCTGGAAACTGTTTGGAAGCACACACCAGGATTACCTGACCTTGTTTCAGGCAAAGGGCCAACACAGACAGTGATGAACCAGCTGACATGGAATGGGTTTCCATGGTGCAGCTGTTTAACATTGTCTGATGAGGTTTGCCAACCATCAGCCACGTCAGGCCGCAAATTAGGCTAAAGTATGTGGGATATACATTTTTCACAAGTTTTCTTCACCCCCTAAATGCCCCGCCAAAGATGTTTAATGAGCCAAACTCAAAACATATTTTTGATACAAATTTGGAAGAACAATCTGATGAAAAGACCTCAATGCATGATCATTACCTCTCTTTCACCATAAAAATCACTGAAATAATAGCAAACTGGAACTTTGCCAGGCAACTTAATACTCCATTGTTCTTCAACAGCCAAATAATCAGAATGTTTAGTACTCTCCTCTGAAAATTTGGAGAGGCCAGGCGAATGATCCATCAAATTGACAGCCAACTCGTAACCAGAATCATTATCAGGACAATTTTGTTCAGTCGTAGAACGAATTACCATATAGAAGGAAAAATACCCGGATTTTTTTCAAGATCTGAATTACTTTCAGAAGTGTTAGGCTCATGACAAAAACAGTAACAGACTAACATTTCCCAACACTGGGTCATGAACCACGAGTTTCGTTTTACGCCGCTTTAGCAATATTCCAGCAATATCACAGCGTGGGACACAAGAAATGGGCTTCACACATTATACCCATGTTTGGAATCGAACCAGTGTCATCGGCGTGACGAGCAAATGCTTTAACCACCAGGCTATCCCACCGCCCCAACGCTGTGGGTCAAAGCTGAGATAATCAAAGTCAACTGTCACGGAGTAGGTCAGTAGCAACGGTGACTGATTACTCGTGACACAGGGGCGGTGGGGTAGTCTAGTGGTTAAAGCGTTGGCTCGTCACGCCGAAGACCCGGGTTCGAATCCCCACATGGGTACAATGTGTGAAGCCCATTTCTGGTGTCCCCCGCCGTGATATTGCTGGAATATTGCTAAAAGCGGCGTAAAACCAAACTCAGTCAGTCAGTCAGTACTCGTGACACAGCTGCACAGCGTGGCAGGACATTAACAACACTCTGCTGATGAGGATTAAACATATGGTAGTGATGTCAGATAAACACCTGTCATTACTACAAGGTAAATCGTCTTTGGAATCAAACGTTTATTGGGACAATAGTCCAAAATCGATCGCTATGCATCGCACAAGATGTACCCAACTTACATCTAGTGCATTTCGATTGCCTGTGTATAGTTAGGTCAAATGGTGTTTTATTTTGACGCCGCACACAGAATAGCAGTGTTGGTTTCATACAGGGAATATATCACAGCACAGTACATTTAGTATTTACGGTGTTATGGTATGAATGTGTTGAGGATGTTTCAAAATGAATCGTTTCTTATATCGGTTAGATACACAATTCGAAATTTAAAAAAAACCTATTTGGCCCTGTGAATGGTATGTTCTTTGTTTATAGATATATATTTATTGTTGTAGTTCCTTTTAAATGTGACAAACATACTGAATCATCTGTGGCGAGAATAATATTGTATATTCTAATCTCCAACCAATACACGGAGGGCTTTGCGATGGAAATGTATCTTGTTCTGACAATCTGGATGTCGTGTACAAGATAATCACTGATGGCAGCAGTCTACATATCATCCTTGGTGATTTTTAAGTGTCACGAAAAGCCAAAAATCAGCAGTTCCATCAACTGTTCCCGCAAACCTAGCAAGAACCATAATTTCCACGTCACTGTGAATAATTTGTTCATTGAACTTTATATAATACGCGTGTTCGCCAGACTGCAGATGTCGCCTCAATTGCCACTATATCGACTGAACATATAGCCTATCTGACAGACGCTGTAGGTTTACGGCACATCCACCTCACGCTGCACACATGTAACCGGATAATTTGTTTCTGAGGATCGTCAACACTAGGTATTCCTTTGCGCCACCGTTCTATATTTATACGGTCCGAACCCGAAAGCTTGATCCGTCTCACAGACCCTATTCGTTACTCTATCCAGCCCATCTATAAAGCCATGGACAAGCTGGAGAAGGCTCGTGACGAAATTGCCAAGTACGACTACATCAGGTTTGCTCTCTGTGACATCAATGGAACAAGCCGTGGCCCTGTGATGCACAGTAGGTACGCTGTAAAATACTTACAAGGAGGTCTAGACTTGTTTGAAGGTAAGCAATGATAACATATTGTATAGGGTATAGTGGTTACAGTATTTAGAGGTGTAGAGAAAGAAAAGTTGAAAGAAAGAGAGAGAGTTGTAGAAGTTAGCGTCCTTATATATGCACACGGACAAAATATCGCAACAAGCCATATGTTTCGACGTATCAATATGTAAGCATTACCCTTGGCAATGAAACTTATGCAAACCTCAATATCACTTACTTTCTGTTAATTGACCCTTAATGAACGATTGAATGGCGAAATGAACGAAAAACTTACGGTACCGATACCCATTGTCGCATGGCGTTACCAAGTGCCGTCATGTTCAACATTCTGGAATACAATCCTCAAGATTGTATAAAAAACCGAACACTTTGTCAATGTCAAGTGTAACCTCCGCCAACATCTGCAATCACTTCTCTAAACCCTACACTTCTTTGATGTACCAGACATTGAATTTGACGTTGATGTATTGCGTTCCATTATTGATCGAGAACTTCTGGCGTCTTCTGCATTCGTTGGACCACCCCTTGACGTAATAAACCACCAACGACACGTGCATGTGGCTTAGCATTGTCGTCCACGAAGACCGGACTTGTGTTCAGAGGATGGTCATCGAATTGTGGTACAACCACTCTGTTGAGGATGTCAGCGATGTACTGCTGCCCATTCAGATTTTGTTCGATCGTCAAAACGTCAATTTTAGTCATGTTAGAGGCACCGCGAATTTATCTATGGCCCCTTGCTAAACGGTATTTTTAAAATATCCTGTTGTGCATATGCAGTGTTTCTGTGGCGCCCTACGCGAGCTCTTCTATTTGCCATGAGCAGAATGCCGACTTCCGTCCGACCAATATACCCTTCCCCTATCCTTAAATCCCAGTGACGGTGATCTTAACACCAAGTTAATCGTGCTGCTTTATGCTTTGGGGATAAAAACAGACGTCTGGTAGATCGTCTGACCTTCTAGTCGGTCGATTGTTGGCTATTTCGGACCGTTCTGTTGGACGATGTGGAAGCCTCTACGTTCTCAACATGGCGCTTGACCTGAACGATGAGGTCTTGTGAGTTTAAGAAGGGCTGTATTCTCCGTAGGATTTGTCATACGTGGCTGATAACCGATTGAGGTACAACCAACATCTCTTGTAATAGCCCTAAATGACATGCCAGCATTCCGACAAGAAATAGTTTGCCACCTTTGAGCAGTTGCCACTTGAGGAGACCCCATACTTGCTTTCAACAACGATATCCATTGATCTTTCCAAGTTATTAAGCTGAAAGAAAAGTTTTCCGGGTTAAGATGACAGGTGTAACAAGGTATGGTGCGATCACACAAACAAACATAATTTTGGGTGAGTGAGTGAGTGAGTGAGTGAGTTTGGTTTTACGCCGCTTTTAGCAATATTCCAGCAATATCAAGGCAGGCGACACCAGAAATGGGATTCACACATTGTACCCATGTGGGGAATCGAACCCGGATCTTCGGCGTGACGAGCGAACGCTTTAACCACTAGCCTATCCCACCGCCCAACACATAATTTTGATGTGAATATACACGGATGTGTCCAGGATACCAATCAATAGTGTTGCGATACTTTTTTTCATGTGTGTGTGTGTGTGTGTGTGTGTGTGTGTGTGTGTACGTGCGCGCGCGCATGTTCAACAGATCTAGGTATATTGCTCGTCTTCCGTTGGTCTTAGTAACATATGTCCCACATGGCTACCGTCTGTAAGGAATCGAATCAGGTCCAGACAAAAAAGTGGTCAATATTATGAGAATCATCAGTATTTGCTGTACGGTAACACGTAATCTACTCACGTTCACGACAGGGTGTCCTCTGATACCAATAATTATTGACATATATATTTACCGATATGGCAGTTTTCTACTTCTACGTCTGTATGAACATGAAAGATCTAAAGTGATGTCAATATGTTGCACAAAAACCTTCACATCGTCACAGCGAGAAAATCTGTTTCACCTGTAAATTGAAAATATCTATATTTGTCCACTCTGTATGGTTGGTGGAAATGCTGGATGAAAAGAAAACAATTCCTATCTGATATAAACTGAGAAAGAATATTTGAAATGCATTTTATTTATTACAATTTGGGGGCAGGCATTTTGACAAGAAAGAGGCCATTATATGAGCAACAAGTTTGTTCCACTACTTGACGATCCCTTTAATCATACATGTCATTTATTATATAATATATATCGTTCAATCACCTCTGCATTTCGGACTTTACATTTGTATCATTTCAGGAACATTACTATTTGGGTACAACCACGAGATCGTGATCTTGCCACAAGACAAAGGGTACCACAATGGCAACGTGACTCTAGTCCCAGATCTTGACACACTTAGACCAATTCCATGGGCAGGTGAAAATACATTCAAGGTCGCAGAAGTCCTGTGCGAGTCACGCTGGAAAAGAGATCTTTCACCTCAGGCAGCATGTCCACGATATGTCGCTAGGCAACAGTTGAAACAACTGGACGACCTGGGGCTTCAGTTCTATTCTGGTTTTGAAATGGAATATTTCCTATTTGATGCGAAAACCTTAACTCCCGTTTTCACCGGTAAACCATACATGTGCCATCAGGCATTGAACAAATGGGGAAAATATGTGTATAAATTCGACAGTCAACTGAAGCAATCTGGAATAGATGTCCAGAAGATTCATCTTGAATATTCTCCTGGTATGTTCGAGGCTGTCATGGAACCTAAATTTGGCATAGATGCTGCCGATGTTGCCTTCAATCTGAAGCAGGGCCTACTTGAATTAGCTGAACAAAATGGAGTCAAGGCTTCATTCATATCAAAGTTAGATGTTGATGACACCGGAGCAGGATGCCATTACAGTTTCTCCGTTCTGTCCAAAGATACTGGTGAGAATGCATTTTATGACGTCAGTTCCACAGACAACCTCACTCCCATGGCTAAACAGTGGATAGCGGGGATTCTCCGACACAGCAAGGCACTGGCTGCCTTAACCTCCCCGACAATAAACTGCTACCGAAGACTCCATCAGCCTTGGGCACCAGGGGGGATCTTCTGGGGAATTGATGACCGTGATGCCTCTCTCCGTGCCAAGAACCACGGACCTACAGGAACCTATTTAGAAAACAGGATGCCGAGTGGAAAAAGCAATCCCTACATTGTCATGGCGGCCACTATAGCTGCTGGCTTGGACGGGGTGAAGAACAAGCTGGAATGTCCAGCTCCAGGGAATCTGAAGAACACTGAGCCCTTGCCTAAATCCCTCTCAGAGGCTTTGAAAGATCTTGAAGATGACAAATATATGGTCGATGCTCTGGGACATGAACTAATTTCTTGGTTCGTGAAATGTAAGGAAGTAGACATTGAACGGTTTAAATGTATTACGGACGAAAATGAAAAATCTTCGTATGAAAGGAAGGTTTACCTGTAACGGATGACAATAATGGTATGGACTGGATGGGTCAGTCAGCCTCTCACCCACGAATATAGCATCAGATACTCAGCTGATGGTTCTGCCTTTCTATGTCAGCTACATGTATCTGCCAATCGGAATAGGAATTCCAGTATATTAATGCTACATTGTGCTAGGTTTGGGGATTTTTGCTCACACAACTGATATGGTGGGATTATAACTACATTTTTCTCTGCGTCGATGATGATATCACTTACATTACCTCTCTATACCAACATACAATTGTTGGTTTTCTCTCCATAACATGAGCCTGTTGTTTAACCTCTGTATCCCAGACGCACAGTATATCTCACATTGTCTAAATATCTATAGCGTATTGTTTTACTTATATCTACATTATATATCTTATTATAATACCAATATATTATTAAAACGTTCAGTAAGAGCGGTTGTATTACCTGTATATACCTACCTACATATGTTATAGTTTGCAATTGGATACTATTGTTTTACGTCTGGTTAACCATATACTAATGTTTTAGAACTCGACACCAACGCAACGGTTGTACACTTCTCAATAAAATGTGAAACCGTTTCAAATTGATTACCTAGAATATCAACGGATTTCGTTGTCGAGAAGCAAATAGTGGGTCTCCTCAACAGACAATTTTTCTCAAAGATGGCAAGTTATCGGTTCACGTAATGCTGACATGTTATTTAGGGCCGTTACAAGAGATGCTGATTGTCATCCATCGATAATCAGCCGACTGGCCAGTGAGTGAGTGAGTGAGTGAGTGAGTTTAGTTTTACGCCGCTCTCAGCAATATTCCAGCTATATGGCGGCGGTCTGTAAATAATCGAGTCTGAACCAGACAATCCAGTGATCAACAGCATGAGCATCGGTCTTGCGCAATTGGGAACCGATGACATGTGTCAACCAAGTCAGCGAGCCTGACCACCCGATCCCGTTAGTCGCCTTTAAGGACAAGCATAGTCGCCTTTTATGACAAGAATGGGTTGCTGAAGACCTATTCTGCCCCGGATCTTCACGGGTCCCGACTGGCCAGAAAACATCAAGAAGACGTTAAGGACCATCAGCGTTCAGGTCAACCACGAATGACAACCTCTAATGTGGATACAGCCCTTATCAGAATCACAAGACTTCTGCGTTCATGTCAAGTGGCAGACTGGCTTCCACATCGTCGTTTGCCAAACAGATCAGTCCGAAATCGCCTAACATCGGCCGGGTATAGAGCCAGAGGACCAATCAGACGTCCTTCAAAAATAAAACAGCACAGGTTTGTTGTCAAGCTTGACTACACTAGATTTTGAGGTCATGGGGAAGAATCTACTGGTCGAACGAAAGTTGATTCCCTTTGTTTGTGTCTGATGGCCAAGCTCGTGTTTGATGCCGCAGAAACACTGTAACTGACTGTCAAATTGATGATGAGGCAATGTCTGAATGGACAACAGTATATCACTGACTTCCTAGATATGGTTGTTGTACCACATTTCGATGACCATCTTCTGAATGCTAGGCCACAAAGTGCACGTTCCGTTTGTGATTTCTTACGTCAAGATGCGGTAGTAACCCTACCTTGGCCCGCAAAGAGTCCAGATTTCAAACCCACAGAGGATGTTCTGGGTCGCAGAATATACCAAAGTGATACGCCAGTAAATATCTTGATGTGTTGGACCAAACACTCAAACAATATATCTCAACGTCAATTTCAACGGCTGTCACAGTCAGTGGAGAGAAGGGCCAGGGAAGTTATTGCCGTCTTTGGAGATTACACCGATATTAACTTTCAGTTCCGTTATTTATACTGATGTGATTTCTTGAGGACTGTATACCAGAATGTTGAAAATGAATGATTTGCCATGTTGGCTTCCCTGAAAAAACTACAACAGTACAGTTTTTCGTTCTTTTTCCGTTTAGACTGGCCATTTGATTATTCTTTGAGGATCAACTTTTTTATCAACATATTTTGATCCTATGAAAAATATGGGAAGTTGAGATGCCATTTTCCCTTTGTGTATATGTGTTAATATGGCAAGGGTTAGACATTTGTAGAATAATAATATATTGGGAATGTTTGCAATGTACGCAATTTGGGCGACGCAAAGTGCGTTTAATGATAATTATAAACGTTTGCAGGATAGTTGTAAGCAATTATTCCATGAAAAGGTGTGTATATCAAAACGTATGGTATTAAATTAAAATTGTTACGTGTTTACGAATTTTATTTCTCAGTCTAAGAGCGTTAATACTTTATTAAGGATATTTGAATTGCCCATTGACAGTATTACTGGTTTTGAGTGTTAACTTTGTGAAATGTTTCATTCTGGTTGGATAGAAGATAAATATATTTATATACTCACACGCATAAGAAACGCAATTTTTTTTTTCCAATAGGAACTAAATTGATATGGGTTTTGGGCATATCTTGAAGCCTGATGATGTTATCAATAATTATTGTTGCGTTTTGGAAGGCCCGAGCAAAAACACATCAACAGAAGGAATCACCCAAACGCACCATGCCAATGAACATGAGGGTATCATGCACACAATTCTCGTGAAATCCAACATGCACGAATTGTCACCACCATTAGTGGGTATAAGACTGCACAAACATTGGGCCCATCACTCCTTGTTCAACAATGCCACGCTTAACTCCAATGGAAAGAAACCAGGCTATCAGACGTTGGGAAGCTGGAGTGTCATTTCGACGTAAACATAACCACTATTTACCGTCTCCAGCATCGATACAATGCTACAAAGATCACAGATGACCTTCCTCGGAGCGGTCGTCCTAGGGTCACCACCCCTCGACAAGATCGGCACATTACCCATCAACACCAGCGAGATCTGTTCTTGTCAACCCCTTTACTTTTCAAAAACTTAATGATTGTCTCTCTGACCCTGATTGCATTTCTTGTGTTTAATATTGGAAATTACATATATACCTTCTTTTTACTTGACTTGCGTTACTTGTGCGTGTGTGTATATATATGCGTGTCGCCCAAAGGTCGGATTTGCCCATTTATTTATATATATATATATATATATATATATATATATGTATATACATGTATATTACGGAACTACTTTCCAAACAACAAACATGTAATTTGCAGTAAAGTTTTATTTGGCATAAGTTAGAGTTTCGCGTATTTTTTACTTCAAGTTGATATGTGTGAAGCCCATTTCTGGTGTCCCCAGCCGTGATATGGCTGGAATATTGCTAAAAGCGGCGTAAAACCAAACTCACTCACTCACTCAAGTTGATACTGAGGGAGATATTGATACTGCCGTGAACACTAGCGTTTTGACGGAGCAGCCACTGTGCACAATGGAGTTAACATGACGGTTTTAATAGTTTTCGGTACTTTCGCCGTGACACCCAATCTTACGGTACCGATACCTATTGTCGTATGGTGTTAAGTGCCGTCATGTTCAACATTCTGGAATACAATCCTCAACATTGTATCAATAACCGAACACATTGTCAATGTCAAGTGTAACCTCCGCCAACATCTGCAGTCACATCCCTAAACCCTACACTTCATTGATGTACCAGACATTGAATTTGACGTTGAGGTATAGCGTTCCATTATTGATGGAGAACTTCTGGCGTCTTCTGCGTTCGTTGCTACCACCCCTTGACGTAATAAACCACCAACGGCACGTGCATGTGGCTTAATCTCATTAAATATTTTTACACGAGGCTATATTTCGCCATTTCTTCGTTCTTTGAAGCTCCATGGTGATGCAATGTGTTAAACAACTAATTAATGCCTAGCGCGGCCGAATATTGCTGACGTGATTATGTTAGGTTGACTTCTGAAGTGACCAGTTCCGTTGATATTATAGTATTACTAAAGGTAGTCTTACTGTAAAACGTGAGTGAAGCTGTTCACAGTTGTCATCGAGTCCTGTAATGTTTGCAGCTGCTGTCAATAATCATCTGATCCGATGATAACATTGCGCCATTTGTATGGTTCAAACGAATTGTTCGCATCGCATGTTTGAACCTCGTGGCGTGATACAAAAAAGTGTTACAATGTTTACATAAAAATAGAGAATTATATTTTTACTGCTGTGTTAAAGCTAGCCATAACCTAAATATATTAGCCACCACTTTGTCAAATTGTGTGCATTTTTGGAAATAGCCAAACACATATTGAATGAACAAATGTCCTTGCCTCACACTTTCATGAAAGTACATATGACCAATAATCAGACAGCTCCCCTGTCAAAATGATGCGCATACCGAGTATTCTCGCTGTGGAGCACACCTGCCATCGTATCAAAGTGTAGGACAGGGAGAACCTTTCTTCCACCTCCACTGGACCCTCTCCAAACCTCTTACAGCGTGTAAGATCAACTCCGTTGGAATTCTGCTATTCAACTGTGTTGGTTCTTTGTCTAAAATTAAGTCAGATGATAAGGTCATGCTAGCTCTCGGGTGTGCATCCCCAAGGTTTCAAATGGCTATTTCTTCAGGAAAGATTACGCTTAGGTTATTATCAGGGCTTTAGTAAAGTTCTTCTCTAAGTTGAGTTTGTCTGGAGCTGTTCAGGCCGATCAGGGCTCTATCTTTATGTCAGGTGTTTTCCAACAGACCACGCGCGTAAAGTGAATATCATGTATGATCCCGGGGAGCTTTGCGAGGCTTCACTGGACACTCATTATTTTTATATGGATTAAAGTTTACTTATTTGAGAGTGAGAAGAGTTTGAAAATATTCATTTCTATCGAACCAAACGTTGCCACGTCCAGCCAGAACTCTTTCCCATCCGAGCCTACACTTTCTCATCCGAGCCTACACTTTCCCATCCGAGCCTACACTTTCACATCCGAGCCTACACTTTCACATCCGAGCCTACACTTTCACATCCGAGCCTACACTTTCAGTTAATGTCTACTTTTTGTGCAAAACCATTTGCGTCATCACCGAGTTTAAGTTAACTATTCAGTGATAGAGTTTTACAGAACTGTTTTTGTAGGGCGAAATGTGAAGTCGTTGCAGATTCGAGACATGGACGTTTTATATTGATCCGCAGTGGATAGAGATATCAGTGTTTTCTAAACGTCATGTATGAACGAATACAATATTTTAAAGTGAACCGTCCCATTGTTCATATAGTGACAGATCATCTGCATCCACATTAGACTGCTGATTCTCTGCATATCGGGAAACACGGGTGTTATTCTTGTAACTTATTGGGAGGATTAGGCAACAAGTATTCTTCACACAGATACTCCGCTCTGATATGATCTTTAAAACAAGTGCCTTATTTGCAAAGCTATCTGCTCGTAATACCGAGTTTACCAGATCTCTTTATTACATAGCACCAGCCTTGATTTGAACCACTGCTGTACTGAGTATGTACAACTCAATACGATTCAGATCTTCCCCAAAGTGTATGGTAATAACCCGGTGTTATTAGTGTTACCAGCACTACACCTACCCACACCAGCGAATCTATGCTTTCCCCGCCATTCACACATTGGTGAAGATTCGGGGTATCACTGGCCTTCAGGAACCATTGATGTCTTTGGAGACGACAAACAATCTCATGTAGTTAGGCTCACTGACTTTGTTGATGCATATTGTCACAATTTCCTAGATTGACGTCAGTCACCGGATTGTCTGGTTAAGACCGCGTAATATGCAGCATACCCTGGTTATAATGCCACCGTTTATCCAGAAGAGGATATGGCATTATATCCAGGGTGGCATTATAACCAGGTAGGACAGTTAGAGGCCCTATGCAGTCAACAAGGTGATTGAGCTGATGGCACCTGTAAGGAGCCTTGAATGACTGGATAATCCCAACGTCTACGGACTGCAGATGACTTGTTGTAGGTGGCAGAAAGTGTATTGTCACATGTGTTATCCTATCTGGGATTACATGGCTGCTTAAAGCATTAATGAGTTTGGGCAATTAATTTGAGTCAAATCAGTTAACAAATTAAGGCATGTATACTACATGCAGCCAGTCTAATTGACATTATAACCAGGAAAAAAATACTTTTGTTCCAAAATACACTGGCAAATGACATTATATCCAGTTTGGCGTTATGACCAGGGTATTATAAGGACAGGTAAGACTTTCTGGCAATTACATGGCATTACATCCAGGGTAGCATTATAACCAGGGAAAATTTCCAAGGGCGGCGGTAGGCACACCGCCAACTTAATCATACCCAAAAGGATGAATGTTTGTTTGTAATTTGTCAGATCACTAAGCCCATGTGTCTTTAAAACAGCTATTCATTTCCCATGGACGGTTGGTTGAGCTGGTCTTTTAACACATGAAATATTGAATTTTTCCTTCTATGGGGTACTATCGTACTATTGTACGCAAGACTGAATGTTGTTTCCATTAAGCAAAGTAAAATCTGAATTTTTAATCATATGTTGACGTGGATGGGAATTTCGGGGCATACATACAGCAGATGCCCCAAAGACGAGAAGGAGAAGCATCGACATCAGAAATGTCTGTTCGTAGTTTCGCCCTGAAGTTTGTAGTTACTTTGTTCTATATAAACTTAAGCCTATGTTCTTTAGATGTGAGGGAACATGGTTATATAAGGGAGCCGGGGTATGTTAACGTTAAAAAGTTCAATGGAAGCCTGGTCACCCGCGCTAACACAGACCGAGTGAAATGTGTGGTACTGTGTGCTGCACACACGAGATGCATCTCCGTGTTCCACAGCCGAAGGCTTCTACAGTGTGTCATGCATGAGACTGTTTTCAAAACTCTTGACTCCGACTCCCATAGTGTATGGCAGTATTGGTATCGTGGGGAACATGAAGGTATGTTATGTAATTCAATCAATACTTTCAGATTAATATGTTAGATAATCAAGTGAAAATGGAGCTATGTTATTTTAACCCATTAATATATTTAGATTGGTATGTATGTTAATGAAGAATTGTAAGTGAAAGTGTATGTTATGTAAACCAATTAATACATTCAGACAGTGTATCATGTTACCCCCAGAGAATTCCATTGCTGTTTTCAGCTATTCTCAAAAAGGCAAAGGATAAACCGACCCCGAGGCTACCAAAGAGGCCCCTGCAACACACACGTACACAGAAACCTACACAGTTTGGGTATCGTCGGGCAGGTATGGTATTTGATTCAATTACTACATTCAGATTAATATGTTTATTAATTAGGTATTGCATGTGAACCTATGTCACCATCTTTCAGAAAGCAAGGGTTTAACGCCGCTTTGAACAGTGTTTTTTTAGTTCTACCACGACGTTCCCTTATGTTTGTTCCCTTTTTGGATAGTGCACCTAGAGAATCCCATTGTTGTTTTCAGCTATTCCTGGAAAGGTAAGGAAGACACCGACAGCTGGGCAACCAAAGAGGCCACTACACCACACACGTACAAAGAAAGAGAGAACCCTGCCAGGTAAATTCTGTTTTGATAAATGTCTGTCCATTTCTTCTTGTAAAGTGACGTCTAAGATGAGTACGATTAGGGTTTGAAGGAAATCTATACCTATACGACGGATACAGGCACCAACACCGGAAAATGTTAGCGTTAAAAAGCTCAATGGAAGCCTGGACACCCGCGTCAACACAGACCGAGTGAAATGTGTGGTACTGTGTGCTACACACACGAGATGTATCTCCGTGTTCCATAGCCGAAGGCTTCTACAGTGTGTCATGCATGAGACTCCGACTCCCATCGGGTATGGCAGTATTGGTATCGTCGGGAACATAAAAGTATGCTAGTAATTCAATTAATACATTCAGATTAATATTTTTGTTATTTAAGCATTGCAAGTGAAAAGGTTGGTATGATATTTAATCCAGTTAATACATTGGATAAATATGTTTGTTAATTAGGTATTTCAAATGAAAAGTCTATCGGGATACACGTGTGCTATAGCATTAGGCAACCATTATTGCTCACACAGACACTGCACCGAAATACAAATCATGGATTCAGATCAATATGTTTGTAAAGCAAGAGTTGCAAGTGAAAATGGAGGCATGGTATCAAAATTGATACATTCAGATTAACATGTTTGTCAATTAAGTATTGCTCAATCATTCATTCATTGAACGCTACCTTCAACAGATTTTTAGTTCTACCACAGCATTCCCTTATTCCATCAGTTCCCTTTTCGGATAGAGTATCATATTACCCCAGAGAATCCCGTTGTTGTTTTCAGCGTCTTTCGGAAAGGCAGTAAGGGAACTGGCACGCAGGCAACCCAAGAGGTCGCCCCAACGTACACAGAAAGGTACACCTAAACGACGTACACAGGGACTAACCCAGAAACTGCGACCCAAGAGGCCACCCCAACGTACACAGAAAGGTACACCTAAACGACGTACACAGGGACTAACCCAGAAACTGCGACCCAAGAGGCCACCCCAACGTACACAGAAAGGTACACCTAAACGACGTACACAGGGACCAAACCAGAAACTGCGACCCAAGAGGCCACCCCAACGTACACAGAAAGGTACACCTAAACGACGTACACAGGGACTAACCCAGAAACTGCGACCCAAGAGGCCACCCCAACGTACACAGAAAGGTACACCTAAACGACGTACACAGGGACCAAACCAGAAACTGCGACCCAAGAGGCCATCCCAACGTACACAGAAAGGTACACCTAAACGACGTACACAGGGACCAAACCAGAAACTGCGACCCAAGAGGCCACCCCAACGTACACAGAAAGGTACACCTAAACGACGTACACAGGGACCAAACCAGAAACTGCGACCCAAGAGGCCACCCCAACGTACACAGAAAGGTACACCTAAACGACGTACACAGGGACGAAACCTGAATACTCCAGGTAATTCCTGTAATGATCAATGTTTGTCTTTGTATTCTTGCAAATTGACATCTAAGATGAGAACGATTTGCTGCATGAAGGGTGGGGGTCCGGGGCACATTAATGATTGTGGCTTTTCAGTTTTAAAAATGATACCTATACAAGATCGTCTAATTATATCAATTCCACAACACGAATTCCACAACACGATATATTCTAACCTGCTTCTGTACCAATAGGGAATTTCGTTCAATAAGATGAAGGCGTGGACTAGGCACCTCCATGTACACGCTGTGCGCCATTGCTCATTACACCGTGTTTACAGACGAATCAAACTTGTCTCCGATTACAGACAGACAGACAGACAGATTGTTTATTAAAGTCTCACCCCTGTTATACACATATGCAAACTAATTAAACATATATTTACATAAGGGCCATTCCAGACTGAATTATGAGAGTAAAATTCTGAAAAAATTGCATGTACATGTATTATGAGTAACAATAATTAAAAGTTATATAATACGGATTTTTTTCCTTTTTAAAATAACATGGCAGGTTTTGGCAGCTATAAAACAGATATTGCTATTGGACAGGATAAAGCAGCTTTTTGTATATCAGTACAATTTCTAAAATTCTGACATAGACTATTACAAGTATTTAAAAGACTAAAACGTTCATCACTATAAACCGGACAATTAATTAAAACATGAACTTCGTCTTCAACACAGTGTTTACAATAAAAACATTTTCTGTCGTTAAGTGGGATATTGTTATATCTACCCAGCTCAATATTAATTGGTGCATTGCCGCATCTGAACTTAGCATATGCACTTCTGTATGGGCGGGGCATGGGATGCGTTACGTAAAATTCTGGGGTATAAACATCCTTAAAAGTACTATAAAAGCGTAGCTTATTCTTCCCCTGTTTAGATGGACCACAGGTATTCCCTACCGATTCTTTCCACTCCTGTCTATAAATATCAAATAATTTCTGTATAACGCTTTGTACAATAAACCTGGAGTTAAAACTATTAGTGGGGGGAAATAAAATGCTCAAGATCAACATTGGCTAAATGTTTGTGAATTTTAAAATTAAGGTTTCTTTTTCTTCTAAAAGCCCAGTGGTTACCCCAAAGAAAGATTTTGCTCGTTAGTCGATATTGATCCAGGTTACAAAGACGTTTATAAAATCTGACAGCACTGCCCCACTGGCGCACGATAGGGGGGAGTCCAACCCATGTCACCGCTCACAGCTGCGTTGGGTGCAAACTTTTTCACACCCAAATAAATCCGCATTGCACCGTTTTGCACAGCGTTCACACATGACATGTTTTGTGTTCCCCATATACATGCGCCATAATCTAACACAGACCACACCATGGAATCATAAAGTTTGGTAAAAATTCGGTACTCCATACCACCAATGAGCTTAAACTTAGAGATTAACAAACCTAGGGCTTTGCTGGCTGAACTTGCCGCGGCCTTCACATGGCAGACAACGTTACTGGCCACGAATGGCGAGTGTTATGCCAAGACAACAATTCTTAACCATGATCGGTATTGGGGCGTTATGTCTTGTGTGGGCGGTATCCAAGTCGAACTGATATGGTTGTTGTAAATGGTGTAAGACTTCCGTCCTGCCATTGCTCCATTTGCTACAATCATATGCTGAAATTTTGAGGTGCAAGATACCAATGCCAAGCCGCATAGTGTCCATCGATTATCTCCAAAGCTTGGCATACCAACATTGGCCGGTCTCCCGGCATGTCCCTGGCGCACCATCCGAAAGGATGTCCACGAACGTAGTTCAGCAGGGGAGAAGCTCTCCAGACGAAACGGCAAAACAATCAACAGTATCCTCCCATTACTGGCAAACAAGGATAAGTTGATCACAGACCTGACAATTGACCCGTATTAGCATGTGTGAGTGCCGCAGTGGCGCTTGCCATTGTGAGCGAAGGGACCCCAGGTTGTCCGCGATCAAGTGTAGTGTATTACAGACTTGCTACACCGACCTCGTGAGAGTCTTTTGAGCCAGGCGTGTGCAGCTACGCGCGGAATCCATTTCATAGGCATGCACTGCACTAGCACTAGCCTACATCTGCTCTACCTTTCACAAACCAAATGGGAATTGTTCATTGCCGTGAACCCCCTACTTCTCGTAAACGCGTTCTCTGCGCCGGTCCAACTTATCCTTGTTTGCCAGTAAGTGCTCGTGCATGTGTCAACCAACAAAGTGGATATTCATCCCCACGCCCTAAATCAATTTTACTGATATTTATTGTCATTAAACGTTTATAGTTCCTTAATTTTACCACTTCCCCGATTTATTTTGGACAGTATACCATGTTTCCTCAGAGACTGCCATTGCTCTTTTCAGTTTCAAGGATGAGCCAGAGGCTACAGAAGAAATCACAGTCATTTGCACAATCATTCGTAAATTGGATATTTTAGTCATACGTGGCATTTATAATTGCGACAAGAAAGTGAGAACAGCTTCGCATTTGGTTGCAAACAGACTGCCTAACTGTCTTGGGAACAAGAGAAGAGATACATACTATCCTGACCTCGTAACATTCAAAGATGATGAGATGTCTGCCTCATAAGTGCTGTTAAAAACTCAGAAAGAGAGTTCTGAGAAAGCTATGACAGTTGTAGAGAATATGTGAAATGATGACTGGGAATAAAATCACAGCAATTGTATTCGATCAACAAAAATAAGTCTACAACAACAGTAGAAGCTATTAGGAATATTGAGTCTCCTTAACGGTGGTGGATGGACAGTCTCCACCTTCTCGTCATGTATATCATTTTGAAAAGCCACTAGTTGAATCACCAGCTGCATCTATTGTGAGATATTTTGAATGAGAGCATTCACTGTATTTGCTGCCAAGTCAGTCGAAACTCGTCCACGACTGGACAGAGAAGCAACATAACTTTTTTCGTTTTTGAATGTTCTATGTTCGCATATTCTATACTCTCTCTCCCTCTCTCTCTCTCCCTCTCTCTCTCTCTCTCTCTCTCTCTCTCTCTCTCTCTCTCTCTCTCTCTCTCTCTCTCTCTCTCTCTCTCTCTCTCTCTCTCTCTCTCTCTCTCTCTCTCTCTCTCTCTCTCTCTCTCTCTCTCTCTCTCTCTCTGTGTGTGTGTGTGTGTATACATACATTGTAATAAAAACGTCAAAACCCTTTCCACATCCATGAGTGGATTGTTCGACAATATCATCCAAATGTGTTATCAGGTGTTCGCGAAATGGTGAGTACATCCTGCACCATCGCTGGCACCGGTCATAAGCAAACATGTAAAGGAAGCCAATTGTTCACCTTACAAGACAGTAATGTATAGTACATGTAAATATTGGGATTGTGATCGAACAAAGACGTCACAATCGGACATCGCTTGAACGCACTCGCTATGTACTATATATATACTGCTTTACCGATGTAAATATTTATTTGGGATGTGTGCCATTATACAAGCAAGTGTGACATTATATGAACCGAGCGAGCCGTATGTAACTGTATCCATACATACACACACACATTAAATATATTAACTTCAGTTCAAATTCTCAAAACCAGATTCTTGGACATTTCAGCATAATCTATCTTACATTACTGATAATTGGAATATACACACGTGATCACATTCTCTTCCCACAGAGGTTACTTAAGTTATATCTTCCCACGATTCAGCTCTTCCCAAAGTGTGTTATTAGTGTTACCAGCACTACACCGACCCACACCAGCGAATCTATGCTTTCCCCACCATTCACACATTGGTGAAGATGCTGGGGATCACTGGCCTTCAGGAACCATTGCTGTCTTTTTTCAAAAACGTTGTCTATACTTTGCGTTTTCTGTCGGGGATATTTTGCTAATTTATGCCTCAATTTTTATACTCATTTCACTAGATAGATATGTAGATAAAGCAAGAAACAGCTGTTTTCACCGTAAACAACATGTTTTATAGTGTGTACAGCCATTCTGTTTTATACAGAATAAAAATGTTCTTATCAAATGTCACAGTTTACACGAGGTTTTATTTCGCCATTTCTTCCTCGGACACATTTTGGTCTCCATGGTGATGCGATGTGTCAAACTCCTAATTAATGCCAAGCGAGGTCGAATATTGCTGACGTGATTATGTTTGGTGGACCTCTGAAGTAACCAGTTCCGTTGATATTATAGTATTACTAAGGTACTCTCAATGTAACACTGTGATGTATTTGTTAGCTTGAACGGATGTCTGATGTCGTCTGCCACCAGAGTGAAGTTGTTCCTAGTTGTCAGGGAACCCTGTAATGTCTGCAGCTGCGGTCAATCATTATCTGATCTGATGATAACATTACGCCATTTTGTATGGTTCACGCGAATTGTTCGCATCGCATGTTTGCACCTCGTGACGTGATACAAAAAGAATTATGAATGTTTATATAAAACTAAAAAATTATATTTTACTGCTTTGTTAAAGCTAGCCATAACCTAAATATATTAGCCACCACTTTGTCAAAGTGTGTGCATTTTTGGAAATAGTCAAACACATGTTGAATTAACAAATGTCCATGCTTCACACTCCATGAAAGTACATACGACCAATAATCAGATAGCTCCCCTGTCAAAATGATGCGCATACCGAATGTTCTCGCTGTGGAGTACATCTGCCATCGTATCGCAGGACAGGGAGATCGGTTCTTCCAGCTCCACTGGACCCACTCCAAACCTCTTACAGCGTGCAAGATTAACTCCGTTGTAATTCTGCTATCCCACTCTGTTGGTTCTTTGTCTCAAGTAAAGTCAGTGAGATGGTCAGGTCTTCTAGCTATCATGTGTGCATCCCCAAGGTTTCCAATGGCTATTCCTGCAGGAAAGATTACGCTTAGTTCTTCTCTATGTTGGGTTTGTCTGGAGCTATTCAGGCCGATCAGGGCTCTATCTTTATGTCAGGTGTTTTCCAACAGACCACGTGTGTCAGTGAATATCATATATGTTCCCAGGGTGCTTTGAGAGCTTTCACTAGACACTCTTTATTTTTATGGATTACATTTTACTTATTGTAGAGTGAGAAGAGTTCGAAAATATTCATTTCTATCGAACCAAACGTTGCCACGTCCAACCGGAACTCTTTCACATCCGAGCCTACACTTTCTCATCCGAGCATACACTTTCACATCCGAGCCTACACTTTCACATCCGAGCCTACTCTTTCACATTCGAGCCTACACTTTCACATCCGAGCCTACACTTTCACATCCGAGCCTACACTTTCAGTTTATGTCTACTTTTTTGTACAAAACCACGTGCGTCATCACCGATTTTAAATTTTCTATTCAGTGATAGAGTTTTACAGAACTGTTTGTGTAGTGCGCAATGTGGAGTCGTTGAAGAATCGAGGCTGTTTTTCTCTCTAGCATGGACATTTCATATTGATCCGAAGTGGATATAAATATAAGTGTTTTCTAAACGTCAAACTATACATGAACGAAAACAATATTCTAAAGTGAACCGTCCCATTTTTCATATAGTGACAGGTCATTTGCATCCACATTAGACTGCTGAATCTCCGCATATCGGGATGCACGAGTGTTATACTTGTAACTCATTGGGAGGATTAGGTAACAATTATTCCTCACACAAACACTCCGCTCTGATATGGCCTTTAAAATAAGTGCCTTATTTGCAAAGCTATCTGCTCGTAATACTGAGTTAACCAGATCGCTTTATTACATAGCACCAGCCTTGATATGAACCACTGCTGTACTGAGTATGTACAACTCAATACGATTCAGATCTTCCCCAAAGTGTATGGTAATGACCCGGTGTTCGTAGTGTTACCAGCACTACACCGACCCACACCAGCGAATCTATGCTTTCCCCGCCATTCACACATTGGTGAAGATTCGGGGTATCACTGGCCTTCAGGAACCATTGCTGTCTTTGGACACGAGAAACAATCTCGTGTAGTTAGGCTCACTGACTTTGTTGATGCATATTGTCCCACTATCCTAGATTGACGTCAGTCACCGGATTGTCTGCTTTAGACTTAATATATAATAGTATTTAATATATCTGGAATATTGCCACACCACCAACTAAATCAAACCCAAAAGAATAAATGTTTGTTTGTAATTTGTCAGATCACTAAGCCCATGTGTCTTTAAACCAGCTACGCAGCTACCAAGGACGGTTGGTTGGAGCTGGTCTTTTAACACATGAAATATTGAATGTTTTCCTTTTAAGGGGTAAAATCATACTGCTGCATGCAAGACTGAAGACTAATTCCATTAAGCAAAGTAAAATCTGAATTTTTAATCATGCACTGACGTGGATAAGAATTTCGGGGCATACATTTATCAAATGCCCCAAAGAAGAGAAGGAGAAGCATCGACATCAGAAATGTCTGGTCGTAGTTTCGCTCTGAAGTTTGTAGTTACTTTGTTCTATATAAACCTCAGCCTATGTTCTTTAGATGTGAGGGAACATGGTTATATAAGGGAGCCGGGGTATGTTAACGTTCAAATGCTCAATAGAAGCCTGGTCACCCGCGCTAACACAGACCGAGTGAAATGTGTGGTACTGTGTGCTACACACACGAGATGCGTCTCCGTGTTCCACAGCCGAAGGCTTCTACAGTGTGTCATGCATGAGACTGTTTTCAAAACTCTTGACTCCGACTCCCATCGGGTATGGCAGTACTGGTACCGTGGGGAACATGAAGGTATGTTATTTAATTCAATCAATACGTTCAGATAAATATGTTCATCAATCTAGTATTACCCATGAACCTTTGTCGCCTTCATTCTGTCAGTACTAAGGGTTTAACGCCACTTTGAACAGTTTTTTACTTCTACCACATTGTTGCCTTATGTCGGTTCCCTTTTTGGAAAGTGCACCCAGAGAATCCCATTGTTGTTTTCAGATATTCTTGGGAAGGAAAGGAAGAAACCGACAGCTAGGCAGCCAAAGAGGCCATTACAACACAAACATGAACAGAAACCGGCACAGAAACGTAGTCAGAAACAGAAGGACAAACTAGGTAAATCCTGTTTTGATAAATGTTTGGCTCTATCTCTCCTTGGAAATTGGCGTCTAAGAGGAGTACGATTGGGGTTTGAAGGAACCTCCGACTAAGCGACTATATTCAGATAAATATGTTTGTTAATTAAGCATTGCAAGTGTAAAGGATGATATGATATTTAAACCAGTTAATATATCGGCTAAATATGTTTGTTAATTAGGTATTTCAAGTGAAAAATCTACGCATGTCGGGATACACGTGTGGTATAGCATCAGGCAACAACTATTGCTCACACAGATACTGCACCGACATACTGAGTTTAAACCAATTAATACATTCAGATTAATATGTTAAGTTGCAAGTGAAAATGAAGGCATGTTATCAAATTTGACACATTCAGATTATCTTTTTTTGTCAATTAAGCATTGCACAATCATTCATTCATTGACCGCTACTTTCAACAGTTTTCTAGTTCTACCACAGCGTTTCCCTCATTTCATCAGTTCTCTTTTCGGATAGTCTATCATGTTACCCGACAGAATCCCATTGTTGTTTTCAGCTCTTTTCAGAAATGTAGGGAAGGAACTGGCACACAAGTAACCCAAGAGGTCACTGCAACCTACACAGAAAGGTACACATAAACGACGTACACCGGGACGAGACCTGAAAACGCCAGGTAAATCCTAAGTTGCTTGTCAATGTATTCTTGTAAATTGACGTCTAAGATGAGAACGATTGTGGTTTGAAGAAACACTACACCTAAACGACGTACACAGGGACCAACACCGAACAATGTTAACGTTAAAAAGCTCAATGGAAGCCTGGTCACCCGCGCCAACACCGACCGAATGAAATGTGTGGTACTGTGTGCTACACACACGAGATGCGTCTCCGAGTTCCTTAGTGAAAGGCTTCTACAGTGTGTCATGCACTTTCAATGGGTATGGCAGTATTGGTATCGTCGTGAACATGAAAGTATGTTATTTCATTCAATTAATGCATTCAGTGAGGTGAGGTGAAATTGGGTTTAACGTCGTGTTTGAGAATATTTCGCTCATATAACGACGTGCATGCGTGTGTATGTGTATGTGTGGCTGCTTGTACTAGCCCAGACTGAACATGGTTTTACAGTGCTAGCCCACTGAGATACCATGCCGCAATGAAGCATGAATACCCCACTCAGACACATTATACTGACTCCGAGCCGACCAGTCCTTGTTGTATCCATTAATGCCGAGCGCCAGGCAGGGACCAGCAAGTACCATATTTTAACGTCTTTTGGTATGACGCGGCCGGGGATCGAACCCGCGACCTTCCGTTCTCCGGGCGGACGCTCTAACCAGAGGCGGTCAATTAATGCATTCAGATTAATATGTTCGTTAATCAAGTATTACACGTGAACCTTTCTCGCCTTTATTCTCTCAGTAACAAAGGTTTAACGCTACTTTGAACAGTTTTTCAGTTCTACCCCAGCGTTCCAATATGTTGGTTCCATTTTTGGATAGTGCACCTAGAGAATCCCATTGTTGTTTTCAGCTATTCTTGGAAAGGAAAGGAAGAAACCGACAGCTAGGCAACCAAAGAGGCCATGGCAACACAAACCTACACAGAAACCGACACAGAAGCAGAGGTTCATGCCAGGTAAATCTTGTTTTGATAAATGTTTGTCTATTTCGTCTTGTAAATTGAAGTCTAAGATGAGTACGATTGGGGTTTGAAGGAAATATCCGATTAAATGACGTATACAGGTACCAAAACCGAAAATGCCAGGTAAATCCTATAATGATCAGAGAATGCCATTGTTGTTTTCAGGTATTCTCAGAAAGGTAGAGGAGAAATTGGCACGGAGGCAACCCAAGAGGTCACCGCAACGTACACAGAAAGGTACACCTGAACGACGTGCTGAGGGACGAAACCTGAAAACGCCAGGTAAATCCTGTAATGATCAATGTTTGTCTTCGTATTCTTGTAAATGGACGTCTAAGATGAGAACTATTGGGGTTTGAAGGAACACTACACCTAAAGACGGATACAGGGACCAACACCGAAAAATATTTACGTTAAAAAGCTCAGTGGGAGCCTGGACACCCGCGCCATAAATTTATCAAATGCCCCAAGGAAGAGAAGGAGAAGCATCGACATCAGAAATGTCTGGTCGTAGTTTCGCTCTGAAGTTTGTAGTTACTTTGTTCTATATAAACCTCAGCCTATGTTCTTTCGATGTGAGGGAACATGGTTATATAAGGGAGCCGGGGTATGTTAACGTTAAAAAGTTCAATGGAAGCCTGGACACCCGCGCTAACACAGACCGAGTGAAATGTGTGGTACTGTGTGCTACACACACGAGATGCGTCTCCGTGTTCCATAGCCAAAGATTTCTACAGTGTGTCATGCATGAGACTCCGACTCCCATCGGGTATGGCAGTATTGGTATCGTCGGGAACATGAAAGTATGTTATATAATTCAATTAATACTTTCAGATAAATATGTTTATTAATTAAGCATTGTAAGTGAAAAGGGTGGTATGACATTTAAAGCACTTAATACATTGGCTTAATATGTTTGTTAATGACGTATTTTTAAGGGAAAAATCTACGCATATCGGGATACACGTGCGCAATAACATTAGGCAACAACTATTGTTGATGTTTGTTAATCAAGTATTGCAAGTGAAACTTGATACATTCAGATTAGCACTTTTGTCAATTACGTATTGCACAATCATTCATTCACCGACCGCTACTTTCAACAGTTTTCTAGTTCTACCACAGCGTTTCCCTTATTTCATCAGTTCTCTTTTCGGATAGTCTATCATGTTATCCCACAGAATCCCATTGTTGTTTTAGTTTATATCAGAAACGCAAGGAAGGAAATGGCACACAGGCAAGCCAAGAGGCCACTGCACCGTACACAGAAAGGTACACCTAAACGACGTACACCGGGACGAAACCCGAAAACGCCAGGTAAATCCTGTAATGTTTGTCAATGTATTCTTGTACATTAACGCCTGAGATGAGTACGATTGGGGTATGAAGGAAATCTCCACCGAAACGACGTATATAGGGACGAAACCTGAACATTCCAGGTAAAACCTAAAATGATCAATGTTTGTCCTCATATTCTTGTAAATTGACACCTGTGGTGAGTACGATTGGTGCTTGTAGGGTGGGGGTCAGGGGCTCTGCGTTAAGTACCGTCAAACGGTTGGGGTTTCAATGAGATCATGTCTTGGCAGGCTTAGGAACTACACCAATACAAGATCGTCTAATCATATCAATTTCACTACACGATAGATAGGGAAGTTCGTACAATAACAGGAAGGCGTGAACTAGGTAGCACCAGAGACACACTGGGCGCCAGTGCTCGTTTACAGACGAATGCAAGTTGCCTCCGATCACATGGCAGACAACGTTATTGGCCACGATAGGCGAGTGTTAAGCCAAGGCAACAATTCTTAACCATGATCGGTATTGGGGCGTCAGTGTCTTGTGTGGGCGGTACCAAAGTCGAACTGATTGGTTTGAATGATGTATGACCTTGCCAACAGTACGTAGACGAACTTCCGTCCTGCCATTGATCCACTTGCTACATTTTTTATGCTGAAATATTGTGAACTGTAAGATACCAGTGCCAGGCAGCGTTCGAAATAATCGCCGGCCCGGAGGCCCAGCGCCGGCTGTTACTGTATCGGGCCGGCAGTTTCAAATATTTACAGGCCCGTGTGGCCTTCAGTAAATTATTTGTCATTTTTTTTTAACTGGAATCTTTCCCATAATTTGGTTTTTATTAACGTTCGGAAATCATCCATCATGATCCATCATGTAACGATAACTTACAGTTTCACTTCCTGGTTTCAGTGTTTTGCGCATAGGAATGTCAAGTTCTCTATGCGCCATAGGGTTGCGCTAACTGGTTTTGTAGAAACAGTGTGAAATTGTTTACAGTGTAGTCTATTTTGTATTATTGGTTTTGACTTTATCAAAACGGGCCTGCAGATTTCATTCAGGGCCTGTAGGTTTTAAAGCCTGCAGGCGGCAGCAGGCCCTGATGGCCAACTGTCAAATTAAAGTATTACAAACACTGATGCCAGGTCACATCGTGTCCACCGATTATCTCTAAAACCAGGCATACCAACATTGGACTGGCAAATTATGGCTCCTGACATGTCCCTTACATCTGTCGAGTGTCCACGAACGTAGCTCAGCAGAGGAGATGCTCTCCAGGCGAAAAGGAAAAAAAATCAACAGTATGCTGCCATTATGTAGTCGTGCAGGTGTCAACCAACAAAGTGGATATTCATTTCCATGCCCTAAATCAATTTTACTGATATTTATGGTCATTACACTTTTATTGTTCCTTAATTTCACCAGTTCCCTAATTTATCTTGGACGGTATACCATGTTTCTACAGAGAATCCCATTGCTCTTTTCAGATTTTGTAAAAGAGCGAAGGATCAGTAGCTGGCAGCAGAAGAAATCACAGTCATTTGCACAATCATTGTTAAAAGTGCTTTTTTAGTCATACATGGCATTTATAATTGCGACAAAAATGTGAGAACAGTTTCGCATTTGGTTGCAAACAGACTGCCTAACTGTCTTAGCAACAGGTGATACATGACATCCTGACCTCGTAACATTCAAAGAAGACGCCATGTCTGCCTCATAAGTGCTGTTAAAAACTCAGAAAGAGAGTTCTGAGAAAGCTATGACAGCAGTCTAGGATGTGTGAAATGATGACTGGGAATAAAATCACAGCAATTATATTCGTTTAACAAAAATACGTTTACAGCAATGGTAGATATGAATATTGAATCTCCTCAAAAGTGGTCGATGAACATTTGCAGGCAATCTCTCAGCCGTCTCGTCATATACCATGTACAAAAGCCAATAGTTGAATCACCAGGTACATCTAATGTGAGATATTTTGAATGTGGGCATACACTCGATTTGTTGTCAGTCAGTCGAAACCGGACCACGATTGGTAAGAGAAGCTAAATATAACATAATATTTTCGTTTTTTGACTATTCTATGTTTGCATATTGTATATTCTAGTGTGCGTATACATTGTAATAAAAGCGTCAAAACCCTTTCCACATCCATGAAGGAGTGGATGGTACACTTCCGACAATATCACCAGAACGTGGTATCAGGTGTTCGCGAAATGGTGAGTGTATCCTGCCCCATGGCAATAATAATACCTTGATCCATTGTTATCTGTAAGGTATTAATATTACAGGGAAGATTAGTAATTCAACCTTATTTTTTATTTCTAAATTTCCAAATGACTTGATTTATATTTTCATCGTTTGTATCAAACCGTAATAAAGAATGAAGTGTGTGTTAATATCGTATTTGTTTTTAAAATCGATGAAGTTTAGAAACTCTTTTTCATCCAAAAGATCATTTATAACATTGATTCCTTTCGAGTTCCAGTCTGGGTAATTCTAGTATATGTGTTTTTTGTTAATCATGATATTACAGTTATGTCAGATTGTTTGACTGAGAGATCTGTATCCCCTTGTGGTTAAATATATTTTACACAGTCAAACCAGGATGAGACTAGGACTACATAAAACAGATTTCTATTTTTTTTTAAATAATTTCATTTTCCAAATGATGACAACTGACTTCTAAAATATTAATAGAACTCATTTTTGGTATATTCATATCAATACATTTGGTCCATGGTGTTGGTTTCTTATAGTAACGCCTGAGTAACTTTTGCGCTTGGATTATCGCTTGGATTATCTCTAGGATACTTTGAAACCTCCATCGTGTGGACTACATATAACCTTATTTCGCTTTACTTTATCGGGTTTTTGTTTCCAAATGTATCTGAAACATTTAGTTTGAAAACCATTAATAACATTTCCAGGCGGATTTGGAATTGAAGATAAAAGGTGGTTGAGTTTTGGTAAATTTGGTGATTTAACACAGTGTTTCTACCGAGTGGGTTGAGGTTTCTGGCAGACCATAAAATCATCAAGGCTTGACATTTTAAAAGCTTTTCATCATTTTGATTATATCACAAGGCCTAAACTAAAATGAATACCAAATAGTGTAAAGGAATCTTGAACCCAATTTAGTTTCCACTTGGGGCATAGTTTCATTCTGGAACGTTTCTTTGATTCCAACCACAAAATCCTAGTTTTATCAACATATACATTCAGTCCAGAGAAACGTGCAAATTGTCCTAATGTTTGCATTACAGCATAAAGACAACGTTCGGTGCCATCAAACATACACGTCCGTTTCAATGTCATTATAATACGCTTTAACCCAATTTCGAATAGAGCTTCCAAAAGTAAAGAATTCAATTGTTGTATCTATGAATTTCATGTCTACAGTATCGAAATCCTGTTCAAAATCTATAAGTAATAAGTAATAGTCCTGGTATATGCTCAGTATAGTCTATTAAATCATAGACAAGTCTTGTACTTTCCCCTATATATATTCCTGCCATAAATCCATTTTGATCTCCGTTTCTAATGCTGTCAAGAACAGTTTATATTCTCTTGGAATTTTGCAGAAAATGGAAAGCAACGATATTGGTCTCCAGTTTTTTATGTGTTGTTTGGGTTTGTTTTCTTTTGGTATGCATGAAATCAAACCTCTTCTTAGTGATGTTGGTAGCATGCCTTGCCTATATGATTAATTCAAACAACATACAAGATATTTGCCCAAATCTATTCAAAAGAATTTTATGAAGTCTGCTGTAAATCCATTAGCTCCAGGGCGTTTTCACTTTTAAGGTATTTAAGAGCACATTTAGTGTAAGCTCCCCTTCAAGGGTTTTTTGCCATTTTGTCTGATAGTTTAGGAATTTCATAATCATCTGAAAGGTTATGCAAATCGACATTGGATATCTCATGTTTACAGCATAACTTTTCGTAAAATGACTTCACTTCATTCGTTTTGAATTTCCCGCTGGGCAGTAACATTTCCATTTTTGGTCTCAATACACATAAAGGCCTTGTTGACGAAGTTTCTTGCTTCAATATTTAGGAAATATTTAGATGGCTATTCACAACTTTCTCCCCATATTGCTCTAGATCTTATTATCATCCCCTTCGTTTTCATAAGGCCTATTTCTTATAGGTTAACATTTATTTCATTGATTTTATCTATACAAAACTTTCACCACCAGGAGCAGTATCAAGTTCTACAGATGTTTTACTTAAATTATCATTCAAATCCTTTTCCCCGCTCTTTCTTTTCTGCACATGGGTATGAGATAGTATTTCCCCGTATCATTAGCATCAACATTCCCAATAGCATCGGATCTCCTAGACCACTTAATCTGAATTTCCAAAACCCTTTACTCATTGCAATAAAGAAGTTGACAATCCATAGAACGTAGTTTTCCTTCATCTTCACAACTTCTAAAAGAACTCATTGGCCTATAAATATTTAGCTAACTTCAGCTCATTAATGGTAAATTCTAATCCCATGACATTGTCATTGTCAAACTAGGTCTTAGTTGCTGTGACGTTTTTGGTTGCCTTGATGTCAGTTTCTTCTAAGAATAGCTGAAATGTCTGTTTGTATGTTAACACATGGGCAAAACAAACGCCAACATGTTTTCTTCGAATCACAGACAACACATTCCCAAACATTAGCACCCTATTACATTGTATATCATAAAACAACCTTTGAGGAACAGTTGGTACATACACAAAACGATGAGACTTGCCTTTACGGTTCTATAGACCCGTTTGTCACAAGGGGGGCTTACTTGCAGTTTATAACACACTAGCATATGTCAAATTACAATACTGAAGCGTCAAATTGAGCATGTGTTCCTTAACATCGGGTGTGGCCACCTCGAGGGTCTATGCAGGCTGTAACACAACGTCCAACGAAATACACGAGTCTTCTGACAATGTGTTGAGGGAGTCGTCGTCATCCATCCTGTTGGACCTGTGCCAACGCATTCCTGGTTAACGAGGCTGTTGACGGTGTCGAACCCGACGTCACCAATCATGAGCAAAGGAACTTGTCAGTGGATCCTTCCCTATGAGTTCAAATTCCAGTGATGCTGAGCTTGCAAGACGTGCTGACTTGCTCCCTGGGGGATAACGACGGTCATTGATGTGTCAATTGACTCAATACTCGGTTGATTTTAGGTGATTTTGGACCGTTCTGTTGGACAAACGACGACGTGGAAGCCAGTCTGATATGAAAGGATGCAGCTTTGTGATTTAAGAAAGGTTATATCCTCCCAAGGAGTTTGTCACTCGTGGTGAAGCCAAATGCTAACGGTCCTTAACGTCATTATTGTGTTGATGTTTGCTGGTCAGTCGGCAGTTTGTCGATTGTTGACAACCAGCATCTCTTGAAATAGCCCAGAGTGACATGCCAGCACTCCGCATTCCAACAACTTGAACTCTTTGAGCAGCAGCCAGTTGAGGAGGTCCCATATTTGCTTATCAACAATGAAATCAATTAATTTTCAAATTTATTTAGCTGTAAGTACAGTTGACTGAAACTTGATATTTGCTTGAAGCTTAGATGCAACTAAAAACATAAACAGTATTAAAACACAATTATCATTTATTCATGACATATACATTGCTGATTATGAAACAAAACAACTAAGAAAAATTATAAGCGTACAATCGCAAATCAAAAGTGCAATATTTTGTACTTTGGTTAACTTCCCTCGAAACGAAGCCCCCGGGATACCGAACCCAGTCAGAGCGGGTGGGCGTGCTCTTAAGTGTAACGAAGACGTTCTTTAGCTGGTTCATTTGTCAATACACTCAGGGCTCTTTGTGTGTATAGAGATGTTGGGTTTTGTAAATACATGCTCATTTTTTGTGTATAACATTTTGCAATCAACAGCCATCATAACATGTCATGTGTACAAGTATCACACCTGCCTGTCTGTGTAATAACATAATGTGACAGAGGCAGGACTCAGTTTCACGAACCATAAATCAATGCGTTTTGTTTATGGTGTATACCCCGATAGGTGTTAAGTTCAAATTGCATATGGTCAGTGTTCGAAGGTGTGTATTGCATATTGTCATTAGAAGACAGGCAGGCAGACACATACGTGTCAATAAATTAGACATTGAGAAATTTTTAACCATTTCAAGCGTCTATATTCAAGTCTGCAATAGCAGTTGGAGGCTTTCCTGGAGCTGGTGGAGGGTTTGTTGTTGCTGGTGGAGGGTTTGCTGTTGCTGGTGGAGGGTTTGCTGGTGGTGGTTTAGAGTTTGCTGGTGCTGGCGGAGGGTTTGCTGTTGCTGGTTTAGGGTTTGCTGGTGCTGGTGGAGTGTTGCTGGTGCTGGTGGAGGGTTTGTTGCTAGTGGCGGAGGGTTTACTGGGGCTGGTGGAGGGTTTGCTGGGGCTGGTGGAGGGTTTGCTGGGGCTGGTGGAGGGTTTGCTGGGGCTGGTTTAGGGTTTGCTGTTGCTGGTGGAGTGTTGCTGGTGCTGGTGGAGGGTTTGTTGCTGGTGGCGGAGGGTTTGCTGGTGGTGGTTTAGAGTTTGCTGGTGCTGGCGGAGGGTTTGCTTTTGCTGGTTTAGGGTTTGCTGTTGCTGGTGGAGTGTTGCTGTTGCTGGTTTAGGGTTTGCTGTTGCTAGCCGAGGGTTTGCTGGTGCTGGTTTAGGGTTTGCTGGTGCTGGTGGAGGGTTTGCTGTTGCTGGTTTAGGGTTTGCTGTGGGGGTGTCATTTTTTTCTGGAAATGATGGATGGTTTGTTGGATCTGAGGACGAGTTTTCTGTAGCAGTTGAGGGTAAGTTGGTGCTGATATGCAGAGGCTGGTTATTGAACGTTTGGATGGAGCTTGGTTCAATTTGGCTCGAACTAATGGAAGGTTGGAGCTGGTCGAAGCATGTGGCCAACAAATGAAATATTTAATGTTTTCTTCTTATGGCATACCATCATACTAATGAACTCAAGATGAAAAAGATTGTTTCCATTAAGAAAAGTGACATCTGAATTTTTAATGAAGTCCGGACGTGGACATACATTTATCAAATACCTCAAAGAAGAGAAGGAGAAGCATCGAAATCAGAAATGCCTGTTGGTAGTTTCGCCCTGATGTATGCATGCACCTTGTTCTATATAAGTCCAAGCCACTGTTCTCTCGGTTTAAGTGAGTATGTTTATATGAAAGAGCAGGGGTATGTTAACTTTGAAAAGCGCAATGAAAGCCTAGACACCCGCGCCAACACAGATCGAATGAAATGTGTGGTGCTGTGTGCTACAAACACGAGATGTGTCTCCGTGTTCCATAGCCAAAGCCTTCTACAGTGTGTCATGCATGAGACTGTTTTCAAAACTCTTGACTCCGACTCTCACCGGATATGGCAGTATTGGTGTCGTCGGGGACATGAAGGTATGTTAGTTAATCAAATACTGCAAGTAAAATTGAAGTATGTTATTTTAACCCATTAATATATTCAGATTGGTATGTCTGTTAATGAAGTATTGTAAGTGAAAATAGAGGCATGTTATGTAAACCAATTAATACATTCTACATAGTACTAGTGTATCATGTTATCCCCCCAGAGAATTCCATTGTTGTTTTCAGCTATTCTCAAAAAGACAAAGAATACACCGACCCCGAGGCTACCAAAGAGGCCCCTGCAACACACACGTACACAGAAACCTATCCAGTTTGGGAATCGTCGGGCAGGTATGGTATTTAATTCAATTATTACTTTCAGATTAATATGTTTATTAAATAAGTATTGCATGTGAACCTATCTCACCTTTATTTCCTCAGTTACAAGGGTTTAACGCTACTTTGAACAGTTTTTCAGTTTTACCCCAGCGTTCGAATATGTCAGTTCCCTTTTTGGATAGTACACCTAGAGAATCCCATTGTTGTTTTTAGCTATTCGCGGAAAGGACCGGAAGGAACCGACAGCTAAGCAACCAAAGGGGCCACTACAACACAAACCTACACAGAAACCGACACAGGCGCAATGGTTCATGCCAGGTAAATCTTGCTTTGATAAATGTTTGTCTATTTCGTCTTGTAAATTGAAGTCTAAGATGAGTACGATTGGGGTTTGAAGGAAATATCCGATTAAATGACGTATACAGGTACCAAAACCGAAAATGCCAGGTAAATCCTATAATGATCAGGGAATGCCATTGTTGTTTTCAGTAATGCTCAGAAAGGTAGAGGAGGAACTGGCACGCAGGCAACCCAAGAGGTCACTGCAACGTACACAGAAAGGTACACCTGAACGACGTGCTGAGGGATGGAACCTGAACATTCCAGGTAAATCCTGTAATGATCAATGTTTGTCTTCGTATTCTTGTAAATGGACGTCTAAGATGAGTACGATTGGGATTTGAAGGAAATCTCCACCTAACTTACGTACACAGGGACGAAACCTGAACATGCCAGGTAAATCCTGTAGGGCTGCGCAATATAACCGGTGTACCGGTATTTACCGGTTCAGACATGAAAACGATACGTATTGCGATACGCTGATTAAAAAACCGGTATTTTGACATGCATTCGGAAAACTTCGTAACACTCCGAAATCTTCGGATATTTCCGTTTTATCAATTGTTCCTTTCCTTTTTATTTGTGCCAAATATTATTTACATTTTTATTTTGTCATGATAAGAAGTTTTTATTAAAGCTTAATCAAGCATGGTCATTTTGTTTTGCTTTATAAATCAAGCATTAACTCGATTATTAATAGGTTTTTTGTTAACAAAGAACTTCTTGCAATCTGTTGCAATGCATATCGTAATATATGCTTTCGCATCGCAATATATCGCAATATGAAAATTCTCTGCAATACCCAGCTCTAAAATCCTGTAATGATCAATGTTTGTCTTCGTATTCTTGTAAATTCACATCTAAGATGAGTACGATTGGGGTTTGAAGGGTGGAGGTCAGGGGCACGTTAATGACTCTGCGGCAAGTACCGTCAAACGGTTAGGGTTGAAATGAGGTCATGTCTAGGCAGGCTTAGAAATGACAACTATACAAGATCGTCTAATTATATCAATTGCACAACACGAATTCCACTACACTATAGATTCTAACCTGCTTCTGTTATCAATAGGGAATTTCGTACAATAAGAGGAAGGCGTGAACTAGGCAGCACCAGAGACACGCTGGGTGCCAGTGCTTGTTTACAGACGAATCCAAGTTGCCTCCGATTACATGACAGACAACGTTATTGGCCACGAATGGCGAGTGTTAAGCCAAGGCAACAATTCTTAACTACGATCGGTATTGGGGCGTTAGTGTCATGTGTGGGTGGTACCCAAGTCGAACTGATTTGGTTGTTCTAAAGAGCGTATGCTTGACCAACTGTTTGTAGACGAACTTCCATCCTGTCCTCGTTCCTTTTGCATCCCCCACCGTGATGGTGCTGGAATATTGCTAAAAACGGCGTAAAACCAAACTCACTCACTCACTCACTCGTTCCTTTTGCGACAATTATCGGCTGAAAGTTTGGACATGGACTGGACCGTTAAGTCTCCTGACATGTCCCCGGCCCAGAATCTGTCGGATGACCAAGAACGTAGCTCAGCAGGGAAGAAGCTCTTCAGATGTAACGGTTGACAATACCAAATATAACCATCGGCAAGATAACCAACAGTATGCTGCCATTAAGTATTTGTACGTGTGTCAACCATCAAGCTGGATATTCATCTACATGCCCAAAATAAATTTACACATATTTAATGTCATTACACTTTCATCGTTCCCTAATTTCGTCAGTTCCCTTAACATTTTTGGAGAGTATACCATGTTTCCCAAGAGAATCCCATTGTTTGTTTTCAGGTTTTTCTAGAAATCCATGGAAGAATAGATTCTTGCAACCAAATGGTTTATCCAGACGGGCACCTACACTAACTGGTCCACTAAGACGTATGGGGTAAAGAAAACAGAAGATACTGACGGCCCAGGTAATAAATGTATATAGCAATCTAGTTTGCATATGTTTTATATCATGCAAGATGCCACTTCAAGGTTGCGTATAAAAGTTTCTTAAGAAACTTATTTTGTTTATTAGTTTTTTTAGTCATACATGACATTTATAATTGCGACATGAATGTGAGAACAACTTCACTTTGGTTGAAGAAGTTATACATTTTATCAGGCCTGGTAACATTAAAAAATGATGTCATGTCTGTCTGACAGGTTTTTAAAACTCAGAAAGAGAGGTCTAAGAAAGTTATGACAGTAGTAGAGAATATGTGAAATGATGACTGAATGAAATCACAGCAATTGTATTAGCTCAAAATAATAAATGTGTGTCTACATCAATAGTAGGTCGGAATATCCTTCAAAATGGTCGGTGAACATATGCAGGCAGTATCGTCGACCTCTCGCCATATACCATTTACAAAGGCCAATAATCAATGGTCACATCTAGTATGAGATATTCAGTCGAGACTGGTCCACGGTTGGAAAGAGAAACATTATTGCTTTAACATACTATGTGTTTGCATATTCTCTATTCTACAATGTTTGTATACATTGTAATACAAGCGACATCCTGCCCCATCGGTGGCACACATCATTAGCAAAAATGTAAAGACAAGCCAATTCTTCACCTGAAATAATGCGGGAATATATGGTATAAGTAAATATAGAAACGTCAGTAATGGGAAATCGTTTGAACGCCAAGCTATGGAAGATGTGACGTTTAAGTATTCAGTCACCGAGGTAAAAACGGTCAGTCGTTTCGCCTTAATCGTTTTTAAAGTAGGAGCTGCCTGAGGTCTTTGGTTGCCCAGATGCCATTTTCTAAGAATAGCCGAAAACAACAATGGCTCATGTCAGGGAACCGTATCATACTCTTCATGATTCACACATTGATTTGTTGCTTATAACTATCCTGCAAAGTTGTTTTAACATATTTAAAATGTGATTCTGTAAGTGCCAACAGCTATTTTTACAGAAATATATAGCATTGTCAAGAGTACCTGAGTACAAGAGTTGAATGTAGAGTTAAGTGAGTGAATGAGTGAGTTTTACGCCGCACTCAGCAATATTCCAGATATATGGCGGCGGTCTGTAAATAATCGAGTCTGGACCAGGCAATCCAGTGATCAACAGCATGAGCATCGATCTGCGCAATTGGGAACAGATGACATGTGTCAACCAAGCCAGCGAGCCTGACCACCCGATCCCGTTAGTCGCCTCTTACGACAAGCATGGGTTACTGAAGACCAATAACAAGGACCTTCACGGGTATTAGAGTTAAGAATAGTCTCCGATGCATTTATATTTCTTCTTTGAAAATTAACAATTCGACTGAATCATTTTAATGTAACTAATAAATATCATGATGGTGAACAATTTATTCTTTTTCACTTGCGTTTATTCACTCAGCAGTTTTGGCTGCTGTACATGGCAAACTGCAAGAAAAATGTATACCTCAATTGGTGTTAATTGAACAACAGAGTGGACACGGAACAATATTTATAGTCCATGATCATTGGAGCTTCGTGGGAAATGAGCAGCTGATAGTGGTAAACATGTGATAAACAATCTATAGTTGTACTCACGAATTGAACAGAATAAGTTCTACAATTGAACAGACTTTATAGATATGTATGCATTTTATCTTACTTCAGTTCACAATACCCATTAATCAGTGATATGCATACATTTTCAAACATTCGTAGTTAAATAACTAAGTTTTCGAAAATGGGATACACTAGGATGGATATTTTCATGATCTAGTAAATTCAATTGCATCGTAATCGAGTCACAAACAAAGAAAATCAAATGATGGTTCCACTGTATTAAAACGAATTTTTTAAGATCCACTTGCGTTCAGACCAGGGGAAATTTTCCTCACAGGCAGACATTTCCAGGAAATTCCCTGGTGAGTTGGACTATGCGGTCATAATCTTACCAACATCTTCACTCTAGAAGACGTGCAAGCCTGCTGACCTACAAAACAACGAGTCCAGAGTACTTACAGAAAATATGAGCGACCTGATAATTAATGAAATAGTACAATGTAGTGAACTGTAAGATTTAATAGGGTGGAGGGTTTGCTGGGATTGAATGCTAGTCTGCTGTAGCAGTTGGAGGGTCTGTTGGAGCTGAGGGAGGGTTTGCTGGTGTTAGTTGGGGGTAGGCTGGAGCTGGTGGGTGTTTTGCTGGTGCTAGTTGAGGGTAGGCTGGAGCTGGTAGGTGTTTTGCTGGTGTTAGTTGAGGGTAGGCTGGAGCTGGTAGGTGTTTTGCTGGTGTTAGTTGAGGGTAGGCTGGAGCTGTTAGGTGGTTTGCTGGTGCTAGTTGGGGGTAGGCTGGAGCTGGTAGGTGGTTTGCTGGTGCTAGTTGAGGGTAGGCTGGAGCTGGTAGGTGTTTTGCTGGTGCTAGGAGGGTAGGCTGGAGGGTAGGCTGGGTGCTGGTAGGTGGTTCTTGCTGGTGCTAGTTGCTGGTGGCTGGTAGGTGGTTTTGCTGGTGTTAGTGGAGGGTAGGCTGGAGCTGGTAGGTGGTTTTGCTGGTGCTAGCTGAGGGTAGGCTAGGCTGGAGCAGGTAGTGTGGTTTGCTGGTGCTAGTGGAGGCAGGCTGGAGCTGGTAGGTGGTTTGCTGGTGCTAGTGGAGGGGTAGGCTGGAGCTGGTAGGTGGTTTGCTGGGTGCTAGTTGAGGCAGGCTGGAGCTGGTAGGTGGTTTGCTGGTGCTAGGGAGGGTAGGCTGGAGCTGGTAGGTGGTTTGCTGGTGCTAGTTGGAGGGTAGGCTGGAGCTGGTAGGTGGTTTGCTGGTGCTAGTTGAGGGTAGGCTGGAGCTGGTAGGTGGTTTGCTGGTGCTAGTGGAGGGTAGGCTGGAGCTGTGGGTGGTTTCCTGGGTGCTAGTTAGGGGGTAGGCTGGAGCTGGTAGGTGGTTTGCTGGGCGCTAGTTGAGGGTAGGCTGGAGCTGGTAGGTTGGCTGGAGCTGGTAGGTGGTTTGCTAGAGGTAGGCTGGAGCTGGTAGGTTGGCTGGAGCTGGAGCTGGTGCTAGGGTTAGGCTGGAGCTGGTAGGTGGTTTTTGCTGGTGCTAGTTGAGGGTAGGCTGGAGCTGGTAGGTTGGCTGGAGCTGGTAGGTGGTTTGCTGGTGCTGAGTTGAGGGGTAGGCTGGAGCTGGTGTTGTTAGCTGAGGGGAGTAGGCTGGAGCTGGTAGGTGCTGGTGCTAGTTGAGGGTAGTAGGAGCTGGTAGGTTGGCTGGAGCTGGTAGGTGGTTTGCTGGTGCTAGTTGAGGGTAGGCTGGAGCTGGTAGGTGTTTTGCTGGTGCTAGCTGAGGAGGTAGGCTGGAGCTGAGTAGGTTGGCTGGAGCTGGTAGGTGGTTTTGCTGGTGCTAGTTGAGGGTAGGCTGGAGCTGGTAGGTTGGCTGTTGAGGGTAGGCTGGAGCTGGTAGGTTGGCTGGAGCTGGTAGGTGGTTTGCTGGTGCTAGTGGAGGGTAGGCTGGAGGTAGGTAGGCTGGTGCTAGCTGGTAGGTGGTAGGTGGTTTGCTGGTGCTAGTGGAGGGTAGGCTGGCTGGAGCTGGTAGGTGGTTTGCTGGTGCTAGTTGAGGGTAGGCTGGAGCTGGTAGGTGGTTTGCTGGTGCTAGTTGAGGGTAGGCTGGAGCTGGTAGAGTGGTTTTGTTGGCTGGAGCTGGTAGGTGGTTTGCTGGTGCTAGCTGAGGTAGGCTGGAGCTGGTAGGCTGGTTTGCTGGCTGGTGCTAGTTGAGGTGGTAGGGTTTGCTGGAGCTGGTAGGTAGGCTGGTGCTAGGTGCTAGTTGAGGGTGGAGGCTGGAGCTGCTGGTAGGTTAGGCTGGAGCTGGTAGGTGGGTGGTTTGCTGGTGCTAGTGGAGGGTAGGCTGGAGCTGGTAGGTGGTGGTTTGCTGGTGCTAGTGGAGGAGCTGGTAGGTGGTTTTGTTGGCTGGTGGAGGGTAGGCTGGAGCTGGAGCTGGTTTACTGAGGTGCTAGTAGGCTGGAGCTGGTAGGTGGTTTGCTGGTGCTGAGTTGATGGTAGGCTGGCTGGTAGGTGGTTTGCTGGTGCTAGGAGGGTAGGCTGGAGCTGGTAGGTTGGCTGGAGCTGGTAGGTGGTTTGCTGGTGCTGGTGGAGGGTTTGCTTCCGCAGTCAGAAGGTTATCTGGGGCTGGTTTGTTGGGGTGGTAGGTGATTGCAAGAGCTGGTGGATGGTTCGCCTGTGTTATTGGTTTTTGGGATAGAGCTTGGTTGGCTTGAGGTTGGTTGACTGGTTGGTTTATTGTTTACCACCGCAATATTCCAGCTATATGGCGGCGGTCTCTAAATAGTCGAATCTGGACCAGACAATCCAGTGATCATCGCATGAGCATCGATCTACGTAATAGGGATATGATCTATTGGACAGTTCATTGGAGCTGGTCGAGACATGACTGGAGCATGACATGGCATTATCTTCCCTTTCTCAAATTATATTCTTTGAAGCGTTCTCGGGGCGGTGGGGTAGCCTAGTGGTTAAAGCGTTTGCTCGTCACGCCGAAGACCCGGGTTCGATTCCCCACATGGGCACAATGTGTGAAGCCCATTAACTGGTGTCCCCCGCCGTGATATTGCTGGAATATTGCTAAAAGCGGCGTAAAACTAAACTCAGTCAGTTTGAAGCGTTCTCAATATGTCACTCAATTTATCACTCATGTTTACTTTCAGATGGGCGTGTTCGTAACTACGTCTCTTTAAATGGCTTAATATAGAAATATTACAGGGAGAGATTTGGTTCTTTTGGTTCTCAGTTGAGCTACCGATAAATACCGCGATAGAATATAAATGGCTAGTCATAAATAACGTACATAAATGACGATGAGGCTTCGCGCGATCTCGCTATTTCCACCGCGAAAACAGTTTTTTGACATGTGATTGCTCAGCTACACCAAATATGATTTTTAGCGAAACAAAATTTGTATACGTATCCATTTTCCACACTTCCGTTTTACATCCAAGACAGACACTGCCAGTTGTCTTGTGGTCTGTGTTGTCCGCGATTAGGACCCCAACCGAAGTTACGGAGATGTTTATTCAACGGACTGTTATTTTAGTCCGAATTACAAAGCTTTGTTCTCATAGCAAGTTGATTATTGTAATTGAGAGAGTCCGGATTATAAAGCAAGTTATAATGATAAATTAAGAACGATTTTACCGGGACTCAGAGATGTCTTCCAGCCCAGTAACCCAAAGCGTTACCTAGGAAACTTGGAAACACTCAGCTTCAAGAGAAGAACACGCTTGATGTTCTTGTAGAAATGTACTTTCACTTTCTTACGAGTGATTTTTTGTCCATTCCGCATGACAAATCAGCATTTCGCCGACCAACAACTGACCATCTTTGAGTAGTTGCCATTTAAGGAGGCCCGATTTTAGCTTATCAGCACCGAAATCAGTTGGTTTTCCATGTTATCTAGATGAAAGAACATTTTACTGAAACTTGATATACTTTTTATCGTAGCATATATCTAAAATTAATGGTGCGCTCGAAGGGTAAAGATAACCATACACACAAGTTTTTATACGATATAAATGGCTATATAAGGATAAAAACTCATACTTTTGTCCGTGTTTTTATTTTTGAGATATCTAAACATCCATGTACATTTGGAACCCTTTCAAGCGGCACACAGCAAGCTGAGTATTGAGAATGTGTGCCGATGGCTTTGCTTCTGCACATATCCTTTAAATGTTTTTAAATGCGTCTTCTTCACTCAACAGTATTCACTTTCATACCAGTCATTTTCAAAGCGTTACTAAATTAACTGCGTTCGTGTGTCTCTTCGTTAGACATGATAATGAAAACAAAATTTGTGTGACATGCGATTTTTAACATGCACACAGACACAGACACACACACACACATTAATACATACACACACACACACACACACACACACACACACCCATCCATCATACATCCATCCATCCATCCATCCATCCATCCATCCATCCATCCATACATACATACATACATACATACATACATACATACATACATACATACATAACTGGAATAGAGCAAAGCACCGACGAAATAATGTAGACTTTATAAGCAGAAGTATCGGACCACAACAAAATGTCAAAAGAACATGAACAATATCCGTAACGATGACGTCAGAAGTTCAAAATCGAGTAGGAGTCACACGACAAGGCAAAAACCGGTATGACCACCTTGTGGGTGAAGCACAGCAGATGAGCATGGAAGGCCTGGGGAATGGCCTGCCATATCCTCTCCAAATCTCGTGACAAGTCACGAACGTTATCTGGAGGATGTGGAAGACGGTGTAGACGGCACTGCATTTCATCCCACACGTGCTCTATTCGGGAGAGATCCGGTGAATTTACATACTTGGGCGGTAATATGACATTGTTCTGGTGGAGAAAATGCACTGCAACCCCAGCCGTGTGAGGACGAGCGTTGTCTTTTTGAAATGTCAATCCTGGTCCATGACGTTGCAGAAAAGGAACTGCCACAGGCCTCAGAATCTGATCCCTGCAGCCAACACCGGTGAGATTGCCCTGAACAATCACTAGAGGGGTTCAAAACTATTCCTATCCACGATACAGTTGCGTGCATAACGTTCCCCTAAACGCCGGTAGCCACGTTGACGCCCGTCACTATGAGAAATGTTGGACCTCGATTCATCTGTAAACACAACATTCCTCCACCATATTCGAACATGATTTCGACACAATCTTTGCAGGTTGTCTCGATGACGTTTTGTCAGAATTGGTCGTATGGCAGGGCGTCGTGGTCGAATCACTGGCGTAAACGATTTCTGACGGAGTTGCGATAGATACGGCGCAGTCCTGGAATGGTCGTTGACGTGGTCACTGCTAGGGCTGTAACGATGCATCGAACTATCGATGGATTGCAACTGTTGAGTCTCCGATAGCAATTAATCGATGGTAGAAACCAAACACTATCGATGCATCGATACTATGTGTGACTATCGATACTTTAGTAATTGATGGTTGTTTGTTTTAATTAACTAATAGTTTTGGATTTTTGGATTTTTTGGGTGCAGACTTGCAGCTTCATTGAGTTATGCTGTATGCTTACTTGATCTGAGTTTCAAGTTATTACAAGAGACTGAAACTACTTCAGCTTGTTTCAAGTTTATAAACAGTACATTCCTTTGGGAAATTACTTCAAATACAATTAAAGGGGAAAAAACAACTATTGCAATAGCGTGGGTGGTCGGCGACGTCATTAATGTTTCGATAACGCCTGACCAATGCAGATATCGTGTTACGATGACATTGGAAATGGGCTGCCACCTGTTGTTGGCCCATGCCTGCACGAACCATTCCAATGGCTTCATGACGTTGAGCAGATGTTAATCTTGGCATGATGTGCATGTGACTTCTCGTGTGAATTTGTGAACGTTTGAATGACCAAAGATCAAGCTTTCGACAGTGACAGCAATTTCTGAGTTTCACATGTGTGCAGCTGCACGGGCTGCACGGACAGTAATACACTGCAAGTCCATAGGCCACTATCAATGACGACACGTCGCCTGGCACGTGCATGAGCGTTTGATTGTCTCCAATACTTGCTGTGTTCAAATCTGTATTTATGTGTGCCTACATTTATATTTTCTGTGTGCACAGTTTCTTTATGTGGCTAGTATATATACCACTGGAATTAAGTAATTGTACATTGTTCCATGTTATGCCATATCTTTATGCAAAAAGATAGTGAATTTACGTCTCTGCCCAAAGATCTCATCCCCGTCAGATTGCCGTTAACAATGTCAAGTTATGTCTGACCATCAGATGTGATGTCTCCCTATTCCCCATGCCAGGAAAACAAGCAGTCTGGAATCGATTTCTCAGATGTATCAGCCGAATGTGGTGACGTCACGCATGGTCCGAGGCAAATCTCTCGTGTTTCCATTATGTTGAAAACTTCTCCATAGAGATGAGATCGTGTTTCAATGGACACCAAAACGTTTGGCCACTTCATTTTGGGCCATTCCAGTGTCCAGCATACCAACAGCCCGGAGACGCTGAATTTCTATAGGCCATCGCATGACGTACGCTCAGTTAAGGTTGAAATTACCGTGTTTTCCACAACTATCAGTATTTGAAAATGAGAATGTGTTCAAAGGATCTGTTTTAGATGTGAATTTACGAATTTAAGACCCTTTGATTCCAAACAGTGTTGATGGCTTTCGATTTCATTTGTTTATTAATATCTAAGTTTGTCGTAAAGAGAAATTCAACCTATAAATGTATTTCAAAAAGCATTACCATAACATGATTGTTAATTGCATTGAACGTAATAGGCTGATATGACATAATATTCACATTTTATAAATTTGATACTACGGTCGCTAATGGTAAGCCATGTGCGTAAATACGATTTGCGACGGTGTCTGTTACCGGTTGCTAATGGTAACCGCAATAGTGAAATCAATACATAACATTTATTGCAGTTTGTTAAACGCCACTTTATGGCTGATTAACTTCAAAATATCCATTTGATGTGCTTCATTTAGTGCCTTCGACTGTCAAAATATCGGTATATACAAGAAATAAATTAAAGCCGGTTCCATTTGACTTGCATTCTCTCGCGACTTTCACCCAAACCAATCGCTTCATGCCGGAATCTGGTATTCCTGTCTTGCAGACCTTACGACGAAGGTTTGTAAGCTTAAAGTGAGAATCAAGTATACAAAACTGTGGAACTCCATTTTTGAATACTAGTACCAAAACCTTGGAATGTCTGAATCACCAACTTGTACATAATTTCTGCAGAGAGATGTGGATTCCCACTTTGCATATCGGGTAGCAGATGTCTTGAGCCCAGATAATGTTCAGAGTGGTCTGTTGGAACTTGCACTGCCTTCTTGCACAATACTTTCAGTGATTGACGTGACTTAGTTTTTCTTGCTGTACAGCTTTTGACTCACAACCCTCTTCAAGTCGTGATGCAGACAATGGGTCTTCCTAAGATGTTTTCCACCAACTGTTGTAAACAAAGCTGCATTTCTTTCTTGTTTAATTTCTGAGACAAGCGTTGAGGGGAACTGAATATCTCTACAAACTGCAGGTCACTGATGCCGAGATGATTCTTCCGTGTAGGCTTGTAGTTCTCATTCAAATACTTCTGAAGTGGTAAAATATCAGATTGGTCTACTCTTCTGCCTTCATGTGTGCTGTCTTGGCTTCACGAAGAATCAGAGACCACTGCCCTCAAAGATTCACTTTCCTGATCCTCTGTGGTATCGGGACGATCTGGCGGCACAAGGTCCTCAGGTCCATCCTCACCTGATGCCATAGACGAGGACTCTGTCTTTCTAAGGTTACATAGCTCCTGCTTCACGCAAGTCCTTCAAAGTTTTGTCATCAAGCATACTCAAGACATTGTTTGGGAGGATGTCAATGGTCATATTTACACCTCCTTCTCCACTGAAATCATCGTCCTCTTTATCATCTATGCTATTCCCAGTGTTAGGAACTTTCTTCTGCAATGAATCCAATGCATCCTTTGCCATTACGAAAGATTTCTTTGAACTCTCTAAACCTCGTACAGCGGTTTGCACTTCTAGATTTACTTTCTGTAGCAGGTCTTGGTAAGGTGATACCAGATGGGCATTTCGCACGTCGATATCTTTTAGAATTGATGGTTTCTTTGTACTTTTGGAGTCTTCATAAACATCCTTCTGCAGTTGCAATATGGTTAACGGCTTGACTTCTACATACGAGTCTACTCCTCTGGCCATCAAAACAGCAAACTGGTGTAGCAATATTTCGCTTTTCACACTCTTCTGAGACAAACCGTATCAACATAATCAATGCTACCAAACCGTATCAACGAAAACAATTTGCCACTAGCAAACATGTGTCTCCAGGAGTAGCAAGCCGAAGCCTCTCAAATTAGAAATTCGTCTGTATCTTCGTTATTGAATTGAAATTATCCACTCCCAATTACACACATATATATCGTAATACTTGTCGCCTGGTATCACATTGGTTTGTGAAATGTATGTTGTTTTGACAATTAAAACCACACAATATTTCCATTTAATTCCAAAACATACCAAATAACATCGAAGTTTTACACAATCCATGTAACGTTTGGTCCGAGTTTTAGATCAAGCTATTCCATAATTAATATTTTATCAAAATGCGATATATTTGCCCCGCCCCAAAAGCATAACGTTTGGCTTTACTTACACAATTGTGCGGCGAATTGAGCGAATTTCATTGCTGTGATTTCCTTTACAGTTACCATTTCATACATGTTCTACTACTTATGTGCACGAACATTTATCTGTGTTCAGGTGTGAGGTAGTGAGAATCTAAGCTGACATATCTTACCCCATGACTAAAAAGTACACGGCATCGTTGTTAAACTATTATCTCTATAATCTGTTTAGGGATTTCCAGAGACACAAATTCAACATGAGTGTACGTAGAGCAGACCATAGAGAATTGGATGGTCTTGCTGTTACGTACAGCGGTGTGCCATATATTTATGAACAAACATGGCTGACGTCACTGGCAAGACGCAGGGCAGCGGCAAATTCAAACTCGCGTAACAACCAAATTATTAAAGACCTGACCTTAATACTTGGGGATGTATCCCTTGGCAGCAATTGTTTTCCTCAGACGACCTGGGATAGACAAATACAGGTTTCTGATATAGTTCACAGGTATTTTTTCCCACACGTGTCGGATCTCTCGCTCCAAGTCCTCACGGGTATGGATGTAAACAATACGTTGTCAACAGTTCTCTATAATCTTCCACGATCCAGAAATCGCTTTACAACAATGTAAACTGTGTTCCGAGGTAAACCATGATTCCTGGCAATTTCACTGTATTTTTGGTGCTGTTGGAAATTCGCAGTAATCAAATCTTTAACAGACTGTGACAATACTCTTTTTCCCCATGCTACCGGAGGTCGCCTGCGTAAACAAGCAGACGACACAAACCTTATTGTGACTGTAACGTGTCGAAAGAGCAGGGTTAAATTTAGTATCCTGTTCAATTTCACGACCGTACGTCGCCTGTGGAGTAAAGAATTTGTATTTTAAATGATTCTCACTATTTGGGATTTGTTCATAAACTTTTGGCACACCGATGTATGTCATCATGCACTGTTGGCATAGATATGTAGCTGCTCGCGACACCGCCCGCAGTGACATAGCCTGAATATGTCTGACTAATGAAAAACAATAGCTTCTCAATCATTCTATTTTACAGGTTGTGCCAATAGCTTTGAGAAACTGACATTCTGTTGCATCATAGATACTCACAGGTAATGGTTGTGCCAATAGCTTAATGGAGAAACTGACAGGTTCTGTTGGTTTGCAACATTATTGGCATGATAGTATCGTCACTTCAAACAAGCGCGAGGAAGACAAACCACAATCTGTTCTGAAAGACTACATCAAGTGTAATGCAGCAGTGTTATAATGTGAGAAAACGTGTAGTATTTGCATTACATCGTTGTTGTTATGATTTCGTTGAGTGCAGTCATGTGCAAGTTACTATGTGAAGACTTCGAGTCTTATAAGATTGTTATAGAAGTTTCCAGAACAAAAACTATATATAATGGCACACACTATACATAAATATGGACACACTCTTACCTCTGTCACCTCACGTTGCATCTCACGTTACATGGTTACGTGACAGTGTTATTCATTGTGGAACAGTGTTGTTTTTGTCTTTCATTGTTTCTGCAAAGATGCCTTAAAGAACAGTGCGTCTGCTAGTTACTCTAGCTTTCGGAAAATTATAGCGTCGTCTAGACCTGGTCCAGTGAGTAAGAGAAAGTTGCCCAAGCGTTTTTATGTAATGTAAAAAGTGGGGGTGTGTGTGGGGGTGTAACTATTGCCTTCCTGGTCTTTCATTGCCTCTTACACTACAAGAACACCAGCAGAAGTGTGAAGGTCACTTTTCACCCTGGAATTACTCAGCCTTGGCCCATTTTGCAAGTTTGACCTCTGTTGTCGCGAGGTGAAAACTACTGTCACTGTCTTTGCTATAATCACTAATTATTTAATGTACTGCCTAAGGTACTCCCATTAAATTTATACTGTCGGTCTATGTTGTACATTGTAATCCTCTGCATTGTTTGTAAACTGTGTTAATATAGAATACAATTGTTAATTGCACAACATTCCTTAGTTGTTTGTTGGTTTCCAACCGAATCCTTTTATAGGCAGATTGGATATTTCCGGTTTCGAGTGAGTGATTGAGTTTAGTTTTACGCCATACTGAGCAATATTCCAGCCATATGGCGGCGGTCTGTAAATAATCGAGTCTGGACCAGACAATTCAGTGATCAACAGCATGAGCATCGATCTACGCAATTGGGATACGATGACGTGTCAACCAAGTCAGCGAACCTGACAACCTGTCGCCTCTTACGACAAGCATGGGTTACTGAAGATCAGTTCTAACCCGGATCTTCACGGGTAGTTCCGGTTTGGAAATCGACACGTAACACATGAGCAGGTGTGAATAACCTTCAAAGACTCCCTTCCCCTTCAAAGGCAAATCAATACCAAAAATACATGCGCATATTCTCCTTAGGTGTACCGTAAAGTATCTTGAAACCTTTACTGAGACCATGAACGTTGTAGCGTCAATCGAACAATGTTAGGACAAGAGTCATATGAGATCAAATCAAGGCGTCGCTGGTGATATATATGTATTTATTGCAAAATACATCAATGTCAAGAAATGTGAACATATGTAACATGCACGTTGTCATCGACATATTAAGATTTATAATGCATATTTAAATCAAATAGCATCAACGTTCCAAACACGTCAGCTGTTGAGACAATATTGTGACCATAGGTAGAGACAACAAAATACATTTAACTTCCGGGTGTGCATGTCCTTTACTATATACAGTGAAACGTCTATAGACCTTCAATGGTTTGGAATCAGGATGCGAGTCACAATAAATGACATCATTAACTAGAGGTTCTTAAAAAAGGTATCCTGTTCTTCTCTAGTGGTAGCTGACATGAGTGCGACCCAGTCAACCATCACAGGTAGTCATCGATTGACTTACAAATAAACTTTAGCAGCAGCATCGCGAAAATGGGAGTCTCACAAATCCAATGATGCTGTTTTAATTGTTAAACGTGATATGTTCAATGTTAATTGAAAACATATCGTATTTATAATTTATATGTTCGATGATAATTGAAAACATACAGTGATTAATCCTGATATTTGAAATGAAGATATCGTAATGATACGATAATTACAGAAATCACTAGAGCGGGAATACCTCACACACAATATGTACACAAACAGTAATACTACATTTCGTTGAAGATATTCAACAGTGCTTCTTACACCTTCACTACTAAAGACGACATTCGTGTGTTTCTAAAGAGTGGCATATTAGTCGTAACAATTATCATTATAAGAATAGATTATGTAACTGGAACAGTGTAACATAGACAATAGCTTAATACTGAGACAGTTTTGCCATTTCATCAGCAAACCCTAGCTGTATTTCACTAAAACAGAATATGCATGGATTTCATTTTCTTAAGTAAAACATTCTCAGCTGCATAATGTGCCAAAAATCCAACGGTTTCGAAATTTTGGATGGGTCATAAATGTATAAAATATTTATACAAATACAAACATATAGCATTGAATTTAATTATATAGAACCCTCATTAACACAAATCCTATATGTGCAGGTGGCATTCTGTTTTGAAAGACAAAAACATGATCAGACTATTAACACTTCTGCTGCGGAATATTTCTTCAGTAAGTAAGAACGTTCAGCTTATATGAAGTTAACTTTGCTGACATCATGCAAGTCTTTGAAACAACACCTCAAGTATCAGGGTAATATCATAATGACGTTGTATTAAAACTTCATTCGGACAACACGAGTGTGCTGATATGTACAGAGTTGACAGTGCCTTGTGTGAATTCCTTTGGAAACCCAAAAGACGCTGCTGCGTTGTCGATTGTCGACCTTAAACAACGTGTAAATATTAGGTTATCAAATGCTATACAGTGCAATATATATTTTAGTTGTCATTTCTCGACCTTCCATAGAGGCCTGAATGCTTCACCATATGGTGATATTTTGTCCTCCTAGCCCTTCCATAGAGGCCTGAATGCTTCACCATATAGTGATATTTTGTCCTCCTAGCCCTTCCATAGAGGCCTGAATGCTTCACCATATAGTGATATTTTGTTCTCGAAGCCGTTCCAAGGAGGCCTCAATGGTTCAGCATAAAGTGATTTTTGTCCTTCTGTCTCTTCCATAGAGATGTTTCAGCATAAAGTGAGATTTTGTCCTTCCAGTCCTTCCTTAGAGACCTCAATGATTCACAATATAGTGATATTTTGTCCGAGCCCTTCCATAGAGATCTCAATGATTCACAATATAGTGTCACAATATAGTGATATTTTGTCATCTTAGCCCTTCCATGGAGACCTCAATGATTCACAATATAGTGATATTTTGTCCTCCTAGCCCTTCATAGAGGCCTCAATGATTCACCCCATAGTGATATTTTGTCCTCCTAGCCCTTCCATAGACAACTCAAAGATTCACCCCATAGTGATATTTTGTCCACCTAGCCCTTCCATAGTGACCTCAATGATTCACAATATAGTGATATTTTGTCCTCCTAGCCCTTCATAGAGACTTCAATGATTCACAATATAGTGATATTTTGTCCTCCTAGCCCTTCATAGAGACCTCAATGATTCACCCCATAGTGATATTTTGTCCTCCTAGCCCTTCCATAGAGACTTCAATGATTCACAATATAGTGATATTTTGTCCTCCTAGCCCTTCATAGAGGCCTCAATGATTCACAATATAGTGATATTTTGTCCTCCTAGCCCTTCCATAGAGACCTCAATGATTCACAATATAGTGTCACAATATGGTGATATTTTGTCCTCCTAGCCCTTCCATAGAGACTTCAATGATTCACAATATAGTGATATTTTGTCCTCCTAGCCCTTCATAGAGACTTCAATGATTCACAATATAGTGATATTTTGTCCTCCTAGCCCTTCATAGAGACTTCAATGATTCACAATATAGTGATATTTTGTCCTCCTAGCCCTTCCATAGAGACCTCAATGATTCACAATATAGTGATATTTTGTCCTCCTAGCCCTTCATAGAGGCCTCAATGATTCACCCCATAGTGATATTTGGTTCTCTTAGCTCTTCCATAAAGAATTCCACGGTATAGCACAAAAAACTATTATATCGACATTCTCCAACTAGTTTATCCTTGTAGCTCACAATATTCCCGACAAATGCCCTTCATATAACGTTAACATTATGCTGAAACATCATCCAGAAAATGACAGGAGGTGTGTATGATGTAACCAACTCTTGCAAAGTACTTGCTAGTAAGCACTCGTTGAAAATTATTTAAAAACAAAATAGTGTTAATTTTAGAATAGCCACGCGGTGAGAGATCATCGTAAAGCCACTAACAAATAAAATACTTTGTACAGCGTTCTGAATGTCTTGACACAGATATACATAAAAGCATATTAGTTCAAAAAAGCACTACACATGACAACAGATTTCAATATCATTCCCACGACTTCCACTAAAAACCCGGATTATCCCCAACACCAGGGCACTGTGCCAGCGTTGCTAAGGTTACAATGTGTCCCCGCCTTGTTTCAATACTACAGCTATCTTTGGGCATGGAGTGAGACGCGAGGAACGTGATTTGATGCAAGGAGGCGAAAGCTGTCTATTTGGAATTATCCACACAGATGTTCGAACCTGTAAACTCATCGATCATCAATTAACATATTGTGTACGTTTTCAGAATCACTTATATCTTAACAGATATGAAAATAATTTACACGAAGAGTATTGAAACGAATATTGAATAATGTGATTCAATAATTTTAATTTAATTAAATTTAATTTAATTTAATTAAACTAAAGGTAAATTCCGTTAACCTGGCCATATGCTACGGAGCAGACACTGGCAATCCCTGGCTTCTATCGATAACTTGATGGAGATACTGATTTGATTTAAAACATGAAACGCCGTGCATACATGAAGGATCATACATCAATAAAGACTATCACATAAAAATCGACAAAGCTGTCACATTTAAAAATGATCTCCCTGTGTTTCTCATAGCTGCGGGAATATCCAGTCAAGGCTTCATATAAAACCGTTACATTCACAGGTTTGGTACGTACGACACCAACCACAACTGATGTCATGACATATGAGTAGAACCCTGGCACACCATAGGTTGGAGTATATGTTTACAATGACATGCAATTAGTGGCCTCAAACATATTAGACACTGTGACTAACAATGGTATAAGACAAACACTGTAACATCCCATGCAATCCATCCACAGGTGAATGATATCCAGATTCAAGACTTCTACTTTGCTCTTCGTATTTTGAAGACAAACAGTCCACTCAGCAGGAAGTAAAAGGAAGTCATTACGAATACAATGATATAACCGAGCCCGATCTCACAGTTGACCCTCTCAAATATGTCCAGTACGACTCCACCGACAGGCGTGGCCAGGACCTGGGGGAGGATGAGGGCCAAGTGCCACACAGCAATGTCCTTGGCCTTGTCCTTTTCTTCCGGGAGAACGTCCATCACGAGGGCGAAGTCCACGGACTGGAACGCTCCGAATCCGGTTCCTACAAACAAATTGGTAACATTTAACATACACACATTAATGAGGCTTTTCAAATGCAAGCAATAGCGGTATTATATGATGGCGTGTAAATATTACACGCCAAAGCCAGAGAGTAACGAGTTAGGATTAACCGCCGAAACGGATTCCAGTGGGCGTTAAAGGAAAAATAGCTGGAACAATTATAATAATGGATAAATGAAAATCAGTTACAAAGGGGAGATAAATCCTGTGGCAGTATAATCAAAAGTGGTCAAAGACGTCCACATAGATTCTGGATGACTGGTACGATAACATACACCTGGCAAGGCCGCAGGTGAAAATTGACATTTCCTTGTGGTCAAGATTGACTCATTACATACTAAGGTGACCAATATGAATATCCGATGCCCTCTGCGGATGGTGCCATATGATAAGCGGGGGAAATGGAGATTTTGTGCCACACCTTGCACGAACGCTCTATACATAAAAACCTTATATTCTTACGTTCTTAATTTTTATAATGCGGTTAACCCTTTTCCAGCTGCATAGTTTCAAGACACTCTGGTTTGATATTATAATCCAAATTCTATCATATAGTCACCATAGAATATACTGCACTTCTTGCGTCACCGTATATGATTCCATACAACTCCTGTATAGACATCAGAAACACAGAAACACTGATTTCTCTGTATTCTACATATTCATACTAAGTCTACACGGAGAAAGAAGAAAAGAAGATAGTACTAACGACATCAGTGATTAACTACAGTATGTCTGAGATGTTGATGTCGATAATATGGTATGCATTCATATACGTAGGAGAAGTTTCAGTATACACATTAAGAACGATGACGAATATGTATCCTTGCTCTGTTCCCTGTCTTGGTCTTAACGAGCTCTGTATTCTTTCCACTAATATAAGAAAATAATATTTATGCATTTCTAAATTTGAGAATAAAATGTTCATGTTCCTTGGACACGCAGGTGAGTAGGTTATAACCAGAACATATGTTTACACGGTGCTACAGGGTAATAACGTCATGTTCTACCTACCGAACACAAATGCCATGGCAACGGCGATGTAGAAGGCGTAGTTCCCTCTGAGGAAGGCGTCGGTCAGGGCGCAGCATCCCATCACTACGGCTGAACAGGAAACACACATACATGACACCTCAGTTATGTTCAGAAAGGCAACGTGTTACTCCACACCATGTATATATTGAAGGCACTGCAGGGTTAATCTGACCTTTATCGTCATCCTTTGAAAAAGTATCACATACGTTTTTTAAATAAGTAGGCAGATTTCATCATTTCAATGAGAATTTACACTTCACGACATTCATGTTTTGGACTTTATGTGAGTTTAAACTTTGTCCAAAACCTTGATTTCAGGGTTTTTATCAGGAATATATTTTCTAAAAGTTGACGATAACCCTGACGTAGCAAAGGATAAGTAGTAAAATATTCATCGGTCACGGACTTGCTTGTAGTTAGATTTCCTCATGACGTTTCGGCCTCCATTTAGCCTTACTTAACCAGTTCAAAGTCAAGACTGTTAATGAAGTGCAATAAAGACACTGGGATAGGTATCAGTTTTTTACTTGTCCAAACCCTGTCATTACAATTATCAAAAATTCTAAATTTTCACTTGTTATGCTGCGGAGAGGCGTCCATCATTATACCGTGGAAACATAAATAGGATAGTGTCAATGATCGTCGAAGCGTCCATCATTATACTGTCTAAATTATGGAAACATAAATAGGACAGTGTCAATGATCGTCGAAGCGTCCATCATTATACCGTGTAAGTTATGGAAACATAAATAGGATAGTGTCAGTGATCGTCGAAGCGTCCATCATTATACCGTGAAAGTTATGGAAACATAAACAGGATAGTGTCAATGATCGTCTTCACATGTATGGACGTCACCACTGACCTACTTTCGTGCATGACATGGAATAAAATGGCGTGACGAGGTGACAAGGTTACGAGGTGGGTTGTAAGACTTACCTGCAATTGTCACTATACTTTTCCGTCTGTTTGTTCTGTCTGATATTATTCCAAATATTACAGAACTGAAAAAGAAGCAACCTCATTTAGCTATATAATTGCTATCATATCAACCATAGGTTAAGAGCAATTTTGACCATAGATCATAACAACAAATCCCTCTAACATTATACCAGAGTATGCCTGTTATTGTTAATTATAACACGTGACCTTACTACGCTACAGAAGATTTCCCTTTCTGCACACGACACCGGTGTTCTACAATTAATTAAAACTGTGTATATATTAACCCAACCGCGATAAAACAATGACGTGAGACCTCTGTGTAGATTCAGCAGGACCTAGAGCTTCTATATATGACAATCTGGGAGATCTGACATCAAGGTTAGTCACCTGAAAGCAGCAGCGAAGAGCATCGGGAGCAACATGAGAGACACAGAAGTAGCGGCGGTCCAGCAGTTGGGCAGTGGTATCATGTCGCCCAGCCAGTACTCCAGGAATCTGAAGACAGACATTTAATTCTAATTCTGTCATTATATTTTTTGTTTAACCTTACAGTCAGCAGTGTTGCTGCTATGTGATGGTGGACAGACATTTCAGTGACTGCTATTATGACCACTAAACATGACGTTATAAGGAACCCTTTTCAAATTCTGATAGAATGACACAGCCAGTTTACTATTACGATTTTATATGAACTATTCCATAAAGACGTGTCATGGAATGTTCTGCCAAATATACACATTTCACACACTTTCCCTACACATCATCAGGTAATCAGACTTAGCTAATACTTGTCTCATTCATTACCATGTAATCTGTCCACTGACTATCTTAATACTTGGCCCATTTGTTATCACGTAATATGTCCACTGACTATCCTAATACTTGCACTGACTATCATAATACTTGGTCCACTCATTATCACGTAATCTGTCCACTGACTATCCTAATACTTGCACTGACTATCCTAATACTTGGCCCATTCATTATCCCGTAATCCGTCCACTGACTATCCTAATACTTGGCCCATTCATTATCACGTAATCCGGGCACTGACTATCCTAATACTTGGCCCACTCATTATCACGTAATCTGTCCACCCCAGTGCATTGATTAAGACCTACTCCGGCAGCAAGCACCAAGGAGCAACTACAATGGTAAAATGAGGTGTCCTGTCTCCGCTGCAACAACTCTAAAAACACCAGATAAACGTTACACCTGTCCCGTGTTTAACACTCACCCAGTGACGGTAGCCACGCCCTGCTGCATGAGGAACCTCGTTATAAAGACCCATCGGAAATCATGCTCTGAAAAAGTAAACACGCTCGAACATAATATTAATTTTACAACGTCCAACCTTTTAATAATTTTTATAGAAAATATACAATATATAAAAAATTATATCACAGGATATGCCACACGAGCACATATAACGGTGATAACGTCTCAAACGATATCTCGCAATCTCACCTTTCAATGGTTCCCAGAATCCACAGAATATAAGCTTGCATCCTGTTAAAAAAAAAGTCCAGTAAAGAAATGTCACATGAAAACAATGAATTATCAATATGATGATAAAAGTAATTATTATACGTGCGCTTCAGATAGAGTGGGATTTATCCGCTCATCCCGAATCACATGAATAAAATGGTACTTGATGTAGATGTACAGCAGTGCGGTCATTACCCAGTGGTTGTAGCTCCAGCTCCTCCTTGGTCCGGTACTCCTTGGTAGACACGACCGTCACCGTGACACACAACACCAGGATCCCCAGGATCAGGCCGTATATCCCGATCACGCCGATATGCTGCAAGAGTTATTTCCCTTATTACATTACACACCGGCAGCAGTTATTTCAACATTGAAAACTTGTATACGTTAACATTTCAAATATCGACATCACTGCATATACCATATCTAAAATGGCAAGTTTGATAATATGGGTGAATTGTTGGTAAAATAGGTACGTATTTCGTCACGACGACCTTGTGTTCTGTGTATTTTTATTGTGACATGAAATGAGATCAAATTTGGATTCAACGTCCGGTTCAAAATTATTGCACTTATTTATCGACCTGCATACACGTGTACTGCAGTTGAACATGGATACTCCGCTCAAACACGGTACACTGACTCCAGACCAACAAGTCCCTGTTTTATGCCTTAGACAGAGTAACGACAAGTACCAGCTTCTAAAGTCTTGGACGTGGCCGTGGATCGAACCACCTAACATCAGCTCTCCCCCCATACGCTCTGTCCATTAGACCATAGAAGCAGTGTCATCATCATGAAGTGCAAGCCTTCAGTATGACCAGTGTGACTATCTGTCTGTATAGAATCATGTATGATTACCGTGAAACTGAGTCCGGCCGCTGCACCGCTCACATTTCCCAGCAAGATCATCGCGCCCATCACACCAGAGTTAAAACCTGAACAACATTTAATACAATTTGAAGTTTGCATTTACCTATATTTATATATAATTTATATCATCATCCGTGGGAGAAATTACTTTGGTGGCATCAAGCAATGTCTCCTCAGAGATACAACTTGAGAATGCTTTACAGACAATTGTGACGTTATCGATTACCACGACACAATCAAATGAAATCATGACACAATCAAATGACATCATGACACAATCAAATGACATCACGACACAATCAAATGACATCACTGATCTCACAGTGAAGTTCATTAGCTGTACTTTTCATACTCCAGACACTGGTCATAACGATTTAAAAGCTGAAAATGTTGGAAGAATGTTTTCGCATGATTATTAAAATCCCACCATTTTGTCTTTTGATATTAGACATATCAACACACATCGCTAAAATATTAAAATCCTCGCCAAGCCTCGACGTTTTTAACTTTCTCAAAATGTGTTGATATATTTGACATCAAAGGACTTAAGTGTGAGATTCTGTTGTCCTGTAAATCAACCAAGGAGCATAAGAATTCTTGTAACCCTGTGAACCGCCGTTCTGGGGGAGAAGCTCCCGACTGACCTCTCTGTGTGGGGTGGGACTTGTCCGCCACCAGGGCGTTGAAGGGGACAGTGACAGCCGCCTGTGCGCAGATGACCATCAGGAAGAATGTAATGTACAACCCTGAAACATACAACAAAATTCCAGTTTTCAGTTGTATCTCCTACAAAATGCCAACAATATATACCTGGAAAATTCCTATATGAGGATAATTCTTTACGAACACAAAAGTATGCGTATTGCTAAATAGAGTGGACATCCAATGGATCGCCTATGTGTATTTTACTGGTATTCTCTGTTCAATTGTATAACATTCAAAGTCTGTAAAAACAGACCATATTTGTTTCACATGCTTTCCTTAAAACACACTGAAAATATTGTTTTAATGCAAAATACAATTGAACGTCTTGATCAATATCAAGAGCCAGATGATACACTGAAAATAAGCCAATTAGGATGCTAGGTTTCTTCTATGGCTACAGTTCCTTAAACAAAGTGTTTGTATAAAGTACAACATTATTTATGGACGTGACAAAACTGAGGTTTGCATATACTTCTGCAAAATGTGCCTTAAATTGGTTCATTATAACAAAGGTAAGTTCAGTAGAAGCTGTCTCTCTCCATTATCCTTTATATTTCACTAAACAGGTATGATTCATGAGCAGTGGAGTAACCTCGCGCACCTGATGCCAATGTAGAAGTTGGCTTGGCGCTTACTACAACAATCTTCTTTTGATACAATGTAAAGATGGACGGTGATTTACGATTAGTTATGAACTGCATCTAGTTAGCTCAGAACCTCGCAGTTTAAAAGATGCTCTTTTTTAAGTTGTTCCATAATAACTATTTGGTTTACCCAAGTTTCCAGGTTTCTCTGCGACGACAGGTTCCGTAAGTGACTTCTTGTCTGCGACGATGCCAGACTGAGCAGGATTGGTGAAGTCCTTGGCAGGTATAGACTTGTTCATGTAGGGGGCGCACCTCTCCTTCACCAAGTCCAGCTGACACTGTAGGAAGGTACAAATACACCATACCACGGGGTTATTGGAGAATATAAATATTACATTATCAACAAATCAAATCTGTAACTCTGTAACTCCATACACTTTCTATTAATTCTTATCTAAATGGAAGCGACACAATCCTTTCCATAAGCATAAGAAATACTTTGGGCGATAATCACATCAGTTTAATGTGCTACATCCTCCGATATAGCTGCGTGCATTATATGTACAGTGGAAGACCTCTAAACCGGCAGGCCTCCATGCTCTCAATAACGGCACCATTATATGTACAGTGGAAGACCTCTAAACCGGCAGGCCTCCATGCTCTCAATAACGGCACCATTATACGTACAGTGGAAGACCTCTAAACCGGCAGGCCTCCATGCTCTCAATAACTGCACTAGAATTTGGTCCCGGCAGAAGCTACTTAATTTATGATCATTTACACGCCCTCTAATCCGGCGTCAGTCTATTCCGTATTTCGGCACAACAAAGACCGCTCAATTGACTGTTTGTACAGTAATTAACGCTCTCTAAACCGGAATCTGGTATCTCGGCTCTCCTGTTGGTTAGGTCCTAAATTTAGGTGGTAGCTTTCATTGATGAGACAATTGCTTACAACAAAACTAACGACTGTCGCTGAAACTGTTAAAAAGGTTTTATGAATGGAAATATTTCCTATCCTTGAGCAATGCTTGCGGAATATAACCTAACCCATTCTGAAGACTGGGTCGATATTATAATGACCAATAAAACAATAACATATGCTTTAGACTTTGGATTTTATATCAACATCTACATTTGTTCACATATCATCACCGTAAGGATGACAATATGGATTAAGATCCCGATAAAGAAATATCTAGGACAAAGACGCCCAAAAGCGGATTATTTTATTGTGTGCCGAGAGATGGGGCATGGGGCAATGAGCCATCTAGCTCCTTACAGGTATCGGATGTTTGGTATATTTACCATGCGACTTGTGTTGCCAAGTAACCCCTTAGTGTCCCTGTGGGGCCTGAAAAATAAGCACATTTAATGTAAATATATACATGCGTCTATATAAATGAAAACATATAAAGGACTGTAGGAGCGTCATCACAAAGTTATTTAGCACAGTTATCAGTATTAAGTACAGAAGCCTGAGTTCCATATGGAACTCCTTTCGGGTCATAATCTTGTTCTCGCATTCTCGCGATTTCGACCTTTAGAAACACTAAATATGCCAAACGTACGAGAATGCACGTTATAGCATTTCATTCTTACAAGGATTTAGTACGCGCTATGACTTATGTTAATATATAACATGCAAAATCGGTTTAGATAAGCTAGGGCGGTTTTCTCCATCTTATTATATGATATATGGTCATATACTTACACGTCAACCTGTGGGGCGCTAAAGGCCATGCCAATCAGGCCAAAACTGAAATCAATCAAACACACGTTGTAGAGACAATTCACCTGAACTTTAGTCTCAACATATATAACCCTTACATACAGTGAACCCCGTGAATAGGGACAGTATTTAAGTGAACACGTCCAGAATAATATTACATTTCACGATCAACATATCATTACGTCGGAATAACGAGGTAGCAGTGAACACCACCACGGGTAGCATTAAGCAAGTATACAATATCAAGTTTTGTTTCAAACGATTAAATTCAATTTTGCTTAAGGTAAATATTTGACGGCAAATATGTCCATCCAATGTATTTATGAAACCTAACACCTGCATATTCAGCGGGATAAAATCAATAAGAGTTCACAGCTGTTAATACAACAGATATAGAATACCCGAACACTCGACAGAATACGGAGGCACCCTGCTGTACATTCTCTTAAAAGGTGAGAATAATCTCTGTCCTAATCATCATCATAACAGTTCCCATCGGGCATGAAAGGCGGAAATAGCACGAAGCTTCACCTTACGGTATCTCTGTATAAATCGGCATGATTGCATATTGATTACTAAAGCGTTATTATTTTGATTGCTCGATTACACTATAAATAAATACAAAGCATCATTCTTCTGCCGTTGGAGCCAGGTTACCTATATTGAATGAAACAAGTTCACAGCAGGTCAGTACAGCCATCATTTTATTATACCTGCTTCTTTGAAAATATACGTGCAAGAATATTTTAGTGTTCCAGGTGCTGACGATCATATGCCACAGGCAAGAAACACATGGCACTTAATTCTATTTTCACGGTTTCATTCTCTCTGACCTTCTCTTACTCTCAACATGTTGCGTGACAAAGCTAAGTCACACATAAGTCACGATACTTTTAAATACAGTTTGTGTTCAGCCTGGAGCTTCACTTTTTATCTTGAGTGATCGTAAACATTTCTCTTATCGACGTGTCTTCCACAATTGGGAGGTGGTTGGGTGGCCTAGTGGTTAAAGCGTACGCTCGTCACGCCGAAGACCTGGGTTCGATTCCCCACATGGGTACAACATATGAGGCCTATTTCTGATGTCTCCCGTCGTGATATTGCTGGAATATTGTTAAAGGAGCGTAAAACTAAATACACACACACTCTTCCACAATTGACATGGAATAGCAGTAATTGTATAGATGAACAATTGACTTGCGTTCGCACGTGTTTGTAGAGAGTGAACTATTAACGAACACCTGGTGTCCGTACTGTTATGATGGTGCTCATGATTATAGTCGGACTCCCGTTTTATTACAGTGATTGAAAATGTAAAATAAAAATGTGTCCCCCATTCAATATAAAGCAACATCTCCCCTAACAATTAATAAGTACTTATCTTTCCCCACACAGAATGTTTATTAGTACCTTGACTCACGTGTATGGAAGGTGTTGACTCGCTTCACATGGTAATATATTTTTTCTAATGTCATCATATATGGCAGTTATATATTATTTCTATTCATGTTGGAGACACTGGTTTATGAAATATGTTTAGTGCACAATAATGTTTATTAGTACGTGGAATCACGTGTATGGAATATACTCATGCCAATAATGGTTGTCACCCCTCCCCACCCCAACCCCCACCCCTCTCAATAAAAAAATTGAAAGGGGTGACAACCATTATTGGCATGAGTATATATTGTCTCGCTTCACAGTATTGAATAATATTGTTTTCCTATATGTTCAGAATATGACAGGTGTATATTATTTCTATTCATTTTAGACACACTGTTTTGTAACATGTGTTTAGTGCAGAAGAATATCCTTCATGTGTTTATATTGGACTATGGCCCTTTCACTTCGAAACATTGTGCGATAGCTTTGCTTGATACTAATAAAAACCAGCGTTTGAAGTAGCATGAGAAAATCTTACACAGATCATCATAAAAGCAAAAAGAAGTCTGAGCATGTATGTACATGGTAGGTAAACCTGAACCATGCCTAACGTCGATATGGGTGTTCGATGCTAAAACGTCGATGTAGTCAATGATTATATATCTACGGCTCTGAGTGAGTGAGTGAGTATGGCTTTATGCTGCTTTTAGCAATATTCCAGCAATATCACGGCGGAGGACACCAGAAATGGGCCTCACACATTGTACCCATGTAGGGAATCGAACCCGGGTCTTCAGCTTGACGAGCGGACGCCCTAACCATTAAGCTACCCCGCCGCTCTGAAGGAGTCTCATTTTATATATCTAAATGTTTACAAACCAGTGCTTAACTTTACCAACGTGGAATAAAAGCATAGATTTACTCTGGTACAAACAGGCAACCACGTAAATTAACATGATCCAAGAAATCCTATACACAGGGACTAATGTGACCAGTGACCTGTCATATGGATAAACCGGCTGTCATAATTAGCTTCAGAAACTGAAACATGAGCAAAAACGGAAAAGTCGGCAGTCAAGCCGTCATGTAATGTCTCTGTAACCAAGGTCACATGATATCAACCAACAAGACCTTCACGAGGTAACCAGGCGGCAGATTACAGTCCAATCGGGGTTTTGTTCATCTTTATCTGTCCCCAGGGAATTGCCAATAATCGATTAATTTCCTAGTTACCGTAAATGTTTAATTTCCGGAACTGGTTTCAGCAGTTAGCCTTGTCGCACGCCTACACGTATTGATCTAGTGTTTCACGTTATGTAGGTTAGTTAGTATTATACACAAACACTGGGTTTTCTAGGATAAATGATTATATTTACAGTATACGAGAACTGTTCTGTGCGTTGTCTGGTTTATTGGCAGGGGAACATGTTGCCGTCTGTTAATATGTGTTGGCAGGGGAACATGTCGCCGTCTGTTTATATGTGTTGGCAGGGGAACATGTCGCCGTCTGTTAATATGTGTTGGCAGGGGAACGTGTCGCCGTCTGTTTATATGTGTTGGCAGGGGAGCATGTCGCCGTCTGTTTATATGTGTTGGCATGGGAACATGTCGCCGTCTGTTTGTGTTGGCATGTCGCCGTCTGTTTACATGTCGCCCGTCTGTTAATATGTGTTGGCAGGGGAACATGTCGCCGTCTGTTTATATGTGTTGGCAGGGGAACATGTCGCCGTCTGTTAATATGTGTTGGCAGGGGAACATGTCGCCGTCTGTTTATATGTGTTGGCAGGGGAACATGTCGCCGTCTGTTTATATGTGTTGGCAGGGAACATGTCGCCGTCTGTTTATATGTGTTGGCAGGGGAACATGTTGTCGCCTGTCTGTATGTGTTGGCATAACATGTCGCCGTCTGTTTATATGTGTTGGCAGGGGAACATGTCGCCGTCTGTTTATATGTGTTGGCAGGGGAACATGTCGCCGTCTGTTAATATGTGTTGGCAGGGGAACATGTCGCCGTCTGTTTATATGTGTTGGCAGGGGAACATGTCGCCGTCTGTTAATATGTGTTGGCAGGGGAACATGTCGCCGTCTGTTTATATGTGTTGGCAGGGGAACATGTCGCCGTCTGTTTATATGTGTTGGCAGGGGAACATGTCGCCGTCTGTTTATATGTGTTGGCATCGCCGTCTGTTTATATGTGTTGGCAGGGGAACATGTCGCCGTCTGTTTATATGTGTTGGCAGGGGAACATGTTGCCGTCTGTTTATATGTGTTGGCAGGGGAACATGTCGCCGTCTGTTTATATGTGTTGGCAGGGGAACATGTCGCCGTCTTTAGGCAGGTGTACCGCAATAGGCAACAAACGCATGCATTTTTATACATACCGTGTGAATGTCAGGCGCTACCAATAAGCAGGGACATGCTTGCTTCTTCCGCGAACACCTGGTGTCATCACGTTTTTCCAATGATCTAGTCATATAAGTTTCACTGCTCTTTTGCCTTTTACATCTAAAAGAATCTTGTCGGGGGATAATTGAACCTAGCTGCTCACTGGCAAAGACCTTTTGTATTTTCTTGGAATATGCGTTTTGGAATTAGACAGTGTAGTATGTAAATATCTAACTAGGATATATGTGCACTTAGACAGTCACAGGAACACTAAATGGATCAGACCTGTACCACTAAATTTTACAATATCCAACCCTATCCATTCGCTCACCATGACACATCATGTCATCTCACTGATATTTCTCTGTCGCTATTTCGAAACAAACTGAAGCTATTTTGCTACTAGATACCGACGGTGCTTTTGTACGCGGAAATGTGTTATCATTTCTCTTTAAGACAACAACTTATTTTGATCGTATGTGAGTTGTTCAAAGGCGCGCTTAACAATATTTAAGATATATATAATCAGGTTTTGACAAGACAAACTAGTGATTAATATCATGAGCACGGTACCACTCCGTAAGGGTTCGACCACTCACTACCAACCAAAGCACCGAGCCTGGGTCCCGACCCACAAAGCGTTCGTAACGTTACGACCTGTCGTAACTCCATAGTTTATCATAGACTTAAGAATGTCGTAGCGCTACGAACGTTTTGTGGATCGGGACCCTGATCCGTTATTTGTCTCTTACGCGTAAAGCTTGCGTGGACGTGCTCTGGCTCGAAATACGCAAAGGGAGATTATTATGATAATATTATCATTATGATTATCTGTGCTGATCCTACCAGAGGATGATGGTTCCGATGATCATGACAGGTCGCCTCTTGCCCAGCTTGTACGTCAGCCGGTCACTCACCATCCCCACAACAGGGCTCACGAAGAAGGTCAAGGCTGGAACACAAGGTCAAAGCATTTTAGACCATTAATCCAAATGTCATCCCGGTCGTAACATATTGTTTACACGCATTCTTGTCATTCAAAAGATAAATGACAAGCTCATGCGACTATCAAGTCAAATAGTATTAATTAATCGTTCCTCGGAATTCATTTTCTTTCCAATGTCATATACGAAGGGTCAGTTTCTTGTATTAACACGCCATTATGGTCAGGTATAGTTGAATGTTGTTCAACTCCGCAGTTTGCAATACTCCAGACTGAGCTATTATCGTCAACTCTGACGTAAGGAAGGGAGAGTGGGACATACTTAACCTTCGGATTTGGAACCGAAACACAAGCTATAAAGGACCGTAGATTCATCAAAGTTCTACAATGGTTATACAAGATAAACACTCTCAGTTTAAATCGACTATATCTGAGAATTGGTAATGAACAAAAATATTACAAATTTGTTCTGTGCCCGAAATCTGTCTGAGCAATAAATGCTGTCATTTATATAATCCACCCTCCTTTTCCATTAAAACAATGCACTTTAAAGAAGTATAATCAGTTTGTTGTTGCCATACCTGCTCCCCCGGCAACCATGCCTCCGAATGTGCTGCCCTTAGCCCCATCGCCCACCAGCGCCTCCACCTGAGCCGGGATCACTGAAAGGAGCCACATGCTGATGTACACGGTGTATGTATGTATATACATGTATCTATGTATATGGTGATTGGGATTATTATTTGACAATAATTATTTTAGAATATCAAGTGATATCCCATCGTGTGTTGAAATTCCATTGCCATATCAGACATGTTCAAACTTTAGTTTGATAAGCATGACGATCAGATAGATATCTCTTCATGCTACTTAAAATTATTTCAATATCAAAGTCGTGGCTTTCTATATGTTACACGTCGTGATTTATGACAGTGTTTGTTGGATTTTCTAAAACATACAATCGTATTTCCAACTAGGTATTAGAGTTAGTGACTGGTTTTACGCTGTTTCTGATCAGTTCAAAGTCATGTCAGGGTACATTATCATATAAAGCACTAAATTTCTGAGAGTACAAGTTCTTTGGCTTTCGGCATTGGGAACCAAGGCCACTAGGCTACCCAAATGTTCACCGTTCATGAACATCCATTTCAAAATGGAAGGTCATTATATGGCCTAATGAAGATGTATACTCATGGAAACAAATAAGGGAACACATGAAAGTACAAGTGTTCCTTTATTCTTATCCGGGTTTCTTCACAAGCTTTGTACTGCACTGTGGGTGAAATTCTGGAAAAGAATAAAGGAACACTTGTACTTTCATGTGTTCCCTTTTTCATTTCCATGAGTATATATTATTTCATGTTGTTTTGTTTTTTTAACGAATTACAATTAATTTTAAGATACCTTCGACGCTAAGAAGTAGCACCATGAAGTTGATGCCAAACGAGGTCATGTTGAGTAAGATGCATTGTGCCTTGTTTAGCATGGGCGGAGGCTCCTCGGCCACCTCCAACTCATCATACGGGGCCCTGCAGGAAGCAGACGACATTATCAAACTCGGTTCATGGTAGAGTTCTGCAGACGACGGTATCACACATGGTACATGGTACAGACACAGCAACTGATAATAGCACGCACACATGGTTAATGATGAACAGCAGACGACAGTGTCAGACATTATAAAGACATATCAGATAATTACAGCATCTACGCACGCACGCACGCACGCACGCACACACGCGGTTTGTGATACACTGCAGACGACAGTGTCACACATAGTAAAGACACACCAGATGATAATATCACACACACGCGCGCGTACACTCTCACGCACGCAAACACATACACACAGTTTATGATACACAGAAGACGACAGTATCGTATGGTACAAGCCTTGCAGACGACATCATTAAAGGTTAATGATACAAACAGAACAGACAAAAGCTTCACATGCACGTTTTATGGCACATGCACAGCAGACGATAGATGCACGTTTCCTAGCACAGACCCAAAAAACGACAGAGACAATACCAAGACACACATGCCATTCAGACACATGGAACACAGCGGGCATTGAATACAACAGGAGGTCATCAAACATGAAGGTAAGCCGTGGTTGTGAAACGCAGCGGTCACCTAAAAATCTTGGTACTGGGCGAATAATCGTCACAGCGGTCACAGTAGACACAGCTAAGATAGCGTGATCCTTTGCTCTTTTGAAGCGATTATATCCACACGGACTTCAAGAAGAAAGGATTCCGCCAGATAGTGTTACAGCAGGATGCTTCTGTACTCCACTGAGTAAGGGGTTACGTCAAATGACCAGAGACACGTTTGGGTATATGGTTTCACTGTTACGTAGGTTAGTCCTAGGGAGGCATGGCCTGATGGATCACAGTGGGAAGTCTTGGGTTGCATGTACGACTGCTGGGATCTGATATAGCATAACGTCTAGTGGGCCAGATCCTGGACGTTCACGCGTAGAGCAATAGCAGCACATAACTTTGTGGATTTCATTTATTCAGCACTGTGATTTTATATACTGGACAAGATGAGATGGAATAAAAAACACAAGCGTATTACAAAGACATCTAATGGCTTTCCATTTAGAATAACCGTATAATTTGTTCGCAGAAGTAATAGATTTTACACTGTCGTTCTGGAGCCTCAGGTTGAAATATAGCTTTGGGGCAATAACAATACTCCAATTTGAATACTCCTGAGGCTGTAAACTATTGTACACTTCCGGGCAATAGAGATAATTATATACACCTGAAAATCAGACTTGTGAAAATATTGAAAACGTTATCAGAACCTTATTGGAGTAAAACACTTTAAACGTAATAAATATAGCTTAGTTGCCCTATCAATACATCACCGCTGAATAACCGTTGCTTGTTTTAGCAATCTAAGCCACCATCAAACATTGGTGTAGACTATTTTTGACGAGCAGTGTGTTTTTAACGGATTATAATGTAACGTGATAAGATCAGGATGACACACTAGTCAGGTTTGTGCGGGAGATCCACTTTGACGAGTGGCGTCCCAACGGTTTTACAGACTCAACCTTACTGTTACGAAATATAAAAGGGAGATAACTACTCATATATGCGCATACGTCGTTTCATATTCACGATAGGGGCACCGTAACTTCACACAAATAGTAGAGTGGCCCTATATATGCACAAATGGTAACTGTGCTAAACATATGACCACATACCATTCACTGTCATTGAATTTAGACTTAAGATATTTGGATAAGATAAGCATGAATTTCGCCCATGTTTTATCAACGTCAAAAACATTTGATATTGCAGTATAGCTACTGCTGAGGTAACTCTGTCAAAATAAAATAGGCCACTCGTTGGAAAAATGTGAAGGAAGTAATAGGACATAGACTCTTGAACCTGTTACTGAATCCACTGCAGGTCGGAAATAACAGCCTACAGTGTCGACCTATTGTGACCAAAATACATCGGTCCTGACCTGGTGTCATAGACTTACCCTCGGTCTTTACAGACATTTTTAATAGGAGCAGGCCGTTACGTTTACAACAAACATGTTTCTTAGTAAGATACTGAACCTATGAACAATCTAAGACTTGCTTCATTTCAAGCCCTAGCATTACAGAAAAGGTGAGAAGGAAGGGGAATGATTTGGTTGACTTACTGGGGACAGGCTAGAGTGGAAGCATCCTGTTTCATTTAATATCTTTATTCTTCAATATTCAGATGACATCCGTGTCTAATATGTATAACATTAAGAACGAATGACACACCATCCTGTAACATTCGATGTGGGTTGATGACCCAAGTCTTGTCTTAATATAACAGTGGAGCTAAATGAAATGTAACGGTATATTTTTACATAGATATAGGTCGGTATTTATCGTGTATGCCATGAGGTGCTCTGTGGGGTGTACGGATAAGTTTGAAGCAGGGTTCAGTGTGTCTCCCTGGTTAGTAAAACATGTAACTCTTTCCCCGACCCCATCGGACGTAAACGTTAAATTGTCTGTGAAAATGTCCTAATTTTCACCAAAAATCCGTCATAACGCCTGATGTTCACAAACAGGTAAAGCTGCATGTCCTATTATATCGATACATAAATACATGCAGTAATGATGAACCATGCAGTACTGCTTTCAATAGTAATTGAACAATGTCCCATCAAAGGACACATTTACCCATGCACATGCTTAAATACTTCTATCTAGTTTCACGAATACTGCAATCATGATAAAAATAATATCCTCATTCAGAAAGCTGAATACTATTGAAACTATTCACATGTACAATTTTCCTTCGTCCCAACTCAAAATGCATGCTAGTCATCCACACAGGTCGTCTAATTAGAACTCAAGCTACAGTTTCCTGTCAAGTAAGAAAATGTACACTCACTCATTGTATTCCTCCTCAAGCCTTCTCATGACGCTATTATCCTTGATCAGCGGTATAACCTAAACCACTAACTGGTCCTCTGTACAGTAAGCCCTCACAAACGTCCCTACTCACAACTAGCAGCTAAAGCACTCACTCTTGCTCTTCCGTGTACAGTCGTTTCATAATGTCGCTGATAGGCCCGCAGGCCTACTTCCTCTGTCGGGGGCCCTCGTGCAGTGACCTCTGAAATAAAATTAATATTGTTACATATATATCAGCTGATGTGAGGAAAACAGGTTATTGCTCATAAACCAGCTTTTGGGCAGAGGTAAAAATGATTCACTATATGAGAGAATTTTATAGTGATATTTAGTGTGAAGAAGGATGCTTATTAGACGATCGCAAACAGTTGTGCTTATATTTATGTTATTGGGTTTTAAAACTGTGTTTATAGAGTGAGTGAGTGAGTGAGTGAGTGAGTGAGTGAGTGAGTGAGTGAGTGAGTGAGTGAGTGAGTGAGTGAGTGAGTGAGTGAGTGAGTGAGTGAGCAGTATTCCAGCTATCTCTCGACGCCAAGGATGGGCTTTACACTTTGCAACCCTGGCTTTTGACGTGACAAGCAACCGCATGCACCAGGGTCGGTGGGGTAGCCAGATGGTTAAAGCGTCCGCTCGTCACGCCGAAGACCCGGGTTCGATTCCCTACATGGATACAATGTGTGAAGTGTGTCTCCCGCCGTGATATTGCTGGAATATTGCTAAAAGCGGTGTAAAATCATACATGAGGCAACCCAACACCTCTTGCATGTATGAAGTTATAAGTCGAAATATACGTGGTGCATAGTCTGACGCTTTGTTAACTCGACGGTTCTGATACCCGAAATTCGAGACAAGCGATATTCTGAAACGTGGCATATGACAGTCTAACATAATGAATTCTTATATATTGGTGACGATAACAATAACTCATCCAACATGGCGATTTATGGAACGTCTGGACGCTTTCTAATATATACAGTATATATAAGGAAGCCGACGATGGCCTCTGTCTTCTTACATTACATTACAAGACGACCAGCAGGCAAGTGATTCAATAAGACCCTTGCGCGTTGTACCTGTGCTGTGGACCAATGTTATGGTGACCTAACAAACTACAACGAATACATCAAACGTGTTTAGCAAGCATAGAGTACTGGCATAGAGTACTGACATAGAGTACTGACAAAGGGGACTGGCATAGAGTACTGGCATAGGGTACTGGCATAGGGTACTGGCATAGGGTACTGGCATAGGGTACTGGCATAGAGTACTGGCATAGGGTACTGGCATAGAGTACTGGCATAGAGTACTGACATAGAGTACTGACATAGAGTACTGGCATAGGGTACTGGCATAGAGTACTGACATAGAGTACTGACATAGAGTACTGGCATAGAGTACTGACATAGGGTACTGGCATAGAGTACTGACATAGAGTACTGACATAGAGTACTGACATAGGGTATTGACATAGAGTACTGGCATTGAATACTGGCATAGAGTACTGACATAGAGTACTGACATAGCATAGGGTACTGGCATAGAGTACTGACATAGAGTACCGACATAGGGTACTGGCATAGAGTACTGGCATAGAGTACTGACATAGAGTACTGGCATAGAGTACTGGCATAGGGTACTGGCATAGAGTACTGACATAGAGTACTGACATAGAGTACTGGCATAGAGTACTGGCATAGAGTACTGACATAGAGTACTGACATAGAGTACTGGCATAGAGTACTGACATAGGGTACTGACATAGAGTACTGACATAGAGTACTGACATAGGGTACTGACATAGAGTACTGACATAGAGTACTGGCATAGAGTACTGACATAGAGTACTGGCATAGAGTACTGACATAGAGTACTGACATAGAGTACTGATAGAGTACTGACATAGAGTACTGGCACATAGAGTACTGACATAGAGTACTGACATAGAGTACTGACATAGAGTACGGATATAGAGTACTGGCATAGAGTACTGACATAGAGTACTGACATATTGTCTGGCATAGAGTACTGGCATAGGGTACAGGCATAGAATACTGACATAGGGTACTGACATAGAGTACTCTGCATAGAGTACTGACATAGAGTACTGACATTGAATACTGACAAAGAGTACTGACATAGAGTACTGACATAGGGTACTGGCATAGAGTACTGGCATAGAGTACTGGCATAGAGTACTGACATAGAGTACTTACATAAAATACTGACATAGAGTACTGACATAGAGTACTGATAGAGTACTGACATAGAGTACTGATAGAGTACTGACATAGAGTACTGACATGCACCAGGACAATTCCGGCAATTAAATGATTGATTGATTGAACTGAATTGAGATTCTCTATATTGCTTCGGCAATATTGCAACCATATAGACAAACTATAAAGAATCACATGAGTTTTTAAAAAACTAATTTCAACATACCGCCGTTCTAATATGCAAGAATAATTTATTGTGCATAATTAGTTGACTGTAAACTTCATATATAGGAAATATAAGTCAACATGTGAATACCATGCACATCCGGGACACTCACACAACTCAGTGGTACCGCCACTGTGGATTTTCAGTGGCATGTTGTAACCCTTTTGAGTTGAGTTAATATTATTGCCAAATTAAAACATATTTTGCCTTCTTTCCGGGTGAGTGACTTTATCATAAGGGGGATTAATTTTTATGCTGGATTGGAGGGGTTAATTTCACCCTATAGTGTACCAGTTCTAGGATCTGGTGACTCCGCTAGTGAGTGAGTTTAGTTTTACGCCGCACTCAGCAATAGTCCGGCTATATTGCGGCGGTCTGTAAATAATCGAGCCTGGACTAGACAATTCAGTGATCTACGCAACTGGGATACGATGACATGTGTCAACCAGGTCAGCGAGCCTGACCACCCGATCCCGTTAGTGGCCTCTTACGGCAAGCATGGGTTAACGGAGGATCATTTCTAACCCGGATCTAAATTGATTCCCTTGAAATTTAGGGGAGTGTTTCATTCCTGCCACACTGGTCACATAGTAAATTATTATCAGCGAAAGCAGAGGCAAATTGATGTTGGGGTGAGTCATTTTTTAATATTCGCGGGATCTAATTTCAAATACCTCTTGTATGCACATATATGTTTGATAAATATATATCAATGTAGAACGTTTCACAGGCATTGAAATTCAATTTCATTTCAGAAAAAAAATCATGGTAACATCTGTGTTGTGTTTTCGTTTTTTTCTTCATCTTCTTGTATCTTTTTAGACATGTTGTTTAAAAACAAACTGTTAAAGTATTTCGGACATAGCTACACGAATGTAATCTAAATTGTAAACAGAATTTTAATGTCAAATTCCCTTTTTCTGTTTTATGCAAATAGGGGTTCCAGAACATGATACCCATGTTTGTAATGTACACAATGTTTGAAATCTAATTAAAACATATTGTTTTTCTGTGAGAAGTGTATCCATAGCGTCATGTAAAACAGTCATGCAGTGAATTGTTTTTCCAACCATCCGTTATTTGATCGCTTCTCTATCTCTTGTGAGGCAGTTTGACATTTTGAAAACAAAGCAATTAAACTTATTTCAAAGGTCACCTCCACAAAACAGTCCCTAAAGGTGAATCCGGTGTTAGTTCAGGGCTGCCATGATAGAGGATTCACTTAAAGTTAAACTGCACCAAATTCATTAGCATTTGCTAGAATCATATCAGGTTTCTGTCATATTATAATTTAAGGATACTTGCTACAGACACTTTGGCTACTACGTAAACCTGAAACTTACACATATACAGTCAGCTCTCGTTAATCCGACACTCAGTAATCCGACAATCACGTTAATCCGACAAAAAATTAGGGAACCATTTAAAACAGTGATAATTACTCTCGTTAATCCGACATTCTCGCATTCCGAGTCCGACACACCAATCTAGCAACTGATTATTGTAAATACATTGTCTGCAACCACAAGTGTCGGATTAACGAGAGTTGACTGTACAATGAAGAAACAGCTTTCCTTATATGTTTTTTAGTGCGTCATAAATATGGAACGATTTATTTCCTGGGATGCGACACTCAGGAATATATTAATAATATTTATTATTAAAATCTTCATAGCTTAATCAGCAAAAATGTCCTAGTAATAATGAATCTTACTGTTCTGTATGCAGTTATCAATTGTACGTTGGTCTTAAATGAAAGTGCGCTCATATATGAAAACGCTCATTCTTTCGAGTTTTGGCTTTCCGGTAGTTAAATACGCAGTACGAGTCTATTCGGACGTGAACGTAGAGTGAGGGGAAGTAACTCTGTTTTGCAAACCACGAACATGACGTTGAATAATGACCAGGGGCTGCTCTCATGAAGCAACCTTTACTAAGGTTAACCTTAACTCCCATTCCTTAACATTGCACTTAATTTACCTTAGTGACTTATGATCACCTTAGTGCTTTGTGAAAGGAGGCACAGGGCTCAAGTTGTCTCTCTTCTTAACGAAGTGCTCCCTGATTCCATGAACTAACAAAAATAATATGGCACGCGGTATAATAGCGTCACAACTTCTACCACCGTTATCATGTAAAGGTGTTGTTGCCTAGCGACAATCGTTTATATATATTAACAGGGAAACTATCTATCCGCTTCCTGTCCGGGATTTCTGACACAATATATCGTTAAAAGATGAAACGTGTAAATTCTGCTATATACGCCCACCTACAAATTACCACGTGACCACATGCAAAAGAACGCGACCATCTTTTAGTCTCCATCTGAAATCACACTGAAATGTACATCGCACAGAATGTCAGCACTGCATGTATCCACGGTTACCGTTGAGTACGAATACAAATGATTTGGACAAACTTTGATTTGAACAGAATTTGAGAGATTAACCCGAGATGACGCACGAATACAAGATAGTCTCTTGCATTGCCCTAGGACATGACTTGAATACTGTCTCTCGGTCGCCGATCGGCCCGCGGAAGTGTCTCTGTATGCTGTGGGCGAATGTAGGTATCAATACACTTATACAGAGACTGTTTTACCACTCCCTGTAGGTTTTTTCAAGGGAAATCTGCCCTCATTAAAGAGCAATTAAAGGAGGGTGGGTTTGAATGGGTCTGAGATGTGAAACTGAGATTTGTGATTGAAGTGATGATCGATACGGCGGTTAAGTTTGATATGGAGTGAAAAATTAATAACATTTTTTTAAGATAACATATTTTCTGAAACTAACAGACATTTTTAGGGTTCGGATTTTTAATATTGTCAAATCTGGAATTTGTTTTGTTTTAAACTGAGCGTTTCTCGAGGCCTGTGTAAGGGTCATTCGGTGTAAAATATAAAAGTGAAGAATACCTAAAACCTGTGATATCTGCACGATTTTAAACCATACTTAAATACGTTAATCGCATTTGCATGTAGCAAACAAAAAGATTGAACTCGGGTGTTCATAGAATATCTATGAACTGTCATTTTATTTGAAATGTCCGTAACATGCGGAAACTGTGTACATTCACCTCCAGCTGTCAATCAGTAGGTCTAGGTTGTATGGATCTGTCACCGCGGGAAAATCTATACCTCCAGCAACACGTGTGGAAAGACAATTAGGAATGTTTGTGCTGGAAGTATGCGTGACGTCATTTCTGTCAAAAAACCAATAAGCGACATCCGAGTGGAAGTGTGTACACAAGAAGCTGTGAAACCTGCATTCACTAAAGCCATATATAGACTTATAAAAGTGACACGTAGGCGACTTAAGTTTTCTATTTCAGAAGTCACCGGGTGTAATTCGTAAATCTATATGGACAAGTATCAAACTCTAACTGAAGTAACAGGCTTATACATTTGAACGATTTACACTTTGCCTTTAGTAAATCTATATTGTTAAAGTTTACTATTGAAATATATTTTCATTTTTTTTCTAGAGCAATTTTGTGTAAATGTTGCTTTATTTATGGACGATTTCACTTGATACGGAGGTTATTTATCAGGCATCATGGTGTATCAATCATCTCAATTCGTTTTCATGCCTGTTTGCAAGATTAACCCTAAGTCTCAGAATATATTATAATTTTATATTATAATGCCCCTCAAAGACATTATAATTTTGGTAGAAAGAAATAATCCCTTTCAAACTGAAAACCTCAGTGAGATGGAAGTGAGTGAGTAGATATGGTTTTACTCCGCTTTTAGCAATATTCCAGGAATATTACGGCGGGGGACACCAGACATGGGTTTCAAACATTGTACCCATGAAGGGAATCGAACCCGGGTCTTTGGCGTGACGAGCGAAGGCTTTAACCACTAGGCTACCCCACCACCCCGGTGAGACGGGAGGTTCAGAAACTGAACCTGATGACATCTAGTCTTGCTGCATTTAGGGCTTCAGAAAGGTCTAAGCGAAAGGAAAAATATTGCGTTCTGGGGTGATTCTGACTATCATCACTTATCATGTCAGTCATGTAGGGCGCAGGCAGAATCTTTATTTGAAATATGGATTCATATCTGCATTCCGAGTATCTGGAACAACAGATAACCCGTTGATACCCAGGTTACAGATAACCCGTTGATACCCAGGTTACAGATAACCCGTTGATACCCAGGTTCAATGTACATTACAGATAACCCGTTGATACCCAGGTTGAGATGTGATACCCAGGTTTACGCAAGTTCACTGTACATGTTTTCCTTTGGATTTGCAGATTCCAAATAATAAACATTTTTATCAGCAAAAAAGCGCCTGAAATTCTCAGAAAATGTAGAATTTCATTTTGTTTGGCTATTACAAATCAAAATTTAAAAAAAAAAATGAAACGTTTATTCCCCTTTCCACTCATTAGCTCCGCCCGTCAGAGTTAGATTGCGGTATAAACCATCATTAGATTGCATCAAGATTCGCATTTCCGAAAAAATCTAGCAAAATATTGCTTTAAAAGACTGCATTCAGACACTCAACTTTATCGTAATAGCTCTGCCAAATCTAAGAAAAATGTCTCATAAGAAAATTTATTTCAATTTTCATTAGTTAATGCCAACTGCAGCGGCGAGAATACGTTAAGCTTTTAGGAACATTTATAAATGTTATTTCCCAAACACCCAGCGTAGTTTCCTCTCTTGAGCTGCCTTAGCCACACGCTTAATGAATTGATGTCAGGGTTGGTATTGTTTGCCCATCACTGCAATAACACCTAACTCGCCTTACAAGACAGTCTTCAACCCCCAAAAGCCCCTGTGTTGACGATCCTGATTTAACGTCGGCGATGTGGCCACAACGGAACCACTGTCACGGCAACGCCGTAATGATTGTCATCAGCACATACAACCCTAATGCTTGTACGTATGTTCAATCAACGTGGTAATGTCTGTGCAGTAAATCACTTGAAGATGATTTGATGAGATGTATTCATGGATGAAATAGACTGTATGTTTTTATGAAATATAGACACTGACTGATCATAACAAGCAATTACAGACGTTGATGTACGTAATGTGGATGAAGCAGGAATCAATATCGTCTATGTCGACCACCACAGAACAAGGTGCTGTGATCGAAGGACGTCATTGTTCCAACATCCTGCCTTGTTTCCTCCCACTCCCATTAAGTCAGAAATCTGTTACCACAAATACTGATAACAATGGCATGTGAAGCTTATTCGGTGAATAATAAGTCTTTAAATTGAAAGAAACATAAAGAGTTTTAGTTTCGAAATTACGTATACATCTAGCAAAAAATAGTAAAAGGAACAATCATTTTAAATTTTAATCACTTTTAATATTTTGGAGTCCACACTATATACTATATATCATCATCCACCTAGAACGCCAACTTAAACAAAATAATCCAAAAACGTTTCTTTTAAGCATGGACATACCCCACAAACCCCACCTCACTCACTCACACACACAATCATATATCAACACAGACTATCCTTTCAATCTTAATTAAGGCTTTTATTAATTATCTCCAGTATACTGAACGTGTTATGGTGGCGTCTCTTCATTGCCATGGAGACTGAAATGTGTTCTGTATGTATAGTAAATCGCTTGCGACAGTTGTAGTCGAGATAAGTGACTTATCGAAAAGTATCACGTTGCAGGTATCGACGCAAGACCGCGTGGAATATAAGTCATGATTGTTTCATATTTTGAATTTAGGTGTCTTTGTTAGTCCTAACTCTAATTGCAACACCAAGAAATCCCATTTTCTCATGTTAACATTGATACAATGACCCCACAACTACCATTCTCAGAACTAGGGGGCAATGTATTAATTGGTGTTGCCAATATGGAAATACATGTTGGAGGTTGCTACAGTTCTGGGAGTTGTTGCAGTTGCCAGACGTGCTGGAGTTGTTGCAGGTTAATAGTATGGCTGGTTTTGTGTTTTGGGGTTGTTGTTTTTCAAGCTTTTTTTCTTTTTTTATTGGGGGCTGAATGTGTGTGTGTGTGTGTGTGTTGTTGTTGTTGTTGTTGTTGTTGTCGGGCTTGATGCAGATCCTGGAGTACTGACAGTTGCCAGTGTTACCGTAACTTGACCGGTTGCTGGAATTGATGCCATTGTTTGAGTTATTGCAGGTGCCACAACTTCTGCAGTTATTGCGGTTGCGAGAGTTATTGCAGTTTCCAGAGCTGTTGCCTGCGTCGTTGCAGTTGCTGGCGTTCCTTAAGTTGCAACTGTTGTTGCTACAGTTGCCACAGTTGCTGGAATGTTTACACTTCCTGGTGTTGTTAGGGCTCCCGGAGTTGTCTGAAATGTTCGCTTGAAAGGGTGACTCCTCTTCATTTGTGCAGCGCCCGACTGAATATATCTTTGGCCCTAAATCGTTTCTGTTCTTTGAAGTCGCCCCACTTCTCAGTGAAGCGGAAATATCCCAAAACCAATCCTTCACAGCGCTTTGATCAATACATCCATGTGGCCACAACTAGCACGGGGTGCTAAGCGTTATGTTTATACTTTACTTATTTACAAAGTAAGCATTGGGAGCTAGCGCTGATTGCCCAGGGGCATTTCTACCTGGAGCTGTACAGCACACTGAGAGATGTGTACATGTTTCCGATATGTTTGGCGTCCTTCAACGGCTCCTTAGATGGATTGACGTGCAACTGGGCGGCGGTTTTGTTTTTTTTTAAGAGACGCTTCGTTTTTTTCTTGTAAGCATCGATAATTGCCGCTTTCCGTGATGTACAAATCGATAGATCCCTCTGATCATATCTCCAAACTGGATAGTGAGAAGTAGCCTAGAGCAATTGGGTTTGCGTCACCGGTTGGAGTGTTTTAATCAGGTTTGGTCCGACCTCTTCTCTCCAAGGCTTTCGTAACCTCTCATCTGTCAGGCCATGGCAAATCAGGGACATTTTGCCTCTGCGTGGAATGAGTTGATAATATTAGAAGCGACATCTACACGCTATACAAACCAGCCGGCTATAAAGAGTAATAGAGGACGACATGGCTTGGCTGCATCTTCCACAGATCGAAATTGCGCAGGTTTGTAGTAAGAGGACACATTGGAGTTTCAACAAAGAACGATGATCGACAAAAAATATTGCAAGTACAAATACACAAGCTTCAAATGCATCATCACCATTCTCTAAACCCAAGGAAGCTGAGACGTCATGAAACTTACACGAGTAACAACAGATTATTCAATGTAATTGCCACGGTTTCACAATGATAATATAATCATGTTACTCTACTTTAAAGTGCACAATTCACCAATCCGCCTTGAGCCGCATTTCCACCCTTCTCCACCCAACCTTACCTGTATTGCTACCCAATATCACCTGAACATACCTATTGCCACCCTACATCACCCGACCTTACCTGAAATGCCACCCTACTTCACCCGACCTTACCTGTATTACCACCCTACATCACCTCATCTTACCCGTATTGCCGCCCAACATCACCCGACCTTACCTGTATTGCCACCACACTCATCACCCGACCTATATTGCCGCCCAACATCACCTACATTTGCCACCCTACATCACCCGACCTTACCCGTATTGCCGCCCAACATCAACCCGTATTGTCATCCACTCCGACCTTACCTGTATTGCCACCCAACATCACCCAACCTTACCTACATTGCCACCCTACATCACCCGACCTACATCACCTGAAATGCCACCCTGACCTTACCTACATTGCCACCCTACATCACCCGACCTTACCTGTATTGCCACCCTACATCACCCGACCTTACCTATATTGCCACCCTACATCACCCGACCTTACCTGTATTGCCACCCTACATCACCCGACCTTACCTACATTGCCACCCTACATCACCCGACCTTACCTATATTGCCACCCTACATCACCCGACCTTACCTGTATTGCCACCCTACATCACCCGACCTTACCTGTATTGCCACCCAACATCACCCGACCTTACCTATATTGCCACCCTACATCACCCGACCTTACCTATATTGCCACCCTACATCACCCGACCTTACCTATATTGCCACCCTACATCACCCGACCTTACCTACATTGCCACCCTACATCACCCGACCTTACCTACCCTATTGCCACCCTACGTGCCGCCCTACACATCACCCGACCTTACCTGTATTGCCACCCTACATCACCCGACCTTACCTGTACCATTCACCCGACACCCTACATCATCCGACCTTACCTGTATTGCCACCCTACATCACCCGACCTTACCTATATTGCCACCCTACATCACCCGACCTTACCTGTATTGCCACCCTACATCACCCGACCTTACCTGTATTGCCACCCTACATCACCCGACCTTACCTATATTGCCACCCTACATCACCCGACCTTACCTACATTGCCACCCTACATCACCCGACCTTACCTGTATTGCCACCCTACCCAACATCACCTGTATTGCCACCCTGATCCTTACCTTACCTGTGCCACCCCTACATCACCCAACCGTATATTACCACCCTACATCACCCGACCTTACCTGTATTGCCACCCTACATCACCCGACCTTACCTGTATTGCCACCCAACATCACCCGACCTTACCTACATTGCCACCCTACACCACGTGACCGTGTCCAAATACTCTACACGTACACCAGCATACAATGTTAAATGCCCAAATATCCCCCAATGCACTCAAAGACATCCCTCTTCCCACCCTACAACATAATGCCAGCTGGAAACCTCTAAACGATGGACCCTACATCTAACTGACTAAGCCACTATCAGCGTCAAAACAACATCAGCCTTTAGATTCAATCCTGGGCATTACTGTTGATCAGGTAGCTGACATCAATCACTCCAGGGCGACTGCATGTATCGCCTATATAGAAAGTGTTTACAGTCGCCAACAATAGCATCTCTGGCCCCTCCATAAGCCCTGATCGATACAGGGGGAAAACACGATCCTGTCAGTGTGGCTACCTCGTGTTGTCCGCGTTGTCTGGGCAGGATATAGGGACACACATTACCTCGAAGCATGGCGCCGACCCAAATAACGCATCGCCAGCAAGATTTCAACCGAGATACTGGTTGACCTTGAATCTTATTGATCTGTTTGGAGTTCCAAGGTTTACATTAGCAACATGGTAAGATACGATGCCGTTCGTGGCACTCGCCCAATTTACTAGAACGTTGTTTTCGTAGTGAGGCTAGTCTAGCTGTGTTGGAATAATTGATCAGCAGCTTTTAAAAATGAAATATGTCGGCAAGTTTGTGCTACACTGCCAACCCTTCCTATAAAGAATTTTGGCTGACGTACGCACGTCGATCTGAACAGAGAGACTATCTATGCAGGATCTCTGAAAAGTGAAACCTCCAAAAAGCGTACCCTGTCAGTCCGAACACTTTTCAATAGGTTCCCTGTTTACACATAATTGAAGCAATTTTACTAGGTACCCATTAATGTGAGGTAATGTTTTTAATGTGTCCGGTGATACCGACACATATTTTAACCTGTCCTGTCCGGCCTGGGGCGTGATACCGATAAAGCAGTACATATATATTACTGTATCTGAGTAGGCTATTCGTGTTAAACTGCGTCTTGGTATCTGTTGGTACTCTGCCTGGGGCGTGGGATACTACAAGGGGATAACAGCACACACACACACATACACACGAGAGAACGCACGCATACGGCGCAGTACACACAACACACACCTACGCATACATAAGCACGCACGCACGCTCGCACGCACGAATATACGCACTCACACCTGCATGCACGCGCGCGGTTATACCTTGGTTACGGCGTCAAACGTTTAAAAAGCCCAACGTCAGAGAATGCCAATATCTCATCAAGTACAACACATGCAGCCGGGTTCCCGGTCAGGTTCCCTTAATACCCGCTGTCCTAACAGACAGCATCAGATAGTCACATGGAGTTCAACCTATACCTAACTGACAGTTGAACTCCCCCCTGGTACTATTGCGGGAAGGACAGGCCTCTCGAGCCAGATAAAGAGGTTTTTCGTATCAAGATGATCAATTTTACATTGCCTTCACCCAGCAGTAGGCTCTACAGTGTGTGAGATGTAGGAGCAATGTACCACACGCATCCTGTTCCCAGGGTACACTCTGGGTGTAGAATCAATAACACTCTGGCACGAGGACAGTACCAACCCGCACGAAACGGGAGGACAGTACCAACCCGCACGAAACGGGAGGACAGTACCTACGTTATATTAGTTATCTCCGTGAAGATCGATTTGAGTAAGTTGGGTTTTACACCGCTTTTATAAATATTCCAGCAATATCACGGCTGGGGACACCAGAAATGGGCTGCATAGGAAAGATGTGGGGAATCGAACCCGAGCGAACGCTTTAACCACTAGGCTACCACACCTTCCCTGTGATAATCCATGTGAGCACCTCCATACAAGGACAAAACTAAAACTTGTCAATACATTTGATAAGAGAGCGGGGCTCAAACAAGTAACCCACACAAACTAATTCCTCCTTTAGTTATAATATCATGGTGTAATATTGGCGTTGACAGCTTTAAATTTAAAACTACACAAAGATAACTTAAAACTCTGAAAACTATTTAGGTGGTATATATTTCACGGATGGTTATAAAACCCCACTCCAATAAATGCCTATCTCCTAAAACCTATTATTATTATTCCTTCTATAGATAAACGTCTACTTACGCAAGGTCGTAGTGTAATGAGTGAGACACGCTACACCTCCAACAGCGAACGGCTATAATTAGGTCTGAAGGTGACAGCTCGGGATGCTACCTGTCCTGAAGGCGTAATATATTGCTACTGAATTCCGAGCGCTATTACATCAAGTGTCACGGCGTCAATTAACGTTATCATCATAAACGTGGCATTTTATTACAACTACTAGTATAACAAAAACGACGAGAAATGGTGATTCGATAGTGATGTATATGATACGTGCATTATAATTGCGTTTTGTACTTTAAATTTGCAGTGTTCTGTTTCATGAGTGCAATAACCTTAATAACGATTCTAACGTCCTTCAAGTAAAATCCAAATTTCAAGAGTAAAGCGTTTTTGCCCGGCAGATCAAATAGGTGTCTTAAAATGTGTTCCTTACTTCATTACAATCAGTTACAATCTACTATCTCTGAAAATATAATACTTGATTGGTCAGATATTTAACGAGGACCACGAATTGGTTGTAGCGCAGGGCTGGTTGACACGTCTTGGGAGACCAAGATTTCACTTCACTTAGGGCAGGACTAAATTACCTGGACCAGCGTTGGAATAAATTATTGGACTGTAAACTGTCAACGTACGCTTGTAGGTCGCCTTGGTCTGCTGGACCTACCAGTAAAGTCAACTTCCTAATAAAGTATTTCACAATCTCAGATTCACAAATCTTAAATCTTCAGGTTTCACACTTTGCAAACGTTCAGTTCACACGAACCTCCCCTTTGAAACTTATTTAGACTATACCATGCCATGGTTTGCTACCGTTTGTTCGACAATATTCAAACTGTCAAAGGACGAGTCTGGACCAAACAGTCCGGTGATTGGCATCACCCAATTGGGTAACGATGGCGGGAATCAACCAAGTCAGCGAGCCTGACCATCCGATCCCGTTAGTCGCCTCTTACGACAAGCTGACCAGTTCTCTCCCGGGTGATAACGAGTTTACTGACTTTACTGATACATGCTGTGTGTGTTAATTTATGAAGCAGTTATCTGATCCAACTCAACAAAGCAAAATGTTTATCAATCTCATTAGATGTATCTATTTAAATTCATAGTTTGTAATGAAATTATTGTCGAGGACATGTATTTGTTGTGGAAATCTATCACAGCGAATAACTTGAAATACTAGTAATACATTCACTGAGGTACGATTGGAAAGCAACCTGTCACCTTTATCTCCAGGAACCACAAAACATACACGTTCAGTGTATAAATGCTACACTGTATTTTGACGATTAGAATCTAATTCTCTGCTCAGAGAACCGATGAATAAGTAAGCAATGCCTTGTGCGACAAAGTAAACGCAATCTCCTCCTTGCAATTTCGCAGACTGTGAAGACTGGGAAGATTTACTGGCCAGACTGGATTTTTACTAGCCACGGGCTAGCGGGCCAGGATAATACGGAAAGTACATGAACAAACTACGGTACAGCTTGTAGTAGCAGTGACAACTGCAAATGCTGCGGATACTGTGACATCAACCGGTCGTGGAGTCAGCAACTACTTACATGCACTAGTCCTGCTGATGAAGCACCTGCTCTCAAACAAAAGGGCCTTGTCAGCTCTATCGATTCCTCCCAGACAACCCAATACATATATCACCCTGATCACTGACAGACTGCAGGGCCTTTAGGAGCATTACACACTGAATAGATCATTGTTTACCTCTACAGAATACAATACATATTGCGCGCTACCGTTAAATTACATTGTCGTCTACACACAGTAGAGACATCCTAACTTCAATCTACAGAACAGTCTACATACAGTACAATATATATTACCAACCTCCTATGGATGGATGGATTGATGGATGGATGGATGGATACATTCATGTCTCTACACAGTACAACGTCAATGAAATCTAATCCTTGTCTGAATTGAGCACACAGGTTTGTTTCGGCAAATATATATGAATCAACTGTATCATTTGAAGCCTAAAGTAACAACGGCTAATTTTCGGAAAGTAATTGTAGAATTACATCAAGCCATAATTTTGCTACACGTCGATACATAAAATATAACAATAAATCATGAATCTCCAATATTTATCGGTTTTGGGAGTGAACATCGAAAAGTATAGAGAACACTCCTTTTTCACAAAAATGGCTTCAGTGTTCTCATTTTACAGAGATGAAACCGTCACTTTTACTTTACGAGTTTGTAATGAATGACATCGCTATAAAACAACGTACCTTTTGTTACCGAAGAGACGTCGTTGATGAGAAATCGATATCTAATAAAGGGCAATGATTCCTTTTGGAAGTGTTTAAAGGTTTGTCAGCGGGCCTATGCTGAAAGGCTGGCAGTTGTAGACGTCTTCTTGATACTTTCAAAATGAAGCATTTTCCTTAACCGTTGCCATGGTAATAAATTGTACATCATCTGTAGCGTGGTATCACATCAGGTAGTATCGCGGTAGTGAATGTTGTCATGGTCGTTGATGCTTTGTTCATATATAATTTGCCAGACATCGAATACCGAGAACTCGGTTGATATTTCACGTGTGATGTTGGAGTTCAGAGCGACATTTGAGCTGTACATATGTCGCTGTTTTTGATTTAATCTATGAACATTTATTATGACACATCACATATTAAATGCCATGGGGATGTTTTGATAGAATATATAAATATATTGGCGTTACTGTCGTATCGATATGTCTCGTACATTCACATTTACCTTGAACTTTTCTTAGCATTTAACTATCAATATTTATTTAAAGTTGTGAGAATATATCACGCATGTGTTTTTCAAACTGTTTTCTGATGTTACATGGCTAGTGCATTAACAATAAACATGTAAAGCTTAATCGTTCCATTACGTTATTGAGAGTATACACTTCCATGGCAGTTTTAAAACGTGGCTAAAGGCATTGTCGTTGACGTCTTAAGACTGCCGACGGTGCAGATGAGTGAATCAGATCAATAACACCAAACACCTCAATAATTGATTCGTTGTGACACCACACAAAGTAGGTTATTGCACCTGGCGCCCCTTTTATATACACGAGTGTATCTGACTCCTGAATATATACATGTATATCTGACAGCTGAATAGAGGCACATGTATGTCGGACTGCAGAATATATACACTTGTATCTGACAGCTGAATAGAGGCACATGTATATCGGACTGCAGAATATATGCACTTGTATCTGACAGCTGAATATAGGCCCATGTATATCGGACTGCAGAATATATACATGTATATCTGGCAGCTGAATAGAGGCCCATGTATATCTGACAGCTGAATATATACACTTGTATCTGACAGCTGAATATATACACTTGTATCTGGCAGCTGAATAGAGGCCCATGTATATCGGACAGCTGAATATATACACGTATATCTGACAGCTGAAATAGAGGCACATGTATATCGGACTGCAGAATATATGCACCTGTATCTGACAGCTGAATATATACACTTGTATCTGACAGCTGAATAGAGGCAAATGTATATCGGACTGCAGAATATATACATGTATATCTGGCAGCTGAATAGAGGCACATGTATATCGGACTGCAGAATATATACATGTATATCTGACAGCTGAATAGAGGCCCATGTATATCGGACTGCAGAATATATACATGTATATCTGACAGCTGAATAGAGGCACATGTATATCGGACTGCAGAATATATGCACTTGTATCTGATAGCTGAATAGAAGCACATGTATATCTGACAGCTGAATATATACATGTATATCTGACAGCTGAATAGAGGCACATGTATATCGGACTGCAGAATATATGCACTTGTATCTGACAGCTGAATAGAGGCCCATGTATATCTGACTCCTGAATATATACATGTATATCTGGCAGCTGAATAGAGGCCCATGTATATCTGACTCCTGAATATATACATGTATATCTGACAGCTGAATAGAGGCACGTATATATCTGACCGTGTGCGTGCGTGTGCACTAGCCCACCGAAGCACCATGTCCCCACCCAAGCACGGTATAATGATTCGAGTCCTTGTCGCGTAACATAAAGTAACAGATTCCACTGGGTATAGAAGGCAAAGGCAGTGACAAAGTCATGAAAATGGATCACAGAAAATCATTGTTCTACCTGTAACTAACAATTTTCACTAACAATGTGATGGGTAAGTAGACCAAAGAATGTTACATGGCAGACCAGCATGGGTATTTATACAAATACCAGAGAGAGAAACTATAGATTAATCATCTATCATATATATATAAGCATTCGAGTGGATGTGTTTTAACACCGGAACACAAATATATCTTAACTTGTGATAAAACTGGAGAAATATACACCTTTAAGTGACAGCGCATTTTGTAAATACGCAACCGTCTACATGCACAAAATATTCTTTAAACTCCTCTAGTGCGGTGACTGTGTTATTTGTCCAGATACATACACGCATAGATGATATAAGTTTTAAGGCGAAGCAGATCAATTTCATAATCTTTTTGTCGCAGTTGCTGCCTCGGCCTGCATTGCGGTATTGATCAGTCTTTGAAACACCGAAAGCTCTATCAGACTTCCTCTCCCCTCCTTTGGCTTCACTCCCGCCCTTCCAATCACCGGAGCGGCCAGGGTAGGATTTCTCGTACTCGAGGGAGAAGTCGGTCAGGAATTCCTTGATACCGAGCTAATGAAAACTCGATCAAAGTATGTTCTTGACCGCAAATGAATGGACTTCATTGATTCTGTCACGCTGCAAGAGAACTTCACAATATTGCTGCAGCCATTTCAAGGTACCAATTCAAGACTTCTGCAGCGCGAGGTTCCTGGTTTTCTGTGTTGAGTTTAATGATGCCACCTTGAAAGTTTGGTAATATAAGCGAGCTGGTCATAAACCAGCAGTAAGTCATTGATTTTGGTGGACTGGACTTCGAAATTAGAGGATAATTGGAACCGAATTTTGAAGAGTTCTTTTTACCCTCTCACGTAATGGTTTACAGGTCGCTCTATACTATTGCAATTGGTATGTGCATTTTGAGCATCTAAGAACATCGAATACCGTCGACTCTGAGCAACTTCTTCCACCAGTCGATATAAATATCTAATTGGACATAAATGATAAACTCCGTCGTCTTGGAATCTATTTATCTGTATTAGATGTCTGTTCGTAAGGCACAGTTTCTGATAGCCAGCAAATTACCCATAACATAATAAAATTCTGAGAAAAGGCTAGTATGTGGTAGCAGTGTTCGAATATGAGGGGGATAGAGCAACTTTTTTGTGTGGATTGAGGGTGTACGTGGAAAGTGAAGCAGGTTCTAGACGTTAATCACTTTAACGAAACCCACGACCACGAGTTGGCTACTAACAACCCAAAACCATACTGATGGTGAATCTGGAATTCGAAAGTGCCATTCAACTTTACAGAACGAATTTTAGCGCTCTGGGCGATCGGGTCTACAGGGGTTTGATACACCAATTAATTCTGTTTAACAGACTCGAACTAATCGAGATAGCGACATGTAGGCCACCTAAAGATAACTCTTGTTCTTTTCGACCCGTGAAGATCGGGTTAGAATTGATCTTCAGTAACCCATGCTTGTAAGAGGCGACTAACGTGATTGGGTGGTCAGGCTCGCTGACTGGATTGACACATGTCATCGTATACCAATTGCGTAGATTGATGGTCATGCTGTTGATCCCTGGATTGTCTGGTCCAGACTCTATTATTTACAGACCGCCGCAATATAGCTGGAATATTGCTGAGTGCGGCGTAAAACTAAACTCACTCACTCACTCTTGTTCTTTTCGCTTAATGTCATTGTCTTCACGCACACACTCTCCTCTACCGAGCGATGTTCATACCGCCCTTGTACTACCTATCCCTCACAAAATACTATTCCATCGTGTGTTGATGTTTTTCATGACTTCTAAATGTTCAGAAAGTTCGATCAATACTATGTAAGAGTTCATGAAACCCTATAATCCCCCTAACCACATTGCAAACAGTAAAAGCCACCGTTACTATGACGATGATGTATGTGTATCGTCTATACATATGTTATTTATGCACTAGCATGGATTCAGTATGAATGGCCGGGAAATATCGACAAATACTTACTCTTGATGAGATACATCATATGAATAGATAATTCCCACTCTTTACAGACATCGAATCATACATACATATTCACATTAATATCAAACATTTACCCGGTTTGATAAACACAATTCTACCCAAGGACATTTTCGTTCATTGATTGAATTAATTCAGATCGGGCTGCCACTTTGTCATGAAGCTAGAAAAAGCAGTAGCACGAAAAACAGATTACGACGGAATGGCATGGAAACTATTAATTATATACTACATCCCAGAGTATGTGTCAGCGTCAGTACCAACACGGCTGTTTATCTGTCAAGGTCGTGAAGAGATTGCTAGTTCACGTTGCAGTATTTACAACACGTTCTGGTGTTGGCTGGATGGAAAGATCAATGATCGAGCTACAGTCAGATACCACACGGTGTAAAGGATGAGCGATAAGTCTGTTATATCATGCCTCCTGACTAACGCCACTGGCCAGTCATTGAACTGGCTCTAACTAGCGGCCTTCGTCGTTAATAACAACAGGCTCTCATTGTGATTGGGTTTTACATCTGGAAGCCTTCATCTAGACGTTCGATATCTAATGAAGTGGTGCTTACGCTGCTTGCAGCAATAAGAGAATGACGCCTACCTTGTTGTAACAGAGAGATTATACCTACCGTGTTTATAGCAATAAGGGAATATCGCCTACCTTGTCGTAACAGAGAGATTATACCTACCGTGTTTACAACAATACGGGAATAACGCCTTCCTTGTCGTAACAGATAGATTATACCTACCGTGTTTACAGCAATAAGGGAATAGCGCATTCCTTGCCAATACTAAAAGATTTTACCTACCGTGTTTACAGCAATAAGAGAATAACGCCTACCTTGTCGTAACAGAGAGATTATACCAACCGTGTTAACAGCAATAAGGGAATAGCGCATTCCTTGTCGTCATGGAGAGATTATACTTACCGTGTTTAAAGCAATAAGGGAATAACGCATACCTTGCCATTACAGAGAAATACCTACCGTGTTTGTATCGGGAATAACGCCTACCTTGTCGTAAGAGAGATTATACCTACCGTGTTTACAGCAATAACGAGACTAACACCTACCTATATGATGGAAAGATTATACCTACCGTACAGCAATAAGGGAATAGCGCATTCCTTGCTTATAAAAGATTTTACCTACCGTGTTTACAGCAATAAAGAAATAACATCTACCTTGTCGTAACAGAAGATTATACCAACCGTGTTTGCTGCAATAAAGGGAATAACGCCTACCTAGTGGCATTGAAGGGATCATGCCTTCTGCAATGAAAGCAATAACACCTAACTATACTATTGAAGGGATAGTGCCTTCTGCAATAAATGGAATAACACCTACTATGTGGCATTGAAGGAATAGTGCCTACTGCAATAAAGGGAATAACACCTACTATGTGGCATTGAAGGGATCATGCCTTCTGCAATAAAGGGAATAACACCTACTATGTGGCATTGAAGGGATCATGCCTTCTGCAATAAAGGGAATAACACCTACTATGTGGCATTGAAGGGATAGTGCCTTCTGCAATAAAGGGAATAACACCTACTATGTGGCATTGAAGGGATAGTGCCTTCTGCAATAAAGGGAATAACACCTACAATATGACATAAAACAGTACATGCCTATTCCAATAAAGGGAATAACAAGTACTATATGACATTAAAGAGTACATGCCATTAATGAGATAATGCGTACATCTGTCGAGGGAATAAAGCAAAGCCCTATCAAAGTGAAGATATTATGTCTACCGCCTTAAAGTGAATATATAATGCTTGTGTGTCAAAGGGGAGACCAAGTGCCCTACCCTGTCCTTGGAGAAGAAATCAGCATGCTATGTATTATACGGCATAATGCTAACATAAACGCATGATTGTTCTAATAACATGCATCGTTGTTGCCAATAGCTTATGTAAGATGTAATCTACTTGAAATTTCGTTGGTTGATGTGCCTAGATCATATTTGATTTCGGTTATCTATCTTTTGATTCAAACTGGTTGTTGACCATTGAAACTCTCGTGAAAATGAAGTGTGCACCCTCTTTCTCAAGAGCGTGCACGCTCCCTTTCTCAAGAGTGTGCACCCTCCCTTTCTCAAGAGTGTGCACCCTCCCATTCTCAAAAAGCTGTATTTGCCCCTGTGCAATACGGTATATATGCCTATGATCCCGTATTGGGCATGTCATTCAAGACACCACGACATGCTGGATGTACCTACTGATACAGCTACACCTGAGTTCAAAGCACTGTATCTCTGGTGGCCTCACCTTGCCCCAGGTCAGACCTGGCCTGGTAATCACCATGCATCTGGCATTTGTCTTACAGTACGGCACAGACTGAAACAAAGCTTATACCGGGGAAGCGATAGCGTTCCACAAATTATACATGTACACTATTATACACAATTGTGCAAATCGGCATGTGACTCTTATAATAAAATATATATCTTCTTCTCTTCTTCATATACAGGTTTTCCAGTCATCACTCAAACTGTCCCGACAGTACATAGTTGGATAATATGACACAACATAATGTCAAGTGTAAAGCAAGGTAATAGTTGTTGGTATTAATGTATAAAAGCTCAACCTGCCCTTCTCTTTGTATATATACAAGACAGACTTCGGTGCCATACGAGGGTTCCACCGAAACAGGCATGACTTAACAAAAGAACAGATGGGCGTTTTCCTAACCAAACAAAGGGCTCGTTTTCGTTGCAAGACGTGGATGAGTCACGTTGAATAAATGATTCAGACAAAAATGCATCCACTATAGTGTCAGATCTCATCTCTTTATCTGCACACTTTGCCATTATCCAAACTGCATGCTATCAGTCACGGAAGAAGTCGTCTTAACACTAACGTTAATCTATGAACTGCGAGAAAAGATCCGGTTTCGAGTGAGGCCACACGAGCAACCTTTTACTGATGTCGGAGAACAAAAGAAGAGGGGGGTGGGTCGAAAAGAAGGCTTATAGGGAACTCCCAATTAATATATTACATCGTTCGTGATCGCTGTCGTAACTCCTACCTTCCGCACGAGTCTTGGCTCCAGGAGATTCGTATGTCTATCCAAATCCTTGTTCTGGTGAATGCAAGACGTTTAGCAACAACGTGAGCTATAGTGAGGTCCGCCAGTCGGCTATAAACAGGGTTTAAAGGAGGGAGTTTGTTCATTGCAAGCTCCCCGCGCAATTATTGACGGGAAATATTGATTCAGAAGTAACCATGTTAAGCCCGCCGTGTCAGCGCATTGAGCCAACCTAGCTACACAATCGCATCAGCTGATTACAAATTTCTTCTCATTGGGCACTATCCCTTAATAAACATTCTATTGGGTAACTGTGGAAATTTTAGCCTTAGTGAGAGCGTTTAGGTTCTGAAAATGTTATTTGAATGCATGACAATCAACCATTAGTAAGTAGGCAATATATCTACAGACACCTACATTGCACGATTAATAATGTAAACTTTGACTAATGAACGAACTATAGAAGACGGGTTTGTCTATCATGGTTTGAGGTGTTTTTCATTTCTATTTACCATGATACCATGCTCGTTATCGAGACGCCGAATGAGTTCAAGATACAAATTTATTATCTGTAGCTTAATATCATTGAACTGTTAGGCAATTCAACTGAATTAAGTCAATTTCGTTTATCTAATTCATCCGCGCCCAGATGTTGCCTTTGTTAGTATTGTCCATAAGATATTCGCATGTGTGATAAAATCTATAGCTAGCAGCGGGGTTTACAGGTACAGCTTCTACGCATATATGTATGAGGTCAATAATTTGAAAGCTAGCATAATGTTATGTTTATACAATATAGACCATAATTCAAAACATTTACACAAAAATACATAACTGTGTAATGAATTCCAATACCTGAATGAATTAATACTAAAAAAATGAAACTCTAACGGTATAAACATCCATGACAAACATACAGTTCAAATCATTCGACTTTAGACATCTTACACTGGTGGTAACACCGAATGTAACGTGGATGTATGTAGAGTATTCGCAAAGATGACCTACCTTCAGGCAGCAATTTTTAAGGTATCAATGTCCACGTTTTACTTGTTTAAGGGTAAGAGGTCTCCATACGCTCCTGTCACGCTCATTTGAGGGGTGACATACATTCGGTGGAGCAGAACGATGGATATGTGTTGGTAGCCTCAAGATCGATATATAACTGATAGAAAGGCGAACGTCTCCTGTGCGCTACGTCACTGACAGCTGTGCCGGCGGTAATCGATATTGCACACGCGCTCTTATCACACGCATCAAGAGGTTGTTTATCTTGAGGAAATTTAATATGCATCGTTCGTTGCTTATGAAAGGTTTAATCTTTAATATTACTGCGTGGGTAGTTTTTGTGTGATTTCATATATTATTATTATAGAAAGCATATGGCCTAAACGTTAGGGGTGAATGATCATGGTGCAATGACGCCATTAGCCTATATCATCAAAATAGATTTCAAAATCTGGCCCCAGAAAATCAAGCCCTTGGGGTCACGAGCTAATGCTTTAACCACTGTGCTATCATACGGCCCTTCATCCATATCAGAATTTCTAGCTTTTAAATGATGAAGTTTGAACATGATATTGGTTCGGTTGACGTCATTTTTTGATGAATTTGACCATATCTAAATAACACATCAGGGTGGCTGAAAAGATCCAAACTGAATGTGAAGACTGCTTTTCTTTTCTTTTCTTTTCAAAACAAACGTTCTTGTCAAGAGTAAGGTCACTTATTTCACGACGGTGAGGTGCCTGGCCTCCACAGCTGCACAAGCAAGCCCACGCCCCCGTGTGTAAAGTCCCAAAATCACGTTTAAAATGATTTCTCAAGGTTTGCAAGAGGTGGAAATCGACAGGTACCAGAGGCGGTGAATACAGCGGATGCGGGATGAATGTACTGCCACAGTCATGCCTTGCAACCATGGCGACAACAGGCCCGCGTTCTCCAAGTGGAACAAACACCTCTAGTCACACGGTTGATGTTCTCACTCTGGTTCTTGGTCAGGTTAATATAATATTCGCAATTAATGGTCTGACATTCTGGGAAGTAGTCGAACATGTAAGAATTCCTGTCGTATACCAGAAGATTGAAGTCATTAGCTTTCCAACAGACTGAACATTCTTTGCCCACTTGGGGGGTGGGTGTGTGTGTTTAAGTCCCCCCCAGACTCGTCTATGCTTACAACTCGCTCAGCTTAATGAGCTGGGTCTGCTTATCACGAGATGGTGTACCTGACCGTTTCTGATCAGAAGTCGAAAGCCTTGAAACCTCCTAATGCGCTGGTACTTCTTGAAAAGTTCATGTTCCTCAACATGAGAGATGCCTCCGTATTGGCTATGTGGTGCTTGGTTAGTGGTACATTATCCACAGTTATATCCACAATTGTTGTCAACATTTTTTTCAGTGATGGCAGTTGAAGGTCTTGTTTTGGACCATCCTCGAGTCTTCAAGGATCTGTCTTTTTATCGTGAACTCTTAACATCTCTCAACAGAGGCAAGGAAAACATATGATCCCCTGAAGTTGACATAATGACGGCTGTTGGAGTTGGAGACATTTGATGACTGAGCGGGGGCAACGTTTTTCACTTCTACAAACAAAGAATACCTCATAGGCGGAGCCAGAATTTTTTTAAAGGGGGGGGCTGTCGGGGGGTTCGAACCCCCTGAACCCCACCTTGGCTCCGCCATTGCAAAACAGTAACTTCAATGTGGTCTTTAGTCATTTTCGGGACCCCCACCCCTCTGGATCCGCCTCTGGATCCGCCACTGTACCTAGTTACTCTGACTGCAGAAGTATGCTGCCAGGTTATGTGCTCGGTTCAGTTGTTGCCTATACACATGAAAAGGTATTGTACGTATTACACACAATGTGTTAAGTCTGTGCAACACTCCCTTCGTACTAAGGCTTGGAACGTTTCATCCACATCCCTTGTCAACCCTTTGAATTACATTTGAAGATACACATAACGGAGAGGATATACGTAGGTCACTTTCTTTATTTTCTAAGTTTCAGAGCACATGTTTACTCCTTCGCCTGATGAAGAAATATGTATGTATACTGCGAAACGTTGTGTTCCTGACAACTTCTTTTTTTCCTCCGTACGTAACACAAACACATTTAGCATGATAAACACACCGATTGTTTAAATGTAAACGTGAGTTCACCGGGAATCAATATTTAAGCAGGTGATACGGACCTGACAGAGATAGTCATGGAGATGCACGCTTGCTAATAAAAATCTTTACAATCACTAACCTGGTTGACGTCACCCACACAACACCACAGGTGTTGCTAAATCAGTGTGTGTTGTTTAACGCCGAACTCAGCAATATTCTGTGACGGCGGCCCGTCTCGAACAGATAAACCAGTGACTGTTATTGCCAGCAGCGTCCCACGTGGTCCCCACCAAGACAGTGCAGAGGCGGATACAGAGAGGGGGTGGGTGTGTGTTGCGGGCGTCCGCATGAGGAGCATTTCCCTCTAACATGTGGACTAACACCTCAAAACTCCTGCAGTAAGTGAATGAGTGAGTGAGTTTAGTTTTACGCCACACTGAGCAATATTCCAGCTATATTGAGGCGGTCTGTAATTAATCGAGTCTGGATCAGACAATCCAGTGAGTAACAGCATGAGCATCGACCTATGCCACTGGGATACGATGACATGTGTCAATCCAGTCAGCGAGCCTGACCACCCGATCCCGTTATTCGCCTCTTACGACAAGCATGGGTTACTGAAGATCAATTCTAACCTGGATCCAACCAAGGCAGACAACCAATCAACTGACAAACCTACCTTTTTTTGTCGCATCTCATGACAAAAATGGGTTATTGTATTGTAATCTGGCATCGTCACTCGTTTATTAATTATCAGTTCAGCAAATATCTTGACGACACTATCACGTATTTTCGCAAGTCAATGCTCTGAAAAATACAACGAAATTATGAAAACCATGAATTACTGTGACAAACCGATACACAATATAAAGTAGCATCACTTAACATTTATAATAAGGCACGAACACAACAAATACATCTTCCTACTAAAACTAATCTTCCAATAAATGATTAAACTCACAGGTGACAACAGGTAAGGAACTTACTAAAACTAATGTTTCTATCTTTATCCTTTTCGCGCCCACACAACATTCCTGCATGGCCATATCTACCAGCGGACGATTGGTAAAAAATATTTATGTCGGCATATATTTATAGCACTTTATTTCAGTATATCCAACGGCATTTATGTAAACGCGTATCACCAAAAAAAGCCTTCATGACAGTTTAGTTATTGCAATGACATGAATCATTAGCGCATTTTAAATATAAGGCGTTGCTATGTGACGGTGTCCAGCGCTCGGGTGTATCACGGAGATAGTTTCGACCAGCCAACGTTTACTGTACCTGCAGAATGCGATCATATTAAATGACTATTTCTGGGAAACAGATGGCAAGCTATCAAATGGTCAGAGTTCTGTAACGCGTGTATATTACAGACCAAACGACCCGATTATTCAATAGCAATATTCCAGCTTTAGGGCCGACCTGTAAATAATTAAGTCTTGATCAAATAAACGAGTTAGTGACATTATGACACACAATCAACCGACTCACTGAGCCAAACCACGCAGTTCATCCAGTGGATTACACAAGTATGGGTAACCCGTGAAGATCCGGGTTAGCATTGGTCTTCAGCAACCCATGCTTGTTGTCAGAGGTGACTAACGGGATCGGGTGGTCAGGCTCGCTGACTTGGTTGACATATGTCATCGCATCCCTATTCCTCGTGATGCCAATGAATTGATTGTCTGGTCCAGACTCGATTACTTACATTACCTACAGTTCGCCGTGATATGGCTAAAAATCGTTGAATGCTGCGTTGAACAACGAACAAATCAGGTATGGGTAGCAAGGAATCTATGCTTACTTACAATCTAAAAAAGCCCCTTAAAGTTAGTAAAGTTTTACTTTAATTTCACTGAAAGAAATCTTTACGTTACTACAATAACGAAATGTATGAAAAATATGAATAGGTGTAAGAGGAAATAGACTTCTAATCCAGATGGATTTCAATAACCTGATAACCGAGCTCGTTGATAGAGAATAAACTTACTATTTAATCACTTTGTACTAAATATTTATGTAACCCTAAAGGTCGTTTTCTTGTGCACATATAGATTTTAGGAAAGTCTTTGACTACGTTTATAGAGAAAAATTGTCATTTTAGCATCTTATGAAGGGTTTTCATGGCCAATATTTTAACATTCTCAAAAGTAAGCATGCAGTTGAAATGATACTCCTTGTCAATCAAGCAGATTCCTATTGGCCTCCTTCAGTGACATTAAGAGTGAGTGAGTGAGTTGGGTTTTACACCGCTTTTAGCAATATTCCAGCAATATCATGGAGCGGGACACCTGAAATGGGCTTCACACATTGTACTCATGTGGGGAATCGAACCCGGGCCTTCAGCCTGACGAGCAAACGCTTTAACCACTAGGCTACCCCACTGTCCACTGGCATTAAGAAGCTGGTGTGACAAAGATGAACAAGTTTTAAGTGTGTTAGCATCTACACTGGTACTTCGCACCTAATTCGCAGTCTAATTAAAATAAGATTTTTATCTCTAGGACGTCCTATCACAGCTAGGTCCCTCAGAAAAAACATTTCGCAAACTGATTTCAATCAATGAAATGACTTACACCAAAGACTATGTATGGTTTCTGATTAAAAGAAATGAACCTCAGCCAGTCAGAAAAGATTGAAATGTCTCTTATGTTTGAAATGTTTATCCCAATGAAGCGAAACATAGGTGATGATGTTGACAGTATCTTTCATTATTAAGAATACCGGGTCAACCTTTACATGATAAAAAACACATTCGGACTGTCTAATAGGTCAGGTGAAAGGCTGTCCTCAAGTGACCCCCAATTGCTTGTCTTCAAATCTTTGTTTACTGGTAGACATAATGAAATTGAAAGATTCAAACACATGATTATAGGTTCCTGGGTTGCCAAAGGTACATTACTCTGTACAGCAACACGCATTGCCATAAACAAGTGCTGGTAAACTGATGTTTGGTCCACATGGTAAAAGCTACTGGTAGTATCATCTCTGTACTGCTACACTTTAAACCTGCAGACACAGATCACACACCATCGATATCACTCAGGTTGATTTATTGTCATAGTAAATGTATGTCAGTCAACAAATATCAACAACTCATATACAAAATACATGATATACAAAGCACACAGAGGGACGGCATGATTCCATTCACGGCAGCAACACCTTTGAAGGCGAGGATTGTTACATATAATATCATTGACAACATTTATCTATAGTTAACAAAATCATATATTTTTAGTACTAAAAACAAAATCAATCTTTCAAAGAAAATCATGCTGAGATTCAAGTTCAAATGAAGGGCACACGGTTAAACAATGCCTCAACTTATCTATGACAAATTACAATTTATTAATCTATTATGATTTTAATAAATTAGTGTGATAAGCACAAACATACTCATTTTTACACTTCAAAGATAGAAAAAGTATAAACTAAGTGGCTGCGAACCATTTCAACAAACAGTTCAAACCAGTCCCAACTTCTGATCTTAAAAACAAGTACATACGATACTTAGTTCAAAACAAGCTGTTGATGTGCACTTATGTTACTAACCTACTAACCTATATGTGCTACAGCACAGCAACTGTAGGTATGTGTGTATAGGAAATATGGCCTCGGTTTATATAGTGAATTATTTTACACCTAACACTTATGTACAACCTGACTCCAAATGTCTTCAAACTCAGGTATCATGAAATCACTCCAACAAAAGAACTAGTTAGTGAATCTAACAGCAATAAGTAAACAATGATTATGATGTCATAATATATTCACGAATGATAAATAACTATATCACATCCTTATATACGATGAAGGCATTGCATATATGAAACAAAATATTGATTACATACATCATGGAATGTACGATGTGAACAACAATGTCTAAAAAATAGAAGCATCAGTGACATTTTGTACACAACTTCCCATAACATTTCATAATTAATCTGGATGTTTTGATAATGTGAGGATATTTAGGACGGACATTTCCATGTTTAAATGTGACCATAGCAGTGTTAAAAAATTTAGAAAACGGTAAATGTGTGACCATGAATTAGTGCATAACTTAACTTGATGAATTATATACAAGAAACAATTTATACACCACTTCGATTATTGCTTTTTCTCAAAATGAACCATGAATGATCCACTTGAAAACATCAACAGCTTTTAATATTAACCTAAATACTTCCACATAATGCTATTTCCTTGAATTGAAAATATTAGGAAATACTCAATAACTTATTCTCCCCATATATATCCATCCAATTGGTATTTTGTACATTCTACAAATGAAAATATTAAACTGAAAAAATATAGCTAGAAGCCCAGTAGAGGATAAATAGAAGAGTGATTTCCCCTGCCACTAGGATGGAACAATAAAACTGTTGTTGTAGGGTCACATTGTGCTGACACTGCAATATTTACTGTAAGTACATTGATATTGGACGGCTTGTAAGTAAATTAATATAAAAATTAGTGTGCATGAGATTCATCCCATCACGACACATAAGATTATGTTCGCGTGACTGAAAAAGGCACCAATAAAGTTTTGCTATCACATGTGTATTAAAATATCCTGAAAAAAGTAGATAATCATTCCACAACACAAAATCATAAAACATTCATTGTCAGTATTCAAGAAGACCAAAAAAAGTAAGGCTGTCTCTCAATTCTTGATAATTTTGGACACAACAGATTTGAAATGTTATACTTTTAATGAAAAAGTAACAATGACTGAAAAGTAACCCATGTATCACAAGTGATCATTACTTGATACTAAGACAAAGTTTCATATTGGAATATTTCATACCATCAACAAAAACTACAGCACAATCCACTACTACATTGATATTTGTGCCGCCATCTCACTAAGCAGTGATCTTTATCACATAATCAGCTGTTCATGTGTATTTCACCATGAAATCAACGAGACTCATATATGCTATGGTATTCATAACTAATCATGCCATCAGATTGTATTATGATATAAACTTCACTAAGTATCACAGTCAAGTTAACATAAGCACTGAAACATTTAATTACCAACATCTACAATCAAGATCTTCATCAATATTTATCCATAACAGTAAAATTGGTCCTCTGATCCATGAATGTCTACTAAACAAACTATCAATATTTACCATATGCAGGCATCTGTCATATATGTTCTGGTTTTAAAAAATCAACTGATCTTGCATATCTGACATAAGTTTTCATGGCTACCTAAAGGGATAACAATTAATATTGGATATTTTATCTGGGGTACAGACCAAGGGACTAGTTACACAAAAGGACGATCTGGCTTTCAAATCCTGGAATTCTACCGACCTTAAATATATAACAAAGCAGATGTCTACATACAGACATTTGTTAGTTTTTCACAACCTCTCTGGTCAATGTGACACCTATCATGTAAATTAACTGGTATGCATGTTAGTCATTTGTATTGCCATGTGATCATGGGTTTACATGGAATTTGTAAAAGTCACATTATGAATTACGTTTGATTTAGAAACATAACAAAAACTGTTTCACAGGATACAACCCATTAACAGATCACTGGACAGCTCCTTGATTAGAAGTGTGTTAGTCATGCCCGAGGTGATATGTTGGAAATGGAAAAATAATATATATCACTCTTGTGGTCACAGTTAACAGGTACGATTTGCTCCAAACAAACAAAAGACTTGCACAGGGTTAGGCGAAACATCAGTTCCTTACAGATGTCCCCATATATGATATACCAGACTGTTACCCTCCATGTACATATGTACAGTGTCCCCACTCTAACCTGGGTCAGTCATCACACTATCATACGTTGTGGCTGTACGAGTCATCAGCAACATCTTCCTCAATGAAGTCTCCCTCCTCATCTTCTGGGCTACGGAAGCCATTCATCTTGTCAGGATTAATGGTCCGTGACAGTGGAACATCGAGTGCTCGATGAATTGCCTCTATTGTTCTTGTGTTAACATAGTATGCGGGGTTACCTCCCTTTAATCTACTTCGCAATTCTTCAAGACTTGAGTATGCCTGAAAAATAGAATTACTAATGTAAGAATTGAAACTTTGGCGTTTCCTTTGTCTTTCAAAATACACTTACACACATAAAAATAACACAAATACAGTTACACAAGGTCAAAAACTTGTTTCCACCTTGCTAAACAAAAGACTATAATTATGTGTTGTAACAATGAGAAATTCAATAACTGACTTCTGCTGAGCAACTAAGAATCGGACCATACATGAAGTGAAGTGTTTGTCTCTTTGATGCTTTATACCACAATAAGCACTATTCAATCTATGTCAACTTGAAAATAAACCAGTCACTGAAAGCTTAGGCAATGATCCATACAATCTGCAAATCACCTTATCTGGCCATCCAATCCTCTTAATGTTTCAACAATTGAGATACCGAAGACCTTTACTTCTAACAAATCAAGTCAGAAGTGGTGAAGTGATGTGAATTCAGGTCTAACGTTGCTAACAAGATTATTGCGATTCGACAGAACTATTACACACCACTCAGACACAGTACACAGACTCAAATAAAGGTTGGTCCTTCATTTATTCCCTTAAGCTGAATGTTAGGTGGGGTAACTGGTACAATGTTTTAACATCTTTTGATATGACACAGCCAGGGCTCAAATCACCAGCTTTCCACTCTCTGAAAAATCACTCAATCCATTTGACCAGGGACCTTTTCGAACCCCATTGCTCGCCCTACCATCCGCTTGGGCGAAAAGGGAGAGAATGACAAGTAAGGCAGGTCACATGACTGGTTTGAGCGGGAAAGGGCAAAGGGAGGTAACTCGTGGGTGAGTGTATTTATACGTCCGCTTTGGGAACTTCAAGGGATTCAAGTGTTCCACTACCATTCGAAAGGGAAAGGGAGATAAGCAAAAGATCATGAGTCAGGATAAGGAAAAATTACATAAATGACTGCATGCTATACTAACCGCCTTCCATCTCTCTCTCCGGGCATAGTGTTCAATCATGAAGCCGAGGACATCCCCAACACGGACCCCACTGTCGAGATCCGTCTCTTCCAGCAACACCTGGCACTGTTTCATGGCTTCTTCAGAGTTCTCCTCGTACACCCTGGCAACCAGAAAACACATTACTCACCCTGTGTTGAGAAAACAATTTAAGACCCTCCTAAAAGCCTATGGTGCAGACGTATGGCAGCAGCCTGGATTGGAACTCTTTGTACAAAAAAACATTTCACAAATTCTATTAGACAATTAGTATCCCAACCTTGTATAGGCTGATGATATTCTACATGTAGTTGAACATTGAAAAGTACTTCACTTTTGTTGATGTTATCATTATCAGTATTCCATACTTATACCAAGCACATTCTTATACATGCTTTCTGACATTTTAGAGTCTGATGCCATTTTTAACAGTGCTGTATCTTCACTGGGATGTAAAGCTGCAAGTGATTTGGGTCATAATACATTTAGAACAAAATGCTGACAGATGATTATAATGATCAGTGGAACTGAGATCGGAAACCTGAGTGGCCGATCCGGGCGACTAAGGGACATAGTCTGCATAGTAAGTTATATAACTCAGCTAAAAACACACAATCTACCAGATGTACAGATATTTGTGATGAAGTAAGCCCTGACATGTGTTTACACAGCAGCACATGTCAGCAAACTGACCTCCGAGCTTGCACAAACTTCTTGATAAGTGTGATCTTGTGTTTGAGGTGAGCCATTTTCTCCTCCTGCAAAGTCTCATCCTCCACCTTGGCTTTACTCATGCACTTGTAGGCCTCCCCTAGAGCCCCCAGAGCCTTGTCGTAGTTCTGATACTCATCAATCTCCACCTTGACACACACGGAATCACTTACAACAATACACATCTCCAAATGTCACACTTGGACACATCAGTCCATATGTAAGTTTGACCATAATCACAACAGGATTGCATCTAAGTAAACACAAGAACAAAGGGACAATATTGCAGTACAGTCTTATCCTTACAGGGGCTATGTATAATCATGATTTCTGCGCTAAGCAAGCAGAGAGATCACTTATGACAACAGTTCCCAAAGATTCTCTTATTAATGAATGCAAACACACAGTCCTTTTCTATTATCCATCACACTGCTGTCTTGAGGAGGTATAATACAATGAAGACTGTCATGTTTATAACATATCGGACTTAACACCAAGAACAAGACGACGAAACATTTATATCCCTAACCCTTTTAAATATAAGCATTAAATACAAAGGTATGTCACAGGCCTCATTACATACACTTCTGATTTGAGAGAGTGTACATTAGCATGTAGCAAACTTTTACTGCAATTTTCACCTACATACACAAACTAAATGCAACCAACAAGATAATTTTTCAGAAAGAAGTATGTATTGTCAGTTATACCTGAGCACATGCATCGTAGAATCCTGCCAACAGGTGGAGTGCCCGGCCCTTCGTGTAAAATCCTATGATACTCTTCATGATCTCGGGATCCTTCCTCCAGTCAAGAGACTGAAGATAGTTAGCTGCCATCACATAGATTTCCCGCTGACGGGACACACCAGCAAAGAACACAATCTTCTCAGTGTCACCGGACTTCAACAGTGCTTTCATAGCCTGAACACAACAAAGAGCACTTACAACAACATTTACATAACCATGGTACAGCTGCTTCTTGTCTCAGATATTTTGCCCGAAATTCATTAAAAATCTTCAACTAGTGGTAGAGTGTATGAAAGGCACGCTAGCATTGCAGATGTGTTTTTACACAGTTTCTTATCTGCACTGAAACATTAGCCAAACATTCTTTCTCTTCTGTTCTACCTTACCTCACATCAAGATAGACTTTGTAATTTCTTTACTAATGACAGACTACCTGGTGATCTATTGACAAGTAATTACAGTTCCAATAAATAAATAAAAATCATGCACTGAAGAACATCAAATGTGGGGTTTCATAATGATTTCTACGAGATCTTTCATGCCCAAGTGAAACTGGATCATAATAAAATAAGCCTGAATTCTACAATCTCACACCCAATCAATCTGTGAGGACACCCTCTGTCATACCTTCATCTTGTTGCCAGCCTGGGTGAACTTCTTGGTGGCTATGTGGTACTGTCCCTGGTGCATGCACACGTCAGCAATACCTTCTAGGATCTTCAGTCGGTCCATCGTGTCGTTCTCACCCTCGATTTTCTCTGGTGTCAGTTTATCTGCCAGATCCTCGGTAATCTCCACATGTCGCTCCATACAGATCTTCAGAGCATCGATGTACTGCAGCAATAATCACAGAGTACTGAGCATACAATACAACAATCGATTTCTAATCCTGGTGATATCTAAGAACCGAAAGAATACAGGTTGAAAATAGGACAAACAATATATGCATGCAGATGTTGCTATACCTACCTTCTTCCCTATAGCCAAAAGGTCCACAGCCTTATCATACTGCCCGTTCTCCAGGAAGAAGTCCGCACACTGCTGAAGCAGCTCAGGGTCAGCTCTCTCATCAAGATCACCGGATATCAACTGTAAAGCCCCAAACTGCTTCGTCTTGAAGGCAAGATCCAGAGCCTTAGAAAAGTTGCCAGCCTGAAACAGATATTAAGATGTCATGAAGTGATTGTTCCAGACCCAATAAGTAATCTACACACTTGTTCATATGTGCATTATTACAGTACATAAATCTATGACAACAGATCATCCAATTGCACACTCTTATAACGTAATTGAAAACACAGAAACAGATCCAAGTCTCACCTTGTGATACAGCATGACAGCCTTGTCATTGTAGCGTGGGTGTTGTTCGTAGTAGCGAGCGGCCTCCATCATGTCCTCCGGTCGACCCAGCAGGGCCAGGTTCAGCAGTTGCTCCTCCTGACCATGCTCCTGACAAACAAACAGTACTTGTCCATGAAGTCCATACAGTAGAGTCTTCACATGGACATTTCTAGACACTCCATGACATCATGAACAATAACACTGCAAAACACTGATGGGTGATTACAGATGATCAGTAATTCTGATTTTGATCTACCCAATTCTCTGGTCTACAGTCAAAGTAGTGAGTGAGTTCAAATACAAAAGTTTCATCATCTGCAGTATTTCAGGCGTACAGAGACAAGACCAAGTTACACATTAATAATACACAGACTGAGACTACGTACAACATGTCCAGGGCTCGATTTAGTGCTTTGTTACTTGCACTGATGCTAGCCAATATTACAAAGTGCAACGTAGTTATTATTCTAACATGCACCAGGTGCAGGTCAATTTTTGAGTGGGTAAACTTCTGAATAAAACATCTAATAACTCAATAGCATATTTCTTTCATTACATTTCTTTCATCTCACCATAAAATCAGTGCAACTGGAATTTGGCAGGTGCAACTAGGTTTTATCTTAGGTTGCACCTGGTGCAAGTAGGTTGACATCTCTTAATTCGAGCCCTGATGTCTAAGCAGTGGAACAGTGGGCAGTTAAACAACCAGATTATCACTGGTTTGAATACATAACTTGTTGGCGACTTCACTGCTTGCAGAGCATTGAGATGGATTCAAATCTTTCCTTGCACATCAGATAATCAGAGGTACAAATCGTAGCACTAACATCTCTTTTTGGAAGCGGCTAGAATACATATTACTTTTATCATGAACTTATAAACCAAACTGAGCATAATTCCTGCCCTGTTGAAACACAAGTCATGCAAATATTAGCACATCAGAATCTCTGCTCACCTTACACAAGCGGATAGCACTACCAAAGGCCTGTGACCTGGTAAAGAAGTGGATGGCCTCTTTGATCTGGTCCTGGTTTTCATACTGACGAGCCAGATAGTAGCAGGCTGCCTTGTCTCCGGTCTCGTTACACACCTCTGCTGCCTATAACCACACAACATTCAGCTGTACAGCAGTTAAATATCGTCTAAGTTTTGGTTTCCTTTAAACAGAACACAATGAAACACAGTTGCCTCTAATGTGGATATGAAACAGTAAGAAATGACAGCTAAGACTCAATTCATGTCCTCTACATAAAGTAGCTAAACATGGTACATCTGTTTCATGGTGTTCTGTATAACAGCCAGTAAGTCCCATATCTATATGTTGTATGACTGACCTTGTCAATCTGTCCGCAGAAGCAGTAGACTCGGACAAGGGAGAAGAAGTCCTGGGCCTCCTCGTAGAACTGTAATGCCACATCCATTTCTGCATTGCTCTCCATAAACTGGGCCCACCATTTACGCAGGGACCTTGTAAAGAAAGCAAACACCTCAGGCATCGCTAATAATTAGTCTTCAATATGACAAAGTTCTACATCATGACAGTTTTAAACCTATATTTTTCACTATACTAAGTTAATAAATTTCATGAAAGTACATGAAAGAACCAACCAACTGGAGACATTTTCAAGAATTTTCATGATCTTTAAAACATTTTAGAGGACATTCTGTAATATCCAACATAATTAATGACAAGCTTACTTGTCTTTGCTCCTCTGGATGTACTGTTCCAGGGTTTCAGGGTCTTCATACAGCATCCTCGGTACCTCAAACCTGTGTGTCTCGGACTTCTCAAAGCTGAAAAGAAACACGAAAATGAGCAAATTCTCATAATGAAATTGGGTGAGTTTAAAAACAAGTTTGGAATAAAACATCCCATGCAATCACACTATAACCAGGTACTACCTCTGTAGACAACAATTTAATAACAATGGCCTTGATACAAAGAAGAACATACTAATATAGCTAAAACAGACTCAGATTGAAGCAAAATACTCTGAACGTAACACATATAGGTTAGTCAGTCGGATTGTACTGCACATTAGACTTGGCTTACTCATGTTAACATAGATGTAGGTGTTCCCTATAATGTGTATGGTGCTGCCCATGATGTTAGTGCAAGTCAGGGTGAAACTGGTATTTATACCAGCATGCATAATCAAACAATCAGTGAGAGGCCAATTTATCTATTATTCTCACTTTGGAATGGCTGCTGATGTGTTTCCATTCTCCTCCAGATGCCGAGCATAGTTGTAGTATGTGGTCCTGAGGTGGATTCTGTCATACATCTCGGCCGTCTCCAGGGCCTTTCCCCACTGCCCACCACTCTGGTAGAACTCATTCAGCAGATCGTAACGCTTACAGTTCTTCAGTAACCTCTCTGCATCTTCCTTCAAAACCAAAACAGGAAACACTAAAAAAACTGCATAATATTTCAGTTCGACTTTTCCCTCCTTATTCTTGTGTTGGTATTCTTTTTCAGTGGCCCTGAATAATGAGCCATACATCGCTTGCTGCCAAGCCACTAAAGTGTGGTTAAGAGTAACTCTTAAGATAAATTCCTGATACATAGGCTGGAAACGATGTGAACTGAATCTATATATCAGATCTCTTGTCAGTACTTCACAGGTTTGTACGACCAACACAATGATGAAATCTACAGATTCCAGACTGTAATTTCCATCCCAGTACTTACAAACAATCCTAGTTGTATGGCTAATGTGGCCACCCTGGCATCTAGTTCAGCTTCTCTATGTGCTTCCCGCAGTGCCTTGGCTCCACGTGCATGGCCCATGTTACCCAGACACACGTACGCCACATCCAGCCGTCGACTCTTCACACACATCTTGGCCATGTTCTCCCACACTGACTCACTGCCAAGCAAATCACACAGATCAATAAATATTCAATCAAATGCTGTAAGTTTAAGATCCTAAACAGATGAGAAATAGCCTTCACCTGTAATTAAAAAGAAAGACAAGCATATCTAATGAACAAATTAACAGCAAAATGAAACATCCATATCTCATTAAAGATGACACAATAAGACTTAAAACATTGTACGAACCATACAGTTTTTCACAAGAAACTGGCTGTAAGTGCCATAATCCACATTCTACAACATTATGAGGACAAGAACCGAGTTACTACAACAAAACAGTAAGTATCTCTACATACCTCCTGATAAGCTTGATGGCTTTAAATGCCTCATCCATGTTGCCTATTGTAAGATAGTAGCTGAAATTCATCATGGCGTCTCTCGTGCCTTTGTCACTGTTCTCCAGCCCCACAAAATCACGCAGAACTTTCCTGAACACCAGTTTGGGGTAGATGGCAGTCCCAGTCTCTGGGTTGATCACATGACCTTCCTGCTGACTGGCAAGCTCGGACGATGTGTTCTCCGGCTGAAACGGTCAGTGAGTAAAGGAATGTTAAGACATCCGAGGAAGACTACAATGCCAATAAGGGAGGAGTGAGGGTGGAGGTCTTGCAGCATCATTATCATGACCACCTGTTTATTTGTATGAAACTAAACGTCATACTCAGCAATTTTCTAGTTATACTGTCCTGTAAATACATGAGTGATGAAGGGACGAGTCAGTGAATGATATTATGAAGAAGGTCAGGTACCTCGACACATTACAATCCAAGTTATTGACACTGAGCACCTGATTCATGTGTTGTCTTGTACAACAAGCAGAGGTTGCCATGGTTGCTGGAGACCCTTTCTATGCCAGAATCTCCACTGGCGGTCATGAATGTGGTACCATACACATACCCTATCAATGTATGAAACAAACACTAGTCATTTGCACTGTGAGTCCACTGTACAGCCTCAAAGGGCTGATATATTAACACTGACTTTCATTCATCTATTCTCCAACAAAACATACTTGAAATGACCTACCCTCTTGATGAAATAGTGATATGGAACTTCCACCCCCATGAGAGCAGTGACTTGTGGGGGGAGACTGAAGCTGTCTTGAATGAGGACACCATTCTCTGGTGTGCAGAAGAGAGACACCACCATGAGTTCCACCTAAAAACACCAGTAACACATTACTGTATGCAAGCTGGAGAGCTGCAAACGACTGACATCTTTACTGTAATCAGTACAAAAAACGTAACTCACATTAATGTTTCTCTAACAGCTTTTAAAGAAATTAATTATAATGCAGGGCCCCACTCCATGAAGCATTCTTAACACTACGACAATCATAACTCTGCTACGTAAGACTAAATTATGACAATCCTGGGATAGATCTAGGCTCCCAAAACAAAGAGCTCTTAGTAGGCATTTTTGGGAAAAGTAATTACTTCAACTTTGAATTAAATTCAACAGCGTAACACTTAGCATAACAACCTCTTCTTCAGATCAGCTAGTGAAACACAAGTCAACAAAGCCATAAGATTAGTTATAACTGTAACATGCACTGGAACAGTTTTTCATTCCTGCCATCCTGGAGCCAAGTACCAGGATCTGAGTAGGTCTAATTACATCCCAGGACTACCAGCAATCATAGGGACCTACTTAATGGAATAGGGCCCTTATTAATACATAGATATATATACAGTATTTACCGGGCCATCTTCAACAGCTTTAGAGAGAGATGGCTTCCTCTTGATCTCCCTGCTCTTCTCCTGCTCGACCGCCATGGCCTCACACACCAGCAGCTTGGGCTCATGGGGATCCCAGTAGTGAGATGTCGAGTGCGTAAGCCCAGCGATGTCCTTCATGGCCTGGTTCTTACCCCTACAGGAATCAACAAATTGTTAGTAGCTGGAAATTTCACACAATGACTGTTCTACACAGACACAATTTTTAAACACCTGTCATTTAATACCAAACTTCGACAAAGAAATGGTTTGCACCTTACCTTTCTGCATCATTGGTATCGGATTCATTCTCCTCCTCTGCACCGTCAGGAGGGGGGTAGTCATCCTGCTCCCCACGTCCTGTCTGGAAGTTGAAGTACTGCACACTGTCTGTCTCTACATCCCAGATGTACAACTTGCTGTCAAAGGTGTTATTCTGCAGCTTCACCATCACACTCACTCTGTTGCCGGAACAGTTGCACCGGGCTGAGAGAATGGTGCCGAAGTCATGGACAGAATCAGCTATGTTCTTTGGATTACTGTGGGCTTTCGCTTCCCTGAAGTAGAGATCATTGTCACATGTATCATAACCATTAATATTACAGGCATTAAAATATACCAAAAGTGAGTGAGTGAGATTAGTTTTACGCCGCTTTTAGCAACATTCCAGCAATATCACGGCAGGAGACACCAGAAATGGGCTTCACACATTATACCCATGTGGGGAATCGAACAAGGGTCTTCAATGTGACGAGCCAAAGCATTAACCACTAGGCTACCCCACCGCCCCATATATACACCAAGAGGAACATATCCTACCAAATAATCCACAACTTTATGCATGATCATGATGATCTTAGGGTCATCAAAAGGTATTCAAAATGTTATCCTAATCAATAAACAAGGAAGTACTGTTAAATGTTGTTGATAGTACTTTCTATCTAAGACAGCAGGTCCGGTACCTACTATTCTGGTCTTACAGTATATCTATCCTACAGTTTCCAACAACCAGCATAAGGTACTACCATGTTTCAATCATATGAATTCTGGTGAAATCTCTCCTTTTTTAAATATTTGTCCTACTTATGACACAACCGACCTGCGAGAGAGGTCATAGACTCGGAGTGTTCCATGTTCTGTGGCTACAACCAGGAAGTTGCCACAGACATTGATGCAGCAGGGGTTGCCCTCCACTTCAGAAAATGTCATGTGCTGTTTGATTGTTCCCTGGAAACAAGAGTTGGAATATTGGTTAGCAAATATCCAGGATAAATAACAAAGGTTTATTACAGCAAACAGTTTGACCAATGCTATATAGATTTGTATCCAGTACTATTCACCATCACAGAATACTAAGAGGGGCTATAGGGCAAACAATCAACAACTGAACAAACAAAGACCTGATTCTAGTGAGAGGAGAGTAAGCATGTGCTCAGAACCAAAAAGTGCTAATATTTCATGTACAAATTTTCTCACTTACTTGCTACATGTGATATAGGGTTGTGACTCTCTGCTCTACATCTACATTAATCTGACTTAATGGTAGGGCTCCTGAAAGTTTATGTTAAGATTTGGCCATAACTTTACCTAGAGTAGAATCACCCAGGGGCGATAACTTCACTCTGTGTGACATATTAGAACTGTGTAATGGAAATGTGTTTCCTGATGATGTCTGAAATTTTCATTGAAAAATATCAAGCATTATTCAGGATGGATTCTTACATATGTACAGAAAGAAATCATTCTGATACCTGGAATGTTCTGACTTGCACTTTGTTTCCTTCAATTGTATACACATTTTGTTCATATAGGCAGACATTCTGTGCCTCTGTGGTGAACGAACCTGGAAACAAAGAGATTTGTTTTCATCTGAAGAAGGTTATAGATCAACTTCGAAGATTATGCTGAGAATTTATTCTAAGATGCAATGCAATGTTATTATTTTCTATATGCAGCATTATGTGTACTCATCACTTTTGAGCCGCCATATAGCTGGCATATTGCTGAGTGAGGCGTAAAACTAACTCACTCACTCATGAACACTCACTCACTCATGAACACAAAAACTTGGCTCAATCTCATGGATTTTACATGGATTTTGTCTGTCAAACGTAACATTGTAATGTATTTGATGACCAGTTGTAAAAGACTTTTACCTGCAGCCTTTAGGACTAGTTTGTCAGCTGAATATTCATAGATGATGACCCGTTTTCCATTCCATACAGCAAGGACATCCTAAAACAGAAATGTTATGAATATTGTACGCAGGCCTTCATACATACAACTAAATCATGTCCATTGTTATAAAGACAGAGTACAATCAAAAAGAAGGACCAAGATATTTTGGTCACCTTATATTCAAGCTGAAATAAAAGGAATATGTGTTTAAATCATACATATTTTCTTATGATAAAGCAACCAAATATCCACTATGAAAAAACACCATCTTTACCACAATCAAAACCCAACAAGAAGGAAGCCATGGCTGAGTGGGTTAGATGGCTGACTTTGTGTGCTGGCGATTAGGTGCCTTACTCTGAGGGGGAGGCATTAAATCCTGGATGGGACTCTACCCAACTAAAGTATTATAATCTGTACTTTACTGAGAAAGTGTAATCCCAAATATAACATATGTTACAGCCTCACCTTAGTTGTACAGACCCCCTTGACCTGGATGTCGGTCTTGAGGTCATGGTGGTTCCCAGTAGCGAACACCTCGATGGACAGTGAGCTGGGTCCGTACTGAACCACAGCTGTCTGGTCCTGGTAGCTGGAGCTCATCACCTGCTCACTGAGGACAAACACGTTGGCGATAGTGTTGATGGCCATCAGTGTCTTGTTGCTGCCCCACTGGAATGTGTCAAGACATGCAGGTCAGTCATCACAAAGTAGCATCAGCAACAATTGGGCATATATTTTAACTGCTAGTGAAACCATCAGGCTTGAATTCAGTTTTATTCCTTGGATTGTGAATGTCCTGTGAACAAGGTACATTCACTTCATCCTTTTCCGATTTTTTGTTACTCTAACTGATCAAAGAATTCCCTCAATATTTCACAATCAGTGCAGTGTTTGAAAATGTGTCTCACTGATCTTCAAATATAATGCACATGTATTTTTGATAAACACTTAACATTGTACAGTGGCAGAGCCAAGGTGGAGGTTCAGGGGTTAAAGACCACTGAAGTTAATGTTTTGCAATGGTAGACCAAGGTGGGGGGAGTTCAGGGTTCCCAACCTCGCCCCTTCGAAAATTTCTGGATCCACCTATGTTGAATTCAGAGGGTATAAAGGATAGCTTCTTTATCAGCAGATACATAACCAAACATTAATATCAACAGCGTGTTAAGAGAAACTGCTGGTGATTTGGCTTTTAAGACAAGACTCATCAGAAGATGACAAATGCCCCCAGCAACCACATATTTGAAAGAACAAATCATCTGGCAGTTACTAAAAGTCCAACTTGATTTTTTTAGACGAAGTCCAAATCCATTCTTGGAAGATGTATTTCTACAACCCTATACCTGTATCTGTCTGACTGGCCCCTCCACTGTTGCCGGTGCCTGCAGCTTCCACTTGTCCTCTCCCTCCACCTTACGGTTGTTGGTCGGATGAAATTTCCACAACGCCACATTCCCCATATTAGTGCCTCCAGCCAACATGCCTGACAACACAATCATGAGGCTGTCATCCAAGCTCACTAACTCACACACAAATAACTGCATCCAAGGTAAACCTACTGAGCATTTTGATTCAACATTAATCATAAATAAATCTTCTGGAGTCTTTTACTTCAGTAAATCACACATATCGGTCCATCTTGAAACACCCGTGAAGATCCAGATTAGAATTGGTCTTCAGCAACCCATGCTTGTCGTGAGAGGCAACTTACAGGATCGGTGGTCAGGATTGCTGACATGGTTGTAGCATGTAATTTTATCTCAGGTGTGTAGATCGATGCTCATGCTTGTGATCACTGGATTGTCTGATCCAGACTTCATTATTTACACACCGCCACCATACAGCTGGAATATTGCTGACTGCGGCATTAAACAACGAACAAACAGAACAAAAGTAGTCCATCCTGAATCACTAATTATTATTTAGAGTTTTATACTGCAGCATTTAACACAAGGTACATTCATTCTTACCTTTCTCAGCACAGTATGCTACACACATGATGGATTCATTGCTGTCGTAGCTGCTGTGACCGTCCAGACTCAACACATAGTTGTCATCCTGCTCCAGATCCCACATTCTGTTCAAAATAGTCGTACCAGCGTATCAAAATTTAATATCTCCACTCAAATACAACATGACTAAATGGTACATGAGAGAGCAAGTCAATAAGTGAATCTGGTGTGATTCATAAATATCAGTCTGTGGCAAACATGACATTTTCAGTTGAATTTGCTTTTGTTATTTATGGTGTCAGTATCCTAGCTGAATTAGTTGAAATTAGCTAAACTACTAAATGACTGTATGTTTCTGTAGGATGATTCCAACACTGTAATCCCATGAGCTACACTAACCTAATGGCCACTTCTCCAGTTGCCGTAGCCAACAAGCCTTTCCCTGCCCAGATGATGATCGGTTCCTCATTCCTCCCACTCAGCTTTACCTGAAACATGGGAGTCAACTTGTAAGTCAACAAAATCATATTATAAACCAATCTCTGAATTGTTTGTACAATTATTCAAAATCAATCTACAAAAAATACACTCTGAATAAACAATAACAGTCTTGGACATGATTAAGTCTCAGCAGCAGAGACTACCAAGAGAAGAAGTTCTACCTTGATCATTTCTTTGGTGTCTCCCTCAAGAAGGACAGCATGTTGTGTAAGCATCATGTTGTCTGTGATTGTGATGAGGATGTTCTTGTCATCGTAATACAGCATTTTCCTTACTGACGAGTCAACCGTGAAACACTGTATGCATTGTCCATTCTCATTCACATAGTAAACTCCACCTGTAGTAACATACCATAACCACAACAAATAACATGGACTGTGAACACAAGCACCCTAAAAATCACTATGATTCATTCATTCTTCTAGGTTAAGAGAAAAGCTTCATTCATTCACTGTTACTTTACATCCCATTAAATAGTCGATTTCATTTCTTGTCTTCAGAAATATTGAGTTAGTACATGTTTAAATTTCAGTAGTCTAGACAATATGGTTTATCAAATGGAACTAAGCTAAAGGCTGAAAAAGTAGGAACATTTATGTAAACCATGATTGTCTGGTCCAGACTCGATTATTTGCAGACCGCCACCATATGGCTAGAATATTGCTGGGTGGAGTGTAAACAAGTAACAAAACCAACAAAACCATCCTGAATCATTATTTAGAGTATTTTACTGACACACGAAACATGCAAACAGAACAGATTCAATTAACCAAGTTTGACTTGTAGACAAGACTCACCACTGGCTCCACCAACAAAGAAGGACAGTGATTCAGATGGGCCAAAGCTTGCTGTTGTCTTTGAATTACTCTTCCCTCGTTTCCAGTTAAACATGTCCAAGGCACTCTCGTCCCCACTGACAGCTGCTCGGGCCAAACTGGCAATGTCCCTGGAAACAGAAATATACTGAATTTCCAAACGTATTACAGATTACCACAAACATTATGAAATGATCAGTACACTGGTGAACATGTATGAATCTGCCAGGTATATTATTCACATTTTAGATGACTTGATCATGTGTATCACTTGCATCAGTCATTAATACTTCTAAATTTGAGTGCTGTGATCAATCTTGAAAATATCTGAAACCAACGATGCATGATACAGCCTAAAGGAAAAAGCATTTGACTAACGATGCTGGATCTGGGGGTGGAGCTGGTCTAGCTATGATGTGTGTGAGTGGCTCCTGGATGTGATGCTGGCAGAGAGGGTTGGGATTCAGGCGGCCTTTTGTATCCACTTTCCATACAATAAGGACTCCAGACTGGAACAAGAACAATTCATATGTCAAATATTAACTTTGGCTCAAGATTAAATGAGTGAGTTTAGTTTTGCCCCGCTTTCAGCAATATTCCAGCAATATCATGGTGGGGGACACCAGAAATGGACTTCATACATTGTACCCATGTGGGGAATCGAACCCAGTTCTTAGCATGACGAGCGAACACTTTATCCACTAGGCTAACCCACCGCCCACAAGATTAAATGAAGCAAACCAAGCTTATTATCTTCTTTAAATCAAAGGACAAGATTTAGTCTGAAATATTGCTTAATGATTTATTGAGAAGCTGTTTTAGATGAGGCATGGCAGTTTCATAATTATAGCCACCTTATCTCCTGATGCAATCCTGGTACCATTAGAGCTCCAATGCATGACACTGATGGGTGATTTATGCATCTGAACGCCTTCATGGAGACTACGCTCCTGTTCATTCCAGATGAGGAGTTCTCCCGTCTCCCATCCCACTGCCACTATCTTCTTGTTTGGATGCCAAGACACTGATGTCACGTGGCAGTTCTTTTGGAGATGTGTATTGGGCAACTTTTCTCCCTGAAAAGGAATGTTAACATGTTAAACATGTTGCATTGACATATATAGAGAATACTACACGAGTCTCATTACATACGAATTATACAAAACGAGTGTCCTTCTTATGGTATTAGACCGAGCGAAAGCGAGGTCAGATACCATAGGAAGGTCACTAGTTTCGTATAATTCGTATGTAATGAGACCGAGTGTGGTATTTTATTTATTACCCACGTCTTACATGCATTAAATTGACAAAATAGCATATTTTTTATATTTTTATGGTTTCAAACCGAAACCGGTTTATAAAGAGGTTGCGGAAGAGTTTTGTACTGTAGTACAATATTTGCATGACGTCACACTGTAATGACGTCACTGCCTTGGTAACCGACGTCACGATGCATGTCAGTTGTCATCGCCTCGTACAGCCTCCTACAGTAAACTACTCCGTAGCACCCGGTTTTTTGGTTTGCAGTTGCTTCATTCGGCTAACATCACTGGTGGAAACATTGTGTTTATGTTTTTCGACAGATATAATGTCTCAGTTCGACTCACAATTAAACAGCGACACGGCAATATTCTCAATGTTTACATTCCCACAATGCATTTAAGTTGTAGAATGAATGAATTCACGTGTTTGTTATGAATGAAAGAATAGTTACGTCAGAATGTGACCTAATTGAGAGGTCATCGGTTGTCCAATCAAATTGTTAGAATCTCAGGTCAAGTTGTTACGACACAGGTCAACGTTGTACGACACTCGTGTGACGTACGAGATTAGTATGCAACTACCCATACGTTGACCACTGGGTAATAAAATGTCATAACATATGGCATATCAAATTCTTACCCAGTGAACAGATCAATAATGACAGTAGAGGTCAATATTCTCCTTTAACTGGTCAGAGAGCATGAGAACAATGACAAATTTGTCTCTATGACAAGCCACAGATGCATGGCCAAGTGCTCAACACAACGTCTACAACTAACACATTATTTCTGTGCATCCTTTAGTCCTGTAGCCATGCCTGATTTGGAGTCCAAATCATACACTTGCTCTAAATGCCAGCACCATACCCACTTAGCAAATAACCTGAACCTAAATCACATCAGACTTACTTGCACCCCAATATTAATCAGCAAACATGCCTTGATGAAGCCAAACGCTGAAGCCTGCTGATTCATCATTATGATCACAACAGAGGAATGATCCTGTAACCATGGTAACAACCTCAAACATTACGCAGTTATGAATATGAACATTTTCAAACATGTATGGTGCTAAATATGAACGTAAAGTATGATTACCTCCTCAGTGTAAAATGTGACAGCTCCTCCATTGTCATCACTGTAGGATGTAACCGCTAACAGCGGAGTCCCACTGAACCATTTTAGATCTGTACTGATGCCGGCTTGGTCCGTCTCCAAACGGTGATCAAAGTAGACTGCCATGTCTCACTGCAAAACATCCATTAATATACTGGTAATGACAATAATACAAGACGAATCATGAATGACAGAGGTTTGGCAAATCATGAATGACAGAGGTTTGCTCTGTAAATCAACTACTCAACTAGTATTAGTAACAAATGTATCACGATATGTATCACTATCACTATATTCTGTACCACTAATACTGATGATGAAAATTTTGACTCACTTAAAACGTATGTGTCTGATGCCAAATCTATTGTGTTTTTGTATACTTTGGATATTTTGAAAGGAAATATCTACAAAATATACTTGATACATTTAAAAACCCTGTACACTGCCTGAACATCAATTAGGCCTGACACAAGATCAGTGTCATATCCATGTTATTTGACAACAGCAATGTTTTGACAAAATACCAAAAGGAAGGTTGAGCATGTACTGCATCATCATGATCAAGTGTATGTCTGGAATATATCATGTCTAGTAGGGCTGCAACGAATACACTATGTGGCGAATATGATACGTATCATGAATATTGGGTAACGAATACGAATAATTATTCACGAATACAATATTGTAGTTAAGTGTTTGATGTACAATATGGAACGCCCATGTTGACAGTTTTGATTGTCACAGCATTAACCAGTGATCTCATGACACTCAAATTTGGTATGTCATAGTTATAGTCAACAGTACCATGTGCGGCCTTGGAAGACTAACATCACTTGCGCTACTGCAATGCTAGTACATATTCAATCCTTGCATATCTCACTGTCCAAAAGTAGACAAGGGTTCAAGTAAAACATGCTCCCTTAAAAAATCATAAATATTCGTTATTATTCGGTTCTGGTGACCACGAATAACGAATTGAATTCATGAAGGGCTACGGTTCGATTCACCAAATATGCGAGTGACTCGTTACAGCCTTAATGTCTAGTTACTTAGTAGCATAATTAGCTTTATTAGAACATGTAAAGGTCCAAGTGAGAACCACGTAAACAAGGGGTTTAGAAGACTTATACTTTCAAAACATGAGCATTTTAAACAACATAACCATTGTTTAGAATTCATGCTCATTGTTTAGAATTCATGTTTTGTATAAAAATACTTCTGACTGTTGCTTACTGCTGTATATTTAAGCCATATCAGGGTAAATACTGACTCTGGAACATCCACATTATCAGGTGACTGATACCGATACAGTCACAGGTATGATAACATGTGAACAGGGCAATCATCCCGGTTACAGTGACTGACCACATAATCCATTGCCTCATAGTCTTACAACAAGCTCAGGTTACAGCAATAGAATTAACCTGGATTCGCAAAAGGCATGAAAGGGAAATCGACTAAGTGGATTTGTGTCTGGTTCTTGGTGTAAGCAAATATACACCATTTCTTGCAAGTAGAGGGGATGTGGGCTGGTGAGGAAAACTGATTGTTTCTGATACTGTTTCAGTCTCATACCTTTAATGCAACAAGATTGCCTTCAGGATGATGCTGTTACTGGGCAAACTTCACTTTGGAATGATAAAGTTAATGTCACATACTTACAGTAAATATAGGTGTACAACTAAAGATAAGATAAACTTTAATGTCCCGCAAGGGAAATTTGTTTTGCATTCAAAGAGCCAATACAAGCATATAACAACAAATAATTTAAAGTATATATACACAATGCCAAGCTAATCAGAATATAATGTTGAATTATAACATAATCAAAGTTCATGATATAATAATCACTCGTGCCTCATCATAGATTTCACTATTACAATTTTGAATGAAGATTTAGAAGTTTTATGCTGTATGGGACAAATGATTTTGAAGTTCTATTAGTTTTGTAATACATGATTTTGAAACGGCGGCCAGAAGGCAGAAGTTCATTTAAAAAGTGTGAAGGATCCAATTGAATGGCCAGAGCTTTCTTCTAAACTTTTGACTCATACTGAACAGGTAGAGGTTCGAAATTGAAGCCACAAATTTTGCTTGATATGTTTACAATTTTGTCAACCATTGGGTGCGGCGGGAAGAAGGAGTTCCGGAGAGAAACGGATGGCCTTCGGGTCATTCATGCCAGTAGAAGGCGAAGGGCAGTCCGGGAGCCTGTCTGCAATCCAAGCAAAAACTTCAGAGTGGGGGAGGTAAGTATCCCCATCGTCCCCGTCTCCTACCATCTCCTCATCATAGTCGGGTTAGAAGTAACGCTCCCCTGCATCCTCCTAAGTCACAGCAGGCGCGTCATGACGGAGATCGGAAGAGGAAGGCGTTGGGCGCTGGGAAACAGACGTCGTCTGGAGTCCAGTGTTGAAAGATGCTTCCAGGGAGCGACAGCGTGGGCGTTGCGGCGACCTTGAACGCGATTGTCTGTGGCCCCTCCCTGATGCCCAAGTGTGTGATCTGGAGTGTCTCTCCCTGTCATGCGACCGTCTGGGTGAACTCGTTCAATACAACGGCGACATTCCCGATTGCCCCCGGAAATTGAAGCAACTCTCTATTATCGTGGTATTGCTATTTTCTTACTATGGCACGCAGTACGAGCAAATGACACTGTCAAACGTTTATAAGACCAGTAACTAAAATAATTAATAGTTTCAATATTAAAAATGATTCAGGAATCTCATCAAAATTAGTAATATCATCATGTTCTTAACTAAAAACATCTGAAACTTCTATTCATTTGGATACAAGGTAACAATAACGTAAGAAAATTGTTTGCCGCCTTAAAACATACCATACAATTTGCTGCCGTGTGCAGGATGAAGTTGCACGATATGTTACTTCATGCAAATGACCTTATAGCTGTCGCAGGATTACGGTATATGACCGTCTATAAGCCGATTTTTGAGGACCAAAAAAAGCAATCTGTAGAAGGGGGTCGTCTTATCCATGGGTTACGCTTTCGTCAAACTTTTTTCCAGGGGTAAGAAAACAACATCGCATCACTTCCCGTGAACAAACAACAGAAGACGACTTTGTCAGTAGAGACGTCAAATTTGCAATTAAACATCACTAGACAAGATTATTTACCTTTTAAGTTCTAAGTTGTTTTTGCTGGGCATTGTATTATTTGCAGGGATTAAGATTACCGTGTGTATCTGAGCCGGAAATAGCAATCAGCTGTGCACACGTTTCCTGGCGATCAAGTTCAAATATGCACAATAATATAACGGGACGAATTCTGACACAGTCATCAGTAAAATATAATACAGAATACTATTATTTAACCCAAAGAAATATATCCTAGCATTGTGTAATTTTAATTACAGTTTTTGCTCTATAAATTAATTAAGATTAAGATTACCGTGTGTATTTGAGCCAGAAATAGCAATCAGCAGCTAACAAGTTCAAACATGCACAATAATATAACGGGACGAATTCTGACACAGTCGTCAGTAAAATATAATACAGAGTACTATTATTTAACCCAAAGAAATATAACCTAGCATTGTGTAATTTTAATTACAGTTTTTATGTAAAATATATATAATCAACACTAAGGTTATACGGACCCTCATGAACGTGGTAAGCAGAAGTTGTACGCACATGGAATGGGGTAAAATACGGAAGCCATTTAAATTCACACATTTTTACCGATGTTACTGTAAACTAGCAGTCAATGGAAAACGAGGCGGTAATCAGTTCATGATTGTTGAATGGGGTAAAATAAGCAAGCCAGTTTGTTGCTACAATAAATATGATATTTAGAGAAACAAAATATATTATGCATTTTCTGTCAACTACACTTCGTTTCGATCCGTGAGTAGACGCAATATATATGATTGTGAATTCTTTGAATAATGTGGACCAAAGTTATAATTATTGGTAACTGCCAGTTGTCTGTGGTCTGTGTTTGCCGCGATTAGGACCCCATCGCGGGGGATCGAGTTTATGCACTGAAACATACCATTTTGACACTGATTTTAAGGGTCAAGTTTGGGGGTCGTCTTATCCATGGGGTCGAGAGTCTTATAGACGGTCATATATGCTATTACCTGTAAATATACACAATAATGATCTGCTAAAGCAAATCTGGACACAGGGCACACCAAAGCGATTTGATCAATTCCAATCTTACAGACAATTCACACAAGTTGTACAACAGATCTTCGAGATGGCGAAATAAATGTGAATATATGTTTGGCAAGTGTTTGCAATCAACTAAAAAGATGTATGTATTCCTGTCTCAAAGGACTATTAGCAATGTTAAAAAGATGTATGTATTCCTGTCTCAAAGGACTATTAGCAATGTTGAACACGTTGAGCTCAATATTTGAAGTTCTATCATGAGTTGTTGACATTCACAACGACGCCAAACGATAGCGACACAGTCGTACCAAATACATGTACAAGGCTGATAAGTTGGCATATAGTCTTACATGTTATCCTCTTCATCCAAAACGCTTGTTGTGTTTTGATTTCATCTACTCTTTTAGGTTACCGTGGTTACTATGTTGCCATCCACATCAGTCACAGCACCTTGGCCGCCGACATGTTGAAAGTATGCAGGGCCCGGATGAGACGTCAATTGTACATACCTAACGGCGTACGTTCAATATGCAAATATCACATGTCAAGTGTATATTGTAACTACCAATAAAAGTGAAAAACCTTGCACTTAAAATATGTAAAATGTAGTGTAAATTATAATTGTTTCAAATGTAGTATTATAAGTTGACTTTTTAAAATATGTTACATAAATATATTCGAAGTGATAGTAAAGGTAAATAGTTATTTGGAAAATAGTACAATGCATTTTGATACTTATTCAGATCTACGGTGTCTTTTATCCTACAAACACCGGATACCGCGTTTCTTTTATACTCTTACTCATATCAATAAATGTGATTTAAGGAAGTAATGAAGGAAAAATACTTTAACCTCTGTTTACCATTTTACGGCCGTGTTAGTTTAATCGTGAAAGGGAGATTACTTCTCCCCACGCTTCCCTATAACTGTTATTGTGACTAGAATGCGCGGTCTCAGTGACGAATCAGTTGGTAAACCTCTGAAGACAGATACTCGGTCATGTCGCCTTTCAACCAGTTTATTTACAAAACAAAATCCAAGCAACCAAGAGAAATTTGTTCGAAGCCCAGACTCGATTGGCGCATCTTCTCTTTCTGTTAATTAAATATCTTCTACATTACCATTCTCTGATCTTCACTGATCATTATATACTATTTCACTCATTAATTAATACTTTTTTAACCTGGGAAGATCCGGGTTAGCATTTATCTTCAGCAACTCATACGTACTTGTCGTAAGAGGCGACTAACGGGATCGGGTGGTCAGGCTCTCTGACTTGGTTGACACATGTCGTATTTCAAGCAATCAGAGTGGAAACACGATCTCTATAAATAATCACATATTTTTCTCAGATAGGATAACTTTCTCAAGTATACATTACACAACGTATCAAAACAATTATTTTTTCTTATCCACCTTGTATCTATCAAATGCATTAAACGTCTGGAAACAGTGATATTTTTCAGTGTTTTGTTCCATTTGCAAATTTATGGTAATTTGAACCATCATTTACATACTAATATAACGGAACGGGGAGTGCTCCTTGTCTAACAGAACGTGTATATTTCAATGTCGCCCAACCAGGAACTAATACTTGCTGTGTATGTATGTGAATACAGTGCACAGTGTCATGTAGGGTCAACTCAGCCACGAAAACAACTACGTAAGGAGTTAAATGAACAATTTTCAAACATGTGGTACATGTTATCGAGATTGCATCAGTAAAACGGAATGTACATGTGCCTTTGCCACCGTGGACGTCAAAAGGTTGGTGTTGTATTATCGTATAACCTTATCTCGGTGCCTCTGGATTTACTATTAAAACACGAATAACTGAGTATGTTGGCTACTTGTTGAGGGGTCAGTGAAATGACCTTTGTTTGTGTTGATACAATCGTGTAATGCATGAGGCGTCCATGAACTTCGTGACAGGATGTCAACCTGACCTAGTTAAATATATATTTCCGTTAACATTGCACTGGTGAGTTGTCCATGTTGTTTGGATTGTGCATTGTACATTTGGGTTGTAGGCAAATATATATACTCTACACGATCAAAGATTGATGTATATTTTCAGGTTTGATTTTAATTTTTCATTTGTATACGGTGTATTTTGTAGTGATGGCTTCAAATGTTTCAACGGTGTAGTTCATTGAGTTATCGCCCTTAGCCTTGCTTATCCTCTGTTTGACTCCAGATTATCCCCGTTTATATGATCCCCTGTTTCATATGCGTGGTAATCGTATTCAACCTGCGTCACATTGGTATTTCTTCAGACACTAAGCTGAGACCTTATAAATTACTACCCATACATATATAGCGACACTGAACACTGATCTGTTTGATTGGCATTTTAGAAGTTGGCGAGTAATAAGAAAGTAAGATTCTTTATGGATAACAACTTCTTTATTATATATGATGCGAAGTTTCGGCATGGATTCTTATACTGTTGTCAAGAAGACCGAAGACCAGGGTTCGATTCCCACGTGGGTACACTGTGCGAAACCCATTTCCACTGCTGGACAGGCTAAAATTTATATTTCAGATGTCCCGGGAAGGCTTAAATGTATATTTCGTATTTCCCGGGACAGCTAATTTCCAAGGAAGTAGGGGAGTACCGCCAAAGCTAAAGATACGGTGCCGGGAAGCATAATCCATGTCGGGAGTAGATAGATTTCTTTTCATAACATTGTTATAGTGTTACCGTTATCTGTACACTGGTTAATAATATTTTTATAAATTGCACATTTCGATGAGTTGGACAGCTCACTAAAGATAAACTGAATAACCTGATCAGTTTTTCTTTGTTTCATAATCTAGAAGTAATTCCTGCCTTAACCATTTTTCACTTAATCCAGTGTTTGACAAAATATTTTTAACCTGATACGTACAATTTTGGACACCACAGGTCCTCATACAAATACTCATAACAACACCGAAAATGCTATTTTCAGACACAAGAAGCTTACACCAATATTTAATCATGCTATATTGCCTTTTAAATACGAGCGGATAACGGCTTAACTCGGCATAAACCATGGAATTACATGTTGATTTCTTAACTCCTAATTACCTTTTACAAAAATCCAAATGCAACCTTTCAATATTTAAGCCTTTTTATATCCCCATATCTCAGACGCATAAGATAGTATACTACCAACACAACAATCAAAGACAAACAAAAGAGATTCCAGGTTGAGAGAGAGCGACCTGATATTATTGTAAATTAAGAAAAGGGCCTTCCTACCCTGGTCAGACAACTGCAGCTGTGTCTTTGAGAATCGGTTATTATAATTAAAAACTATTCCGAAATATGTAAACGTATCGCCAACCTCAGAACACAACCATTAAATATAACCAATGTTTTGACGATTTAACTTTACCAACTCTTCTGAAGACCATATGCATAATCTTTGTTTGAGCAATATTTACTTCAAGTTCCCACCGTCTGGAATAAACTGACAACGAGTTCATCTGTGTTTGCAACCTTTCAACAGATTCAGAAAATATTACAAGATCATCAGCATACATAAGCAGAAACATATTTAAAGATTTAAACTGGTAAGGTATACATTTATCTTTTAGGAAAGACTCCTCAAAATGAACTATATAATGTCGAATAAAAGAAAATGTGTAATGAAGAATAGACGTGAAATGTGTAAATAACTTTATTTATATTTTTAGATGTGACCAAATTAAAGAGCGTCCCCGTTAATCCTGTTTTCTTTTGTAATTTGTCAGAGCCTCCGAGTGAGGACAGCGCTCCGTGATTCATTCAGCCATAACAAAATACATATGCATTGCATAAAATATAGTACTATGCGCGACGGCTACGCTCATTGAACCGAGAAGCGTCACGATTTTATAGCCTTCCCGGCCATGAATCGACATGATTGCTAAACGAGGCGTAAAACTAAAACTAACTTCACTCACCTTCGGTAAGTGATATTACATTAAAACGACATACCAAAACGAGGCGTCCTCTCTTCTCTGACACATCAAATCACCCACATTGTAAAACCAAAAGTCACTGTGTTCCTCTTAATCTGATGGATTGAAAAATAATGGAATGGTATTATTACGTGAAACGGACAGCTGATGACACCTCACTGCTGTACCCGTGCAGCTCGATGTCAATGAGTGCAGACAGTAAAACGCATGTGGACTGTTGTGTGTTTACAATGTCGATAAACATCATGTGTTGGCCAATTCCGCGGAAGGATTTGGAACATTTCATTTGAAACCTCCGGCTAATGCCGTAGGTTCCAAATGAATTCCCGTACTTCAAATACTCAACAACACCCGAAAATTGGCCAACACGTGATGTTTTTCTCTTAATTAGACCGTTCTAACACACTGCAGGTGAACAGGAAAACAGCGTGTTGTAACTACCTTCCCTACCTCGCCCCTCGCCCCTCACACACCTACCCTAGTACTCTCCCCTGGTTTACATGACATCAGCCTGATTAATATTCCATCAATGTTTGTATTTGTATTTAACCAAGCCGAGAGCGTCTACCGCAGTACACCCTGTCCACGTGGAAAACCAAGAGTTGGCAGTGACTATGCATATGGAACACTTCAACACAGTTGTGTATAAGGTAAGAGCGTGCCATTCAGTTGTTAATCAAGGACTACCTGCACTCCGATCAGTATACTAGTATTTCCCTATTCCTATTGCATGGACCCGTGAGCGCGGATACACGGGAGACTGTCTATCACCGCGTATATAAATAATGTGTTGAGTAAACGATAACGTTGTTTGTTTAACGCTGCACTGTGTTGAAGCAAAGCAACGACGGTCTGTAAATGGACGAACAAAGACCACACAATCGAATGATCGACATAGTGAGATAACGATCCGAACGGTACAAAGAAATGATATGATGACAACTAAGCCATAGAGCCTGACCTAATCCCGATCACCTCACCTCTCACGACCAACATAATATTATTGGGGACATATTCTAGGGGAATCACCGTGGGGCCAAAGATAACGATGCATAGTGCATGTTGTTGTTCTGTAAGGCACCACATTCCTTCATGGGCGTGTTTCAATTAGTGTATTATGAGATACGTAATATGGTTGAAGGTGTGAAAGTGTCACACAGATAGTGTGCCTTATGTTCTGTTCTGCACTGTGTCTAATGGTGAAACCTGTAACCTACACGTTCCTATTATTGTATGTCTAAGTGAATGTGTGATGTACCCCATTACACTTTGAACTGAGCGGACCCGTGAAGATCCGGGTTAGAATTGAGTAACCCATGCTTGTCTTAAGTGGCGACTGACGGATCGGGTGGTCAGGCTCGCTGACTTGGTTAACGCATGTCAGCGTGTTCCAATTGCGTAGATCGATGCTCATGCTGTTGATCACTGGATTGTCACGGATTGAGATGTGTTTAACACCGAATTTCAGCTACACCAAGGCATTTCAGCTGAACGTAACGTCTTGCACGGTTGCAGTGCTCACTAACGAAGGACCATAGTTGGAACCACGGATAGAGACGCATTAGACCTCTGGGCCATCCCTGTTCCACTTAAGGGGCGGTAGGGTAGCCCAGAGGTTAAAGCGTTCGCTCGACATTGAAAATTGGTTTGTTTAACGCCGCACTCAGTAATAACTAACTCTATGGCGACAGTCTGCAATAAAGTAGTCTGGACCAGACAATCCAATGACTGGCGCAATATGTATCGAGCTACGCAAATGGGATACGATGGTATACATTAGCTTCGTCAACGAGCCTGACCACCCGATCCTTTTGCCCCTCTTCACCAACAAGCATGGTCTCGTGTTCACCAATGATGAACGTTTCTCACTACTGTCAGCGTCACGCTAGACTCCCCGTCAATGACGCCAAGCTGCCACGTGACTGGAGTACTTTCAGTTCAGCGTTAGATCCAGCTCACTCGCTCATTCAACTGGGAAGTTGTGAACATGAAGCCATCACACGTGTAACCTCTTACTTACCAGTGTGTAAGGTTACCGGGTCAAAGATGTCCTCTCTGCTTTCAGTGTTTGACATGAGAACTACACCTGCTTGTTACACCTGCTTGTTACACCTGCTTGTTTCTGTTTTCTGTATAATGCAACATGTGGCAGTCGGTTGTTTTGTCTGGTATGATTGATAATATCGCCCACAGAAGCACCTCATGAAGTTATTACAGTCATATTTGTACATATTATACACCCTTCGCTCTCTTTCGGACATCCAACATCACGTGGGTATTATATGCAACTCTCGTTTTCAAGATTGCAGAACCATGGGTCCGCATATGACCCTTCTGTCGTTGCTATATATACAGAGTAAAACTTTCCTAACGTTTTCTGAAATGTTTTATCACTCCATGGATTATTGAAATCTAGTGAGACCATACCTCGCCCTTTGTACATCATTTATGTACCCCTGAAGACCCGGGTTAGAACTGATCTTCAGCAACCCATGCTTGTAAGAGGAGACTACCAGATCGGGCGGCCAGGCTCGCTGACTTGTCATCGTATCAGAATTTCGTAGATCGTTGCTCATGATGTTGATCACTGGATTGTCTGGTCCAGATTCGATTATTCACAGACCACCGCCATATAGCTGGGGGTATTGCCAAATGCAGCGTTAAACAACAAGCAAAACAGAATTTATTATTGATAACGCAAAAACTATAGCCGTACAACAGTCTATTGTAGCTACTATGCATAATGTCACGTACACACATCCGCCCAATAACAGGGTTTGTCACTAGCTATAGATAACGATCGTTCCATCAACCACCCTGCTACTGTGCGGACCGTAGTTGCCGCAGCTGCAGGTGGGTGAAGGTGCCGACGTTAACAGTCCAGGTATCGTCGATGAGGTGTGGGACGTTGTCACAGATGGCAGGGCGGAGATACCACTCCAGGATTTGACACTTTCAAACCAAATTGTGCACAACACCTCTTGTAATGTCATGTCCTGACTGAACAGGCTGTGGACTGTGATGGTTGAATTACTGGCGATGTTTTTAGAGGATCATAAATAATATAATGACGTCTATGTGTTTCTCAATTTGACAGTACCATGATCGTCGATTTAAACGGAGAAATAAACGCCAAACACATGCGTTGCTATGGATTTTGCTCCCACATCAAGTTGACACTCTCTGATATACACCAAATCGGCTCACTTTTAAATAAAGGTGTTATCCATTGAAATATTATAAATGAACATTATCATCTTACAGGCCAAGGTATTTTACACTGGTAAGTTAGATTTCAAGTTGCCACCCACTTGTTCCTTGTGACCTCAATGGCACGTCTAGACTAAGGCTTAGTCTCTGAATATATATAATTTTGATAGTAACAAACAAGCCCATTTATATTGAAAAGGAGCCCTAGGGAGACCAGAGATTCAGAACCTGAACCTGAGGAAATCTAGACTTGCTTTATTAAGGGCTTTAGCACTGCAGAGAGGGCTTGGCAGTAGGGAAATTAATGTGGTTCAGGGACTGTGAGACAGACTATGGCACGTCATATGTTGTGAGATACTTATTGATGTGATGCCTTTGATATCGCCTATGATACCCGAATCAAATCAGATCTCTTTTATTCCATTACTGAAGAGGCCACATGCCTATAGTACAAAGTCAGACAATAATAATGGCATACGATCACAATGTTTGCAAACGGACTTTCTTTATACTAAGGCATGGCGGATATATACATACCAAGTTTGCGAATATTACTTGTATTATTAATGTTCATTACCAAATTAAATTTACACGGATTAGGATATGTATCGTAATATTGCGGTAGATATTTTGTCCTTAACTCAGTGTAGTAAAGACATTCCAACAAAAAATAACACGATCTGTTTTCTCGTGGAATCAATTAGCTCACCATCGAATAATCAGATCTTATTTGTTTTATCTAAAGCCACTATCAAACAGTGGTACCCGACAGTTAAATATCAGGGCGCAGGGCGAGTCTATAATTCTGTGTCCTCAAACACTTATCGTACGCGTGATACACTACTTCTTCATATATTCATATTTGTCAGTATTTGTCGGTATCCAAATAGTACAACCCTGATCATTTTTCACGCTCGACAAGACAATCTACTAGTCTTTACAAAAGCAGTGCCACGTGAAAACAGCGCTTCCGTTCCAGGAAAGAGATGGCTGCCGATATGTCAGGCATGGAAATAAGAATTAATGGGAGGTCCAGCAGAAGGAAGTTCCTATGATCACGACTGTCCTGTTTTAAAGACTCAACAAATGTAATAAGCATGTACAGAAGATCAATGTTCGATATTTATTGCACCATTTAACTGACATCAAAATGCTATTGGTTTAAACATCAGGGGTGCTTAGATTTTCTTGCAATCGACAGATCTCTCCTCCTACACACATCAATACTCGGGCGTTATTAAAGTGAGTTTAGTTTTACGCCGCACTCAGCGTTATTCAAGTCATCCGTTTGACATATCCACTTTGTATTAACAAGCCTGTTCAATGAAAGTACTGTAAATCTGACTATGCTCACACACACACACTCACTCACTCACTCACATTCGCACGCACGCACTATTTCTATTTCACCAGGTTAGCGTGTTGCTATCAATACAGCTCTTCAGTGTTCCCATGTTATTGACAGACGCGGACGTTCGGCCAGTGTTGAGCCGGGATTGTCATGCCGCTAAGCGGGTGTGTCACTCGCTCGCTGTCCCTCGTTTCATTGGCCCATTCGCTTACCCATGTCACTATACGCAAGGGGTTACGGATGACATGTATCTTACATATGAGTTGTGGACTGGTATTTGTAGCGTTAGCTCGACTATATACATACATGACGATAATGGAGTAACACTGTCCACTGCTTGTCTTCCAGGTACAAGGAATTCAGTGAAGCATAGCCGCTAAGCGAAGTGTGTCACTTACACGGAAGTACAAACGTCCTTCACCTGGCGGCGACATCAAAACAGTTTGATTGCAGGTATACACAGGTGAGCTGCGAACATGACCGAAACAAACGGTAAGAAGGCCAGTTTGAAAGAGGATGAACTACTAGAGAAGTTTCTTCAACTCAGGAAGGAGGGTCTGAGCAAGGGTTTGACCGACGATGAAATAAGTAAAGTGTTTAAACAAAACAAACCATGGACATGGAAAGGGTTAATGTCCAACTCGGTCTTCCAGAGTCAGATGCTGTTAGTGCTAACGGCAGTCGTTATCGCCACGAAATTCGGCGTCAAGGATGTCGTGGAGGGGTATGTGTACGACTCCAAATGTCTTATATCAAACAACCCTTTATTTTCTGAGATGGCGCGACCTTTAGCTGATTGCAACATCTGCAGAGGTCTGACATCCGTCCCTGTCGAGAGAGCTATATCTACGGAGAGGTTTGTGGAAAAGTATGCCTACTCGAAAGTGCCTGTTCTCATCAAAGAAGGGACAAGTAACTGGACTGCGATGGAGACGTTTAGCTTCCACTTCTTCAAGGAGCTGTACACGGGCACAAAGGGGGCACTACTATCAGTGGAAGAGGAATGTCAGTTTTTTCCATACAAGACAGAGTTTGACACCCTGGCAGAAGCGTTTAATATGTCAGACGAGCGTGCCGCTTTACAACATGGGGAAGGTCCTTGGTACTTCGGATGGTGAGTAGCATTCTGTGTTAGTGTTTACAGTTGGCAGGTGAGATTCCGGGTCACAATAGGTCCCAAGTGCCTCATCATTGCAATTAGAGCAGTGAATGAGTGAGTTAAGCTTAACGCCGCTCTTAGCAATATTCCAGCAATATCACGGCGTGGGACACCAGAAATAGGATTCACACATTGCACCCATGTGGGGAATCGAACCCGGGTATTCGGCGTGATGACGAACGCTTTACCCACAAGGCTACCCCACCGCCCCAGCAGTTAGAACAGGGGGACCCGCAGATCAGGGCCCTGTTACACAAAGCGATCTCAGTACTACGACCATCTTAAGCCAATGTTAAAGTAGGGTGGCTCCATTCTGCTGGAACCTTGAGTTGAGCGCTCCTTTTGCTATGGTCTGTGGTCGGATCATGGATTGCAAGGTGGATATATACAGTAAACCATGGTTGTAGCGAACACGCTTATAACGACATGACGGATATATCGAACAGCTTGTTTGGTCCCGGATATATATATATATATATATATTATATATTCATGTATATTTTAGTTGGAATGCGTAAAACGAACTGCGGTTATAACGAGCTAAAATTAGTGTTCTGTCTGAGTTCATTAGAGCTAGAACTGTCTGAGATGTGGCTCGGATGGGCAGGTCGTTGAACTGGCTGAGTGTGTTTCATTGTACTCTTGTGGAATCCATGATTATGTACAGTTCTACTACAGCTTAAATATGTCAGCGTGCGGCTTTAAACAAAACTCATTCTCACACTCTCTCGTTTATGATCAGCAACGTATCGATTCATCGTGATGCCATCCCGACAAATTAGAGTAGTCTAGTGGTGAAAGGTGCAGCTCGACCTACTGAAAGCCCGGGCCCCGTCATGGACACAATGTGTAAAGCCAATTGCTGGTGGTATTGCTGGAGTATTGGAAAAAACTCTATTTTATATTGTAATCTTCCGAATAATGTACAGTTATTTGTTTTCTCGCGATTAAAGCCTTTCCTCAACTTCATCCGCATTCCTAAGTTAAAATGTTTGGGGTTGCGCAGTCTCTTAAGGTCAGATGCGGCGATATCTCAGTGTTGCCCGCAAAGAGGCTATGGTACAAAACCTGTTAACAAACGTTGACTTGTAATATTGACAAATAGCTGATGGAGTGAATGTTGTATAAGGCCTCAACCAGGAATAATTTACCTGTATAGAAATGTTAGGCCTGTCAAGTCTGAACTAGACACGCCATTATTTACGAACTTAAAAAACGATTTGCGCAGTCGGAGTACGATGACACGTTCCCATTTACATACAGCATTGTGACCAACCGATCCTCATTAATACATCGCATTAGAAATATGGACTGGCATGATCCTTCTGTGAACCTGGGCCCCGTTTCACAAAGCTCTCGTAAGCACTAGATCTCGTAACCTTTCTCGTATCATTCGTACTCCCTATGTTGCAGTACAGGAGGTACGAATGCTACGAGAAAAGCTTACGAGAGCTTTGTGAAACGGGGTCCAGGCTAGCAATTCTCGAAACGTTCGTAGCCTTACGAACTTCTTAAGCCCATGCTTAACACATTGGCTACGATCAAAGTTATGAATTCTTAGGGCAACGAACGTTTCGAGAATAAGGGCCCAGGCTAGCTATTTTCGAAACGTTCGTAGCCCTGCGAACTTCTTAAGCCCATTCTTTACACATTGGCAACGATCAAAGTTAAGAATGCTTTGGGCTACGAACGTTTCGAGAATAAGGGCCCAGGGCCCCGTTCCTCAAAGCGATCGTAGCGCTAAGGTGATCGTAACTCCCATACTTTAACATAGACTTACGACTGTCGTAGCGTTACGATCGCTTTGAGGAACGGGGCCCAGCATCCCATGGGGCCCAATGACTGGTCCACAGTCCAACTCACCCTCAAACACGCTTCCCTCAATGTAGACACTAAGACAACTATGAGCAGAGCGAGAACTGAATGTATCCTTGGCTCGACTTTGCTTGTTGTAAGAAGCCACTGAAAGGATCTGGGTGTATTGACTGTCATCGTATCCAAATTGTGTGGATCGATGCGCATGATGTCAATCACTGGATTGTCTAGTCCAGATTCGAATAGACCGCCGTCATCTAGCTTGAATACTGCAGAGTGTGGCGTTTAACATCATACAAACCAAACCTCCTTCAAAGTACATCACCATCATTGTAATTGGTTATATTCTGAGTGTAATCTTGTGTCACATGGCTGACAATAAATCTGATAAAGAAACGTTTGCAAAAAGGCGAGATTTGTTTCGTTCATTGTTTCCGTTACGTTCAGAAGCTCCCAGTTAACCCCCCACAGTGCAAGTCAACAAAGTTTCGTACACCTGACTAGCATTTGCTAAACATAATACTCACATGAAATAAACATGTTTTGATTATATCGATTTGATCGAATCCATAAGTACGTCAATCGGACATACATGTGAATCTGAAAGTTATCTGGATGACTGACCATACGAAACGTTATCAAAAACCGAATTTCCTCTTTCACATAAAAAGATTTAATGTTGTATTTTAAACGTTTAAGACTCAATCATAAATTCAGCTTTGCTGTTTTGTACATATACACCAGGCCATAAAACATATGCATATTAACATACTCTCTTATTTACATTTTGAGATAGTATCGTGTGTGAGTGAGTGAGTGAGTTAGGTTTTACGCCGCTTTTAGCTATGTTCTTTGGATTACTGTGGGCCTTCGCTTCCTTGAAGCAGAGATCATTGTCACATGTATCATAATCATCAATATTACAGGCATTACACCTTCCACAAATAAATACTCTCCATATATATATATATATATATATATATATACACACACACACACACACACCAAGAGTGAGTGAGTGAGTTAGGTTTTACGCCGCTTTTAGCAATATTCCACCAATATCACGACGGGGACACCAGAAATGGGCTTCACAAATTGTACCCATGTGGGGAATCGAACTCGGGTCTCCGGCGTGACGAGCGAACGCTTTAACCACTAGGTTACTCCACAGCGAGGTATTATCGCACACACAGTGTTAAAAATATTTTGTTTGCTTACCGTCGTAGCTATAACTATAAGGGGTGTGTGTAGATAATCGTGTCTTACAAAACAGACCAGTGTTCGGTATTATCAGCAACGACCTACGTTGTCAACCACACCCCCTTGCCTGACCCCCCGGATTGCGTCCTCAAATCGATTGTAGCGCTGCGACTAGTGTAGCTCTTACATTAACATAGAGGTACAACAGTCGTAGCGCTAAGATCGCTTTGTGAAACAGGGCCCATAGTCGCCATGGAGTAGTTGCTCGGAACCAATTCTAACACGGAATCCTTAGAGGGTAGACATGTTGCATATATGGGTCTTCCGCCATCCTACCCTCAGTTAACCCACCACTGGAACTGGCGCCGACCGTACGGTTATGGCACACAAAAACACAATTTAAGCTGTGAACAACTGGCGGTAAGTTAGTTAATCCAGCATAGAAACAATGTGTTTTTGATACGATTTTTCATATTTTTTTCTATGATTAAAAGCGGCTTTCTGAATAAGGTCATATAAATGTATATCATTTAAATGTTTTGTTAACGATCAACAAGTGTAGTGGTAAGTATCCAACCCCATTAGCCCGACCATATGTGCAGATCATGTGTCTCGCCCGACAACACGTGCAGGTGTGATATTCATTAACGAGACAGGATGTAGTTGCCGTGTTTCATCAGCCTGTCAGAGACGTCCACGTTGCTGCACTGGCGACGTAGAAAACATCATCATGTTAACTTGTATTCACTTGGCTGTGAGGTCGCCTAATCTATCAGTAAATCAAATGTCGTTTTTCTACTTGCTCGCAATTTTCTTTGATGTTTAGGAGAAATTCTTTACATTTGCATGTGATGTTGACATAGAAGTGAAGGATTGTGTAATGCTCTGAAAGTGGGGCTCAGATTGACCTAACCAAGGGAGATAACTCACAGGTCCATTGGCGGATCAAGAGGGGGGGGGGGGGTCAGGGGGTTCGAACCCCTCCTTATGAAAATGACTTAAGACCACATTGAAGATTTTTTTTGCGTTGGCGGAGCCAATAGAGGGTTCAGGGGGTTTCAAAATTCCTGGATCCGCCATGCAGGTCTCTGAAGGTGAGGTTAAATTGGACGCTGCCTACGTCAAGAACGCGACCACCATAGCAAGGGAGATAACTAATATATTAACTTTTCTAGCGTGTGTCACAGACGTCGACGAGAAACGGAAACGAATTTAGACATCAATAATCGATTCAAATATGCGTGACTTTACGTCGCAATTAAAGTTTCAACAAATTGGGGAATGAGTGAGTGAGTTTAGTTTTACGCCGCACTCAGCAATGTCTGTAAATAATTCAGTCTAGACCAGACAATCCAGTGATCAACAGCATGAGCATCGATCTGCGCAATTGGGAACCGATGTCATGTGTCAACCAAGTCAGCGAGCCTGACCACCCGATCCCGTTAGTCGCCTCTTACGACAAGCATGGGTTGCTGAAAATCAATTCTAACCTGGATCTTCACGGGTAATATGGGGAATGAAGCGAATACACGTACCTTGACGGGCTTCGAGGGCATATTTCGGTTAAACATCCCCAGAGAAGTATCTCACTCACAGTATGCCAGCTTCACATAGTAGGGGCCCTGTAAACACAGAAGCAGTAAAGGTGATGATGGATTAGAAAGAATCACCAACTATAGATAAGTCAAACACATTCAAAATAAACAAAGTTCAATTTGAAAGAGAGCCGCACGTTTTAAAATAGTACTTGTATATAAGATGTTGAAAAGGAAACGCTTATAATACTAATACAGAAAAAGTACGGAATGTTGAAAGAGACAATATTTTCGATCGGAAAAGTTCCCAGTGTGGTCTTACCGTAAATTATGTGTTATCTGTTACAGGAGTAACTGTCACCGGGAGGTTGCAGCCAAGCTGCGCAGTCACTACCAGCGTCCCTACTTCCTGCCCAACGACTCCGAGTCCAGCACCTTAGACTGGATCTTCATGGGGGGCCCGGGAGTGGGCGCTTTCATTCATGTGAGTGCAACGTTAGAAAGGAGATTCCTATAGTATACCATCTGGGATATATACATAGATATATACATCAAACACATCGTTTTAAGAAAATGAATTGGGTGGTAAAGTTAGATTCCGACAGTGTCAGTGCCTGTTGTTATCCTTCACATGACAAATAAAGTTCCTATATCTCCTCTGATAATCAAAAGGTTAACTGAATCGAAAATGGAGATATACATATTAAAGAATCCGATGCCGAAGTACAGTCAAATACTGTTGTGTCGAAGTTGAAGGGAGCTGAGTACTTCGAGTTACCCGAGGTTCGACACAACCGAAAATGATTAATAAACACAGTACATGTATATGGACCACTGTGTCAGTTCGGGACACATAGAAGTTCGACACAACAGTGTCTGTGTGCATCTGAATCAGTCATATTGTGTGATATAGATGTTGTAATGATATGAAGCATGAGAAGTAATGCATGAACTGCCCCCCACAGCTGGACAGTGTGATGCGGCCATCGTGGCAGGCACAGATCTCCGGGGCCAAGACGTGGCAGCTGATCCCCAGCCCTGAGTGCGAGTCTGTCTGTCACTCCATGAACGTCACGGTGAACAAAGGGGACATAAGTACGTGCTTCTCTACACCAACTTATAGCCCCTGAAATATACTTATGCTTACTGTTAAATACTTGAACTTATTTTTGAAGGAACACTTGTATTACGTCCGTTCATTTCAGGAGCAAGCATTGGACGTTAGGGTGCTACAGTTGAGATGGGGTTGAAAATAATTGATTTCGTTATTGAATGAACGGAACTTATAATTTGGACTTGTAATGTATTGTTGATAAAGTAAGTGATAGAGGGCAGTGGCTCGTCCCTCGCGAAACCCTTCCAATGTTGGCGGGTTTCAGAGGGCGGATGCCGTAGGCCATCTCTATGATATCTAGAGTTGTACATTTATGGACATATGATCTGGGGAATCAATATATTGGTATATTATTTTTTCCAATATCAATACAGAGGACAAAGCGATAGTAACAATTAGCATGTGATTTCGGTTTTCATGGAACAAAGTTTGTAGTCTTTGTTTGCGACTTAAGAATGTCGCCAGTTGAAGGTAAAAAGTCCAAAAGGGCTCCAGAAAATGGGATCTGAATGTAAATGTTCTGCTGGGCATAACAACCCTGCAAATCTAACTTGCGTGAACAACCCCCACCCTCACCAAACGCATGACAACCAAACGTGTTCTCTGCTGCGCTGTCTTACATGTACGTCTTCTTAATTTTGTGTTTCAGTCGTGGTCGACACCAACGAGTGGTACCACTCCACCTTCATCCACCCTGGCGAGCTCAGCATCACCATCGGCTCCGAGTATGACTAGTGCCGACACTTGCAGTGCAAACTGGGATGGGGGTGGGTGGGTGGGTGGGGGTGTGTTCTATAGGGCGGGATGATGGGAAGCGTGTTTTGGAGGGCGGGAGGATGGGAATTGTGTTCTGTAGGGCTGTTGGGGCGCGAAAACGTGTTCTGTAGGGATGGGAATCGTGTTCTGTCGGGGCTGTAGGGGCGGGAAGCGTGTTCTGTGAGCTGGGCGTTTCCTGTCTCAACCACGTGTCAGGAATTCATTGAGTCTCATTGGGGTAGGAGGTTATCAGGGCAAAAGGGTTAATTTCTGAGGTTCGGCACCGATGCTGGAACGGGTCTGCGGTGATTGCTTCCATGGTAGCCTATTTATTGTCAACTTTGCGGGTACCAAATTGAATAAGTCTTATTTCAAACTACATGCCTGAAACATATAGAAATATAGGACTAGAATCAAATATGACCTAGTGAGAAAGTAACACTTTAGATGGTAAAGTAGATCAGGACTATGTACATTGGACAAGAGATAGAAAATAAAAAATACATTACGCTCATTTTATGAGTGTATATTCTAAAAACTACTTTGAATGTTCTTAAAATTTAGATACCATTGTCAGCGACCTTGAATGTCTGTCACAAATACCCGTATATCATCGACTGCTTGAATTCCTTTGCATCTACTATTCCAATGTAGATATTTTATTTTATATTGGTTAAGGAACGGTTTGGTGTGTTTTCTGGTCAAATAACATGCAACTCATTAGCTTCCCATGTTGTATGAAGCGTCGTATAATCTAACGTTCATCGTCGTTGTGTTCACCAGATAGCTCATGGTCATAGGTTTAAGCTCATCAGTTCATTGATCTATCAGTCAATCACAGGGTTGGAACCTTTAATATATGCCACATCCGGGTATCTGTGTCTAGTAGTAATCACAGTGATTATTGCAATTATGTTCCATGTCATTGCTACCAGCTGATAATATATTAATATTTTTAATAAAAAGTTTCATGAGTATAGTGCGAATTGTGATCTGTGTTATAAATATTCTTTACGTTTTTATGCTCATTGCAAATTGATTTTATTATTGCTCATTTATTGATATGAAAGTTACTAGTGAGCTGTTTGATCAAAGCTCACTATTTTTTGGGTGTTCAAGTGTTATATACTCATGCCAATAATGGTTGTCACCCCCTTCAATTTTTTGTATTGGAGAGGGGGTGTGGGGTTGGGGTGGGGAGGGTGGTGACAACCATTATTGGCATGAGTATATATTAAAGTCATGGTAGGTTAGCTGTGTAGTTGGGTTATTTTCTGATTATATGGGTATATATGTTTGCTGTACATACAACATTCATTCTTTGATGTTTGTCTGTCTCACTGTTTCTCTATACATGTCATTATGTACATAGGTCATTCGGTTGTCCTGAATCCTAGATGTTTTTTCGGATCGCCCATGGAAGCATCCCTATTGGAACATTTTCTTCGTGTGACCGTCGCCAACTTGATGTACATGTTGAACGTGTTTCTGTCTGTATTTCGTTAAGCTTCTGCTTACCTGTATTCACAATCGTGCAAACCTTGTGCAGTGCGAAGATAATTTCAAAACTAATGTGATACCACTACGCCACAGCTGTCGGAAGTATATTGGTGGTAGCGGAAAAAGCCGAGAGGATCCGAGTGCGTAGTGACGGGTTCTGTGATGCTGGACTGCACATTATGACTCTAACGTCTTGGAAAATAAACACATCTTGGCTGTTTGAAATGAATAAACTGTAAAAATCTGTGTTTGTCAAGTATTTACTTAAAAAGCCCTGCGTAAGCGAAATGAGAGCAACGTTCACAAGAGAAGACTGACTGACTGACTTTGGTTTTACGCCGCTGTTAGCAATATTCCAGCAATATCAAGGCGGGGGACACCAAAAATGGGCTTCACACATTGTACCCATGTGGGGATTCGAACCAGGGTCTTAGGCATTACGAGCCAACACTTTAATCACTAGGCTCCCCCACCGCCCCAGCATAAATGTAACTAAAATGGTATGATGTAGTACATCACCACGAATATCCCCAACGTTTTTCCGGTGTGGAATGTTGCCCTAGTGCCCTGTATTTCTTGCCATAACCTACAGAACTGGGGAGCGAATAGATACAGCGTCTTTAAAATGTTTTTTATTAAATATAATTCATCTCGACAATGAACAGTGACCACCGTGCTGTCAAATTACATCATATTATAGACCTCGCAATAGTATTCCACCACCACCTTTTGGGGACATCAGAAGGAGATGCATAAGTAGACCAAAAGCAATGAAAAGTGTTACTGAACATCAAACAAACTGTTCTTTCTCAGAACAAGTAACAAAATGTGCATTTCTAAAAACACAATAACATCAAACCCCAAAACGTTAATCGATGATGACTACAGGGACTGCTGTAAAGAATAACTGAGGGTGAGATCAGTATGGCAGCTGCCAGTGATGAGCCGGATAGAACTATACAGGAATGTCTTCATACACATGCCATAGGGGCAGTACCATTAGCTTCTGTCAATCTCTGGAGTGGCCTCCCCTTGCAGGTTTCAGCAATTCGCCTTCCATACTCGAAATCCTCAACTGGGGAATTGGTTGAAATTGTTCATGAAATGCCTCGGTCAGGTCATGAAGATTCAGATGCTTTTTGGGATTCATATGGGCTTCGAGCAGGCCATGGCAATGTCTGTGTGGCACCCAGAGATGGTCTGTCACAGCTCGGGATCGCTGGGGTCAAGCGTTGTCGCCCATGAACACAGGAAGCGAAGCCAGTTGACGTGGCACAACATAACCGTCCAGTATGGTATCCTTGTGTTTTGGCCGCCTCCGTGGTGTAGTGGTTAGAGCGTCCGCCCGGAGAGCGGAAGGTGCATCTAAAGTTTACTGCGCTTAATATGAGCGAAATGCTTCCCCCTCACCTCCTGGGCCTCTGAGGCCCTTTAGATGTAGATAACGCATTTCTATATGCGACCTCTTGAAGTTCCCAAGAAGCAATTAGCAAGCTCAAATCAGTCCAGAACAAACAGTCAGCAAGATACAATATTAACGTGTTGTATGGGCTGCAGAGAAGTTAAAACTTCACACTCACTCACTGTCCGTAGTCAATACAGTCCATGCAGATAATTGCCTGAGCACTCTGCTCTCTGCACACGTTGCGAGTGCACATGCTGCAGGTCTGTTGAGATATCTTGTCTTTCTTTGTACTGCAGATGCAACATCTGCGACGTTTTCCATCGGTGAATCATCTGCAGGATCATCAGACAGAACATCCTGCATATTGTTTTGAAGCAGACGTGATACTGGCATTTCCTTTCTCCTGTTGACAAGTGGACGCATGAGTGCTTCAGCTATGGCATGAAGGGACTCACGCCTTGGTTTCTAGCTGATACATTCCACTGAGGGAACTTGACTCTCCAGGCTGTATAAGATGCAATGCCCGCAACGTCCAGCATGTCTTCCGGTTTGTGGAACATCCATGGTCCATCTCTTGGTCTTCCGTTTTGTGGATCCATCTGATCCATTGTATCAATTGCCCCTATTGCTTTGTTGTAATAAAGCACTATCTCTGGTTTCTTCTTTGGTGAACCATCACCGTCAGCTGTCCTGTGCGCTGTACAGAGCAAGGCTACACTCTTTGATTTCTTGAATTGGTAACTTACAATCGTTGTCTTGTCTTGAAATCCAAAGACTGGCCCATGAACACCACGGGCTTTCTTGGTGCTGAATGCTGCAGGGAGGAACCGCTTGTTTTGTCTGACAGTGCCAACCAAAGTCAGACCATCGGAAAGACGTTCCAGTCCAAGTGTGTGATCAGTAAAGACATTATCTGCAGTGATGTTATGATTTGACTGAAAGTAAGGTCTGCAGAGTTCCAGTGTAATCTTTCTGCCCAGTCCAACTTGGACAGTTCTACCTCCCATTCCAAGATAGGGCAAACATAGAAGGAAATAACAGTTGTTGGAATCGACAAGCCCAAACAGTTTTAGTCCATATTTATTAGGTTTGGCTGGAATGTATTGAATGAAGGAGCATCTACAACGAAATGGCATGGGCTGTTCATAAACTGTCAGATTGTGTCCATGATATCGCCCCAAACACGCGTGAAGCTCCCCCCAGATTTTCCGGATAGGTGCAAGATTACCCTCTCCACGCCTCTGACTTCTGGTCTCTTTGGCATCAAAATGCAGTAAGGTCATGAGATCCTTGAATCGGCGTTAAGATATTATTGCTCTCACAACAGACTTTCCATATTGCTCGCTCCACAAAATATCAGTGCCTGTCATATTTAGTTTCCAATGTCCAAAAGTCAATAATATTCCAACAAGAGCCCAATTTTCAATCTCATCTGTCTCTCTCCATTCGCTTTCTCTGCTTTTCCCTTTTTCTTTCATTACTCTCTTTCCTTCCTTATATGTAAAGATGACAGTTTTGTTCATGATGTTTTTAGTATGTACAGTTGAAATATATTTGTATCATTAGTGATGTGCTCTACGTGGACGACTTTCTGCAAAGGACCATGCATGATGTTGCGATGTTGAGTCCGAGCATGTCCTAGTGGAGTGGTGGACCATCTGCCGCCATCTTTACCTACAAGCACACCATGGTCATCAGAGTTATGTTCAATATCAGATGATGATGTTGATTCAGAAATCTCTGATGATGTATCGTCGTCACATGAATCTAGAGGTACAAAATCACTATCCGAAAACCACTCTCTTCATAAACGAGTGTTTCACCAATGGTACTGTCAGCAGCTGGAATATCCTTTTGCAGCTGCCCTTAAGGGTTGGTACTTCTCTTCCGCTTGCTCATGATGAAGTGTTAGGACCAGATGCCCCTTAAATGGCATATCAGCAATTTTCGTGGTAGTCAGCTACCGAAAACCATGATCAGGAATCACCTAACGTCTGTAGATTTAAAATCAATATGACTTATTTAATAAAAATTTTGAGAGCTACAAATCACTGACATGATTGATTTGGTGGTTTTTGAGGAATACATAGATCCATATGTTTTTGGACACGATAGAGCTATTTCTACAGACCTTCAAAGTGCCCGCCGGGCCTCTGAGGCCCCAGGAAGCATTATGAGGGTTAATGGCCCCTGAACTATCACCAACTTGAGTTTCCAGTCAAATGAACAGCAGCCCCATACCATGAGTGAGTCTCCACCGTAGGTCACAGTTTCCCGTAAGCTCCATCCGTGCGTCTCCACCGTAGGTCACAGTTTCCCGTAAGCTCCATCCATGCGTCTCCACACGTTCTACCATCAATATGGTGCAACAAAAATGGACTCTCATCACACAAATGAATTCTTCTCCATGATCTCCAATCCAAGTGTTCCCGTGGTCGACACCAGGCTAAACGTCCCTGCTTGCGTTGAGGTGAGAGGGGTCTCACGTCTTCTAGCTCCTACTGCGTCGACGTCTGACATTACAGATGGACACTCTATTGTGGGTATGCCAGTGATGGCGTAGGCAGTACACGTTGAAGTTGGCAGTGTCTTGTCTGTTGTACAAGGACTCCGTCATCTCCGGCATTAGTCGTTCCTGGACGTCCAGATCTTGGCAGATTCTCACCTGCCCCGAGTTGCACGTAAGGATCAAGTCATCGCTCGTGGAAGTTGTGAGAGTGAAGGTGCCTACCATTCTTGTGTGACAGAATACAGTTTTGCAATTTTACTTTAAATTTGGCGGTGCAATACTTTTAACGAGGTACGTGCGTGTGTGTATAATTCCTTTCTTGTGCAACATGTACAATATATCATAAACAATCATGGAGGTTCACGGTTGTTTGGAGCTGTCTGTCACCTTAGGGGAAGATGAGCTTGTCCATATTTTCTGGTGCCAAGGTTGTCTGGGCTGTTACTACATTAAATTCGTCATTTTATAGTGCATAATAATCTCTATGCTTGCGTTCAGCGTTAAGTATCTTAAATAGTTCAACACTTGCTGAAAGAAATTAACGCTGGCGGGATGTCACAATCGTGTTTAACATGGTATCTCAGTGAGCTAGCACCATAAAACCAGCTTAAATCTGGGCTAGTACAAGCAGCCACACATACACATGCGTCATATGAGCGAAATAATCTTAGGTGCGACGTTAGACCCATTTCACCTCACCTCAGAATATCATTACGAAATTGACGACATAAACGAAGATAAAAAATGCTAAGATTGAATGCTTCTGACCGAAATATCGCCACTTGACGTTTGGAAGCAGGGGAGTCCCAGTCTGCCGTTGCAAGACACCTCAACGTCCACCACAGCACCATATCTCGACTACGTCATCGATAAACCCGCTTCAGTTCGACCCAAGATCGTCCCAGAAGTGAAAGACCAAGCGTGACCACTGCTCAAGGCCGATTCATCCGGGTGTTTCACCTACGTCACCGATTTGCTACAGCAACAGACACTGCTGTACAGGTGCCTGGTCTTCGAAGAATTTACGACCAAACCATTAGAAATCGTCTGAGACAAGTGGGAATTCGAGCATATCGACCAAGAATTGGACCTGTCCTGTCACGACAACGCCGACAACGACATGTCCAATGGTGCAACAGCGTACAGGCATGGAACCTGGGGAACTAGCGACGTTTGGTGCAGCGATGAATCGCGTTTCCTCCTTCAATGGAATAAGCGTCATGGTGTGGGGAGCCATGTCCTACAGCTAGTGGTGGTTCAAGGCAATCGCTACATCGACCAAATCCTGCGACCTCACCTCCTAACACTTTTTAACCGTCAGAGAGAGCTGTTTCAACACGACAATGCTCGACCCCCACAAAGCTTATGTAACAGGTGCCTATATATCTCGCCAAAGCAAACACCAATGTCCTTCCCTGGCCTTCTGAACCCGATCGAGCATCTATGAGACGAACTTGATCAACGCGTCCGTAAACGTCACCATCGTCCTCAGACATTTGCAGAACTTGCCAACGCGTTGCAGGGGGAATGGCGAAGAATTCCTCAAGCGTAAAATCCGACGACTTGTGCAATCCCTTCCAAGGATGTGTCGAGCAGTGACGGCTGCAAGAGGTGGTGTCACCAGGTACTGACCTGAACGCCCCCTTGTGTCCACACGTGTTCAGTGGGTGCACTGAATTAATGCTGACAATGACAATACATATGTTCATCTCTGTGTCGAATTTCCTTCATCTATGTTCAAGATTAATTGACTTATGTGCACTTACATATGTTTAATACATTTCCTTATTTTTGGCCTGTGCGTTTCCCTTTTTGAAGAGTTTTACTACAACTATAAATAAACAAAAGAGACACGAACATTTTTCTATGTGGCCATGTTCAAGTAATATACGGCAGATGTTGTAATTTTGTTTAACATAGTATAACATGTTGTTGTTCTGGTAAATTCTAATGTATGCAAGAGTAATATTGTATTGTTATATAAATAATTATTTCATTAAGAATGTCGTGGAACTAAAATGAACGTGTCACAAGCTGTTGTCTCTTATGTTATATATGAAACAAACAAAGTGACCTCACATAAGTATGATTATTCTAGTCTATTTGTATTGTGCTTTTCCATGCATGAGATCATGAACAATTATTACCAAGGTCAATTTCAAATTTCATTTGGGGTGTTGGGGTGGCCTAGTGGTTAAAGCGTTGGCTCGTAACGCCGACGACCCGTGTTCGATTCCACACATGGGTGCAGTTTCTGGTGTCCCCCGCCGATATATTATTGAAATATTGCTAAAAGCGGCGTAAAACCATAATCACTCACTCAAATTTCCTTTCATTCTCAACCCCTAGGGTATTTACACTCCAAGCTTTCTAATTACGCTGAAAGCTTAACAGTTGCGTTGTCTTCTCACCCTACGTGGTGGCGTGTGGTCCTGTGCGTAGAGCTCAGGTGACAATCAGTTGAAGTTAAGCAACGTTGGTCGCGGACAGTCCTCGGATGGGTGACCGTGTTTGGCAGCTTGACTCCTGAAAGTTTCTAGGACTTCAGTCCTGCCCCACAACGAAGCACATGTGACGCATGTGGTCTCACCTTAGGCAAGTGAGTTTGTTCAAACTTGCCTCTGTCCACCCAGCAGTAAAACTGGGTACCTGGTATGATACGATGGTAGTCTGAATTTGAACCTTGAGCGCCTGACAGGCGACCGGTTGTATTCTCCACAGGGAGTGTACTGTACTCGTTGACGAGGGGTAATATGTCAGCGCTTTGAGCATGCAATGTGCATGGATAAACGCGCAATATCAATGGACTATTATTATTATTATTATTACGTATACGTAGTTGTTGCACAAAGCTGCATATCCAACAATTACCCATCAGAGTTACGGTGTGGGGAATCACCGAAGCTCAAGAAACTTTCAGGAGTCGAGTTGCCAAATGGGCTCTCAACCATTCTCCTACTCCCATCAGGACCATCACTTAACGACTTCACCTCACGGCATCTCTACACGTTGTTGTTTAACTTAAAGTTGCGTTAAAATTGACCCAGCCATGAACATTGGTATTTCCAACTTTCGTGAACACATTCGTGCGGACGAGATAAGAACACGAAGAAGAGTTTGATAGCACATGGCCTTCCAGTCGTATGATCTGTGATGTCAGCCGACAGACATGCAAGATACAGTATCTGAAAACACTACACGTTTTCCTCAAGTAGACTCAGAAAGAGCATTATCTATTCATGACATTATTCAACACGTCCTTTATATGATATTCATATATTCCACGCAAAACCATTTTGTCAAACAGTATACATTGGTATCAGGACAGGTTATTAGTATGGTGAAGAGACGGATGGGCTGATTTTGGCTTTAAGAACAGACATAGTAGAGATATAAAGGGGCGGTGTGTTAAACCAAACATATTAAACAAGCTGAATCTGAAATTGAAGACCATTAGGTCCTTGGATGGGTAAGGGACGCAAGTGAACTGCATGTCAGACCACTTGCCACAGCTGTACAATATATTTTGAGAGTTCTCAACAAAGATTGGATTATGGCAAGACATCACCTGATCTACTGTTGGTAACATTTCCGAAGAGATAACAGGCCGCCTATTGCTTGTGCCGAATAGCCAACTCCTGAACTTCGATGCACCTTCACGAAGAGAGTCGAACCCGGAACGCGAGCAAGACGAGCCAACAGGGATACTGCGGAATAGCAACACCCGTCTTGATCATTTGATAGGAAGGCACTAAACAATGCAGAGCTGAACTCAGACAATGTGTCACACCAGCGAGCACTTGACCCACTTACCACATAAACTTCGTGAGTCTTAATCTGTGAGACATATTTATAACGGTCATAAATACAACATTTTACAGTCGCGCCCAAGCATGTACAACATCTAGAATACCTCACCTAACTTCACCCCTGACAGCAGATTAGCCATGGTATTAAACTGTATTGCAACCGATCACTCGGATTACCAAGTGTAGCTCCACAAATAACCATTTTATGTACAACGATGGGACAATACATGGTTGTATTGGAGGCAATGGCAGACTCCTGACACACACGTGGTTGAACACGGCTACGTCACTACGGTCAACGCTCTACCATAGCTTGTAGACGTGGAGAGACTGGAATCTGGGGCACTCACAGCTCACGTTCATATTGCACACAGGTGTGTACAGGGAAAACGTTGTCATTGTGTACATTCGTGAACGGTTAGCTGTAATGGTGTCAAAATGGGGTTTTGTCTGTCAAACATTATGTCAATCGCTGGAAGAGGACTTACACAGAGACCATCTTGGCTTTCGTTGGTTAAGTAAAGTCGCATGGAGCTCGAAATAGCGTTTTGACCTTTCAGAAAACAGCGATAAGAGACATTTCAAGATTAATAGCAACTAGTGTCTGGTATATTGTGACATTCCAAACTCCGGAAATTGATTCCGGTTTCCGACAACCGGATTGCAGATTATATATTGTGAACAGAGAATCAGTAGGCAACGATCACAACACCACAGATACTGCAGAAGGTAAGGAGATTTTTATTTCTTGTTTATCTTATGTTTTGTAGGATAATGATATGTAAATATAATAATATATTAAATAACTTCAGGTTCACAAGCAATTGTCATCGACTTTTATACATGTATATTCATACAATCTTGCACATTTTAAGGGCGATTAAGGGCGATTTTAAGGGCGAGAATGTGATCCATAAAAGTATGCAATATTTACTGTTTCAAATATTTCTTCACGCGTTGAATACACGTAACCCTGGATTATCGATACTGTACCAAAACAATTAGGTCGAAAAATAAGATTGATATTAAATAGACCACGTAACGATGTATCTTAAATTCAACATATACTTACACACAGAACAATATGTTAATCAACCATATTTGTAGGTCAGATATACAATGCCTATTGCTAATGGGTTACTGATGTACCGTGGAAAATCTCACAATACATGATGACATGCAACATCACGACTTACACAACCTCCAGACTTTACTAGTAAAGCCTCTGTGACAACCTCACTAAATAACTGCACACTGCCAACACGTGCACGCCATGTCCAAACGTACCTTGCACGTGTCGATACCTGTGTAAGAGTGTGATGATCATCTAGGTTAACCTCGTAGGTCTCGATAAAGCGAAGCACCCTTGAACTCGGCCCTGATAAACTATTTAAATTGGGACAACATATCGGTTATTCATTTTATGCATTCGCATGATCTTGTAGCAAGGTGGTACACGTATTGCAAAGGACGAAATACTATGATGATCGTTGATTTTTCCATTGTTTGTTTGTTGTTTAACGCCTCACTTAGTAATATCCAAGCTAAATGTACAGACCAGACAATCCAGTGATTAGCAGCATGAGCATCCATCTACGCAGTTGCGGTATGATGACATGTGTCAACCTGATAATGTTAGTCGCCTCTTTCGACAAGCATGGGTTGCTGAAAACTAATTCTAACCCAGTTATTCACAGGTCTGTTGATGTTTCGAACTAGGTACCCTAGGATGACCTCCCCATTTGTTTGTATAACCTGTGCGTGCATTTTCTCACACAATCAGGCGGGATAAAGACTTTCTTACAATCTAACACAGGAAATGATTTATAAAAGCTTTAAAAGATCAGCCAGCAGTTTCCAATGTTGTAGGAGCTCCTCTGAAGCTCAGTTTAATATGTTGCATATTTAAATCCTAACACGCAACCTCTGGAAAGAACATTTCTCATTGACTAAAGTTTTGTTCATTTAATGTAACAAGCAGAATCTTCACCATGCCCTTCCCATTTAAAAAAAATCAAAGCATCATTTCAGGAATGTTTGATCGACACGCACATGCACACGCTCCTGCACACGTAGTGCATTCTCCTGTGCACATGCACGGACGTTACACGTACTAGCTACAGTCCATGGGCACCCCTGCTTTGCTGTACGCTACTTCAGTCCTCTGACAAATCTTCATGACATGAGATCTCTCAACATATATAGTTGGTACACAGAACACACACGAGATGAGGGCTTTATCTATCAGTCTTCGCGAATGCCATGGTAGATATATAGAATGAGAATATCATGTTGATGTTAACGATAAGCGTATCGCGATTTGCATGTTTTTGCAATAAATTCAACGTAGAAATATCGTTAATAATATTGTTTAGACCAGGATTATACATCCCATGAATGGTCATTCTAGATTAAACACATATGACCTGATGCTTAGCCAAATGTTTAGTTTGTATCATCCGAGTTTCATATTATCATAAAGGTTTAGCGGACAAAGTGGTACGAGATCTATAGTCTGCCAACCTTACTTATGGCACGCAGACACAGCGACACAGACATTGAATTAGGAATCTTTAGTGACTGAGGAAATTAACTGGATTAAGGTGAGTAATATGCTTTATATATAGGACGTATATATACGTCTTTGGGTTAACTTAATGGGTTCCCGGACCTATGGTCTGTCGTGCACACAGGGAGCACGCTTGTCACCCACTGTCGACAGTGTCACCTAATACTGCGCATGACGAAAACGGGATCCCTGTCATGAATGTACAGGATAGCAATGAAGGAAATATAACTCAAAACCTTTTTCTCTTGTTAGCCTCTTGTTATAAATAGTGTTTATCTAATTTTCATCATATACAAACACAGTCAGGCGAATTAAATCGCCAAAATCTGGTTGCCAAAAGTAACTGGTTGTAATGTAGGACATTTTATCCATACTTGTTATTACATGATATAAAAGTCAGACGTGGAACCTTCAGTCCTATGATACCCATAAAATACCATAACGATGGTGTTGGTGATCCAATTATACAGCGAAGTGTCACGAGTTAAAACAAGAGTATAGAGGCTGTCATTATTTAAAAAAATGATAATCCCTGGAAATAAGAACCATTTAGGTCATGCCTGATATTTATCACAAATTTATCAATATAACTGCGTCCGTTCCGATACTTTTTAGGACAATTTATACAGATCACGCTACACGTATGCCTTAAACCGTTGTCAAGGGCAGACAACTATCACGGCTTTAAAGGGAGAGAACTCCCATAATCCCTGGAAATGAGCCTGCGTTTGTCACAAGTCTTTGTCAAGGTACTTTTTTCTCATGAAAACATTTATTACAAATCACTGTAATATAATCGTCATATGTTTTAGAATCCCCCATGGCTTTTATGCTATTATAGATTTGTTTTTTTGTCAAGGGCGGGTATAACTCACATACTATCTTCAATGAATGTCCGCAACCTGGAAATTTGACTGCGAGATTGTTGATCTTCTGTCTGATGTAATGTACCAGTTATTCTAAACAGCTAAAACTCACTGCAACTTTTTGTCTTCGGTGTATGAATATTTCAATCCTGCCTCAATGTAAAACAAACTCGCACTGAGCTGAAGCTAGCATTAAACAATAAATAGGCTACTGATATGTAAACGTATTTTACAGCACCATACACCATATTAAAATGCTTAAAAATTATCAGTGTAAATCATTGACAGATTAATACAAGTCGATTTCTGTCGATGAAGCTTCGCCTTGTAAAGTAACATTGTCATGTCTCACGATTTGTTTAATAACCACGTACAAATATAAATAACTATATATTCAATAATAACAAACAGTAACTGTCAAAATAAGCGAATGTTGTCTCAGTATCAGCTTAAGGCCATTACAAACTACAAGCACACTTTAGCCTTTCTCGCATGCATAAACCTTATCCTGAAGAACAGGCTAAAATGACAACCCAATTCATTTAGTCGCTTATTACGACACATATAGTTTGTTGGGGGTTATGTTTTTACCCGGAGTCCCTACCTGTCCAATTGTTTTAACCGTATTGAACACCACACAAATGAAAGGTATATTTCACAAATGTGTACTTGCATCAGATGAACTTGTCACCCGAGGCCCATATGGCTAACGCTGGAAATGTACGTATCATTCCTTACGCATGTCATGAAACATACGAGCGTTTAAGAGCCTAGGAACAAATATGACATACACTGATCTACAAAAGCAAATACACAGCTGGTGCCTTCGAATTATTTTTTTTTAAAAAGTCAATATTTTCAGTGTTCTGATTGTGACTTACAATCACAAAAAGTGTCTACGTGAATTTGTTGAATCGCCCGCGCATGTCATGCTCCAACAGCATAAACACAGTTATTATAATACATATAAGTTATCTGATATCATCTCTGTCTATATTAATAGGGCGGTGAGGTAGCCCAGTGGTTACAGCGTTAGCTCGTCACGCCGAAGACCCGGTTCGATTCCCCACATGGGTTCAACGTGGAACTCCATTTCTGGTGCCCCCTGTCGTGAGATTGCTGGAATATTACTACAAGCGGCCTAAAACCATACTCACTCACTCATTCACTCACTATATTTGATATCTTATGGACTCTAAAAAAACCACCCAATGTAACATGATATAATGTGATGTCAAGTGATTTGATAGATTTGAGTGGGTGAGTGAGTATGGGTTTATGCCGCTTGCAGCAATATTCCAGCAATATCACGGCGGAAACCCCAGTAATGGGCTTCAAACATTGTACCCATGTGGGGTGATAGATTTGAAGGTGATAGGAATAATTATAAGATAACTTTTAATCGGAAGGTCATTATTTCAAATGGGAAAAACAAAGACTTTAACTATGACTATTGTCACAGAACAAATAATACAAACAGCAAATGGTATTACAACCGTGTATGGTACTTAATTTCTTACAATGATATGGTGTAGAAGCCAGACCCCCCAAATGGTGAAAATGTGGTGCAGTTCTGGCGACCGAATGGAATGTGATTTTTCACAATCAGGAATGATTGGCTTTGATTTAAAGCCGGTTGTCATCAGCTACCGTGTGTGACTACCGTGTAGGGGCCCTTTTAAGGTGCAACATGTCATGTCAGTTATGGCAATATTTTAACCGATAACTGGATAGTTTAATTTAATAACTCTGGTTTGGTTTGACCGATTTTCATAACAAAAACAGTTTTGGAGTGCCCAGACCAGGATGTACGATTGTGGACAAAAATATTACATATATGCTCATCGCAAAAATATTTTGGTAAGGTCAAAGGTCAGTTTTAATAGAAAGGGCATTTGATGAGAAAATGTCAGTTGAACTTTACAAATTAAAGGTAATTGTTTCCAAAATTATGTGTTTCTGATTGAGCTATATCATTTGAAGATCATATATACCTTTGGTTGGCATTGTATTCATGAAAAAACATTACAAGGAAATAAAGGTTGGTACTTTGTATTTAGATCAGCAAAACATAAGATAATTTCAGCTCCATGCTTTACAAAGTATCAACAATACTAAATATGTCGAAGATACTGTTGAACTATCATACAAATTTGCGTTTATTGACATTCTAGAAGAAACAACAATTCAGCTGATGTCAGAAGGAGATATGTTTTGATAAGTGTCAGTATTGCACTGACATATGATGCCTTAAAGCTGATGGATAATAATATGACATCCTAATGGAAGGTTTATAATTGACATTATGGTGTTCAATTTTTTCTGTTTACAATGTGAAATATTACGACTTTGGTTTTCTTTATTTATTTTACACCGGCAATCATTGACACATTGTAAAAGATATGACACACTGATCAAAAGGCGTTATGGTATCTTACCACCACATATACACACAGTCATGTCATCATAACACAAGCAACATTACCTTCATATCAATTCGTATTTATTGTTCTTAATAGTCATAGTGTATTCCCAGTTGACATGTTAGTCAATGTCAACATTGTCAAGATCACGGGAACATGTCCACATCCACATGCCGAAGCACACAACAGGTTCAACCTCTTGCAGCTACACCTTCCTGTACATTGGCGTTTACATGCACAGATATGTTGAAGAAGGTCCACGGAAACGATTTAGTCTTAACTTGTTTGCAACCTTATCACAGAGGAACAGAGGAATATTTGATGAAGATCTATTACGAAAGAAACGTACTGCTTTAAATACAAAATATTAAGTGCCTAGTTTTGTGGACAACTCAAAAAGAAATTCCTAAACAATATTCATATAAGCATCTTGCTTCTACTGTAACGTTCATAAAAATATGCATACCTCGGTTTTAGTAATATGTAATGATATACACAAAAGAGTTACACATAGCATGGTCATGACACTATGAGCATCGATCTTCCCAAGTGGGATACGATGGCATGCATCAAACAAGTAAGTGAGAACGACCACCCGATCATATTAGTTCGCTGTTACAACATGGGTTGCTGAAGATCAATTTTGACCCAATTAACATATTTGTGAACCTGCCAGAATGGTTAATGAATAAATGCATAGTCAGTTTCATGATGTCTATTGTAGATCATTCCAAATGCTATTACTGACAACAGAATGTATATCGCCCATATCTTTTCTGGTCTCTGCATTAGTCGTACCTCAGAGGGCCAATTGTCAAGCTGCATTTAATTAATATCAGCTATTCCGTACAAGCACAGAAGTTGGTATACACGTTGACAGACGCTTTAGATCCTTGAATCCTTGAATCGTCTATACATATTGACAGTAGTGAGTGACCTCGTCTAGATGGATACTAAAAGACCAACTGTCGTTCCTTTCCCGATTTCCATATGTCGCATGACTACGTTGTCCTTCAAGCAGAGTGTGAATGAACTGACATTAGTTATCGCATCATGGAATTGGCTCAGGTGAATCACTATCTTCATCAGCTGATACACGTCGACAGTACAACGTCAGCTCTAACATATTGACAGACCTCACCTAGATTAACATTACCAAGTCAGCTGTAGTCAACTGCATTGTTCCAACAGATATAACGAAGCCACCAGCTGTGATCAGCAGAGTGTGTTTCAAATGAAGAACATCTCCTGCTTGCCCAGATCTATATATTTAGTTTCCGAAATACGAATGCTAATATTATTAGGATTAAGGTTTTTAAATGCGTTTCCCTCCTTGTAAGAACCACATTCGCTCTGTATCGCTGGGACCTTACACATGCCAGTAGTCTGTCTCATACTCCAAACTTTCGGCCCAACCCCTTCTGTAATGCAATAGTCCAAATTGAAGCCAGTCTAGTTGTGAGTCTCCGAACTCACTGGGGCTAATTCAGTATATACGGAGTTATATATTGCTATCAACATTTCCTATTTTCAGAGGCTTCCGCTTGGTATAACGTGCCAGGATCCTGTAATTATGGACCCAAACATGCTCCGGATATGCTTATTGGTTTTTCAAGACCATATCTATGTTTCTGAATTTCTCCCACATTAAACAACTGTTGTTAGATCCAACATTAAACTTGCACGCTGTGTAGCCTTTTTATGGCATTGGGTTTTGTGCGTGCGTTTGTTTATTATTTTCTTTGTTGTATTTGTATGGGCTGGGGCTATTCAAGATGAAATCCACCTAAGCAGGATTAATTGATTATTTTCTCACTAACATAGTGAGTAGCGAATGAAGAGACTTACAACTGGATTTACAACTTCTTTATTATTTACAACACAACGTTTCTAGGCTGCTTCTAAGTAGCCGAGAAACGTTGTGTATTTATGATAATGAATATTTGCTTGATATTTTATGGAATATGGAAAGGTTAATCCAAGTACATTGTATGTTCGATTGCTTGTGCGACCTCTTAATCAGGATGATTATTTTCTTCAATTATCCATTGGGTAGTGGAGATAGAGGAAAGATGGGAGGTATCTGTTCAAGGCGTTAATGCGTTGATACGTCCAGACATCCAGATAACCTGCAGCGTTGCTTCAAATACTAAATCAATACATTTGAAAACAAGCTTACCTAAAACAACTTTGAAAAGTAAAACAACACTGTGTGAAAGTACCTGTGAGTAATGCAGTTTTAAGCAGGTTCCGATCACAAGTATTTTTACAGATGTTTTGCTTTTGATTGAATGCATGAATCATGAATCAAGAACAGCGCTGTATAATGCATGGATGCGAAACATGTTGCAAACTGTAATGTTGTTGTCAGTGAACTCCCAATAAACCAGGAGAGAGTAATAACATATTGCATAGCCTAAGCAACTATCAAACCTCAATGTGAATAACACAATGTGAACCCAGATTTTCTGTGACCATTTTGTTTTAATACTGGTGGAATGATGCACAAGGTTTTAATCCATGGAAACATTTGAAAACTTGCAAATTTACAAATGTTTTCCCACCTAAGGAAATATTCATATTTCGAACCAAAATAAACTTAGAAAAGAGTCGTAAATTACATCACCTATATTACAATCAAAAGGAATGTATTGGGAATACTGTGTATTTCAGAGATATATGACGGATGTGTATATTTGGTGGTAAGATACCATAACGCCTTTCTGATCAGTGTGTCATATATTTTGCCGGTGTAAAATAGATAAAGAAAACCAAAGTCGTAATATTTCACATTGTAAACAGAAAAAAATGGAACACCTTCATGTCACTTGTAAACCTTTCATTAGGATGTCATATTGTTATCCATCAACTTTAAGCTTTCACAGCATGTCATTGCAGCTGGAGCGTGAAGTGACACATATATAAACAATATTGACACTTATCAAAACATATCTCCTTCTGACATCAGTTGAATTGTTGTGTTTCATGCATGTAGTGCCAACCAAAGATATGTATGATCTTCAAATGATATAGCTGAATTATAAAAACATAATTTTGGTAAAATTACCTTAAATTTGTAAAATTGATAAAGTTGCAAATAAGACTAAATGGTTTCCGTGGACCTTCTTCAACTTCATAACTGTGCATGTAAAAGTCAATGTACAGGAAGGTGTCAAAGAGGTTGAACCTATTGTGTACTTCGGCATGTGGATGTGGACTTGAAACATGTTCCCGTGATCTTGACATTGTTGACATTGGCTAACATGTCAACTAGGAATACACTATGACTATTAGGAACAATAGACACGAATTAATATGAAGGAAATGTTGCTTGTGTTATGATGACATGGCTGACTCATCATTCTTTGATGAGCAAAGAAAGACATCTGGAATAATAGAATTTTACATTTAAGAGATTTCTGTTATGTTGTGTGATTTTAGAGATAGTCCGACAGTATCATCGACATATTTGGTCTCGTTGATACTATGTAAAGCATGGAGCTGTTACTGTTGAACAGACATTATATAATATTTTGCTGATCTCAATACAAAGTACCAACTTTTGTTTCCTTGTAATGTTTTTTTTCATGCATACAGTGCAAACCTAAGGTATATATGATCTTCAAATGAAATAGCTGAATTAGAAACACATAATTTTGGAAACAATTACCTTTGATTTGTAAAGTTCAACTCATATTTTCTCATCAAATGCCCTTTCTATTAAAATTTACCTTTGAAGACCTTACCAAAATATTTTTGCGATGAACATATATGTAACATTATTGTCCACAATTTTAAATCATGATCTGAGCATTCCAAAACTACTATTTTGACGAAAATCGGTCACTCCAAACCAAACTTATTAAATTAAACCACCCAGTTATCGGTTAAAATATTGCCATAACTGGCATGACATGTTGCACCTTAAAAGGGACTCTGTACGGTTGTCACGCACGGTAGCTGATGACAATCGGCTTTAAATCAAAGCTAAATCATTCCTGATTGTGAAAAATCACATCCCGTTTGGTCGCCAGAACTGCACCACATTTTCACCATTTGGGGGGTCTGGCTTCTAGACCAATAAAGAAAGAATGGTGGAAGCTCACTGAATGAACGTCTTTTGAAACATTTCTGACATAATCTGACAAAGAAAAGGTATTCCTTCCGTAAAAGCATTTTATAATTCTTAATGAGTGGATAGTAAGATGGCAGAGATTCATTGGGATCTCATTTCTGCGATTCCTAGCTTGATATCTTATTATAATTTCATATGATAATAACATGCCAATAGACCTATCAATAAACATGTGATATATTTGCGGCCATAAAAAAAACAAGTTTGCAATTGCAATGTATTTCATACTATTGACTCTAGGACGTAGAATGAGCCAGTATCCCCTCGTTTGTTTAAATATGTGCAAAAATAAAACAAATTAAAAATGTCATATACCTCAGTATACCAAAAATAGTCCTTCGGTACAATGGGCATTGTGATGCATGACTAACCCGCTAAATGAACACCCGTTTGATCAGTTCTTTAAAGCAAAATATACAAAAGACACCTCAATAGTAGAACCCACCACTTGAAATGAGAAACACCTAATGCGTTATGCTTTGAAAACGATACCTGTGCTGGTTTGAAATCCAGTTATGCTGGACGGGCTACGTTTGTATATCCCATGCAAAACTTCGACCAGATGGGGTACAATATTAAAGCAGGCCAGTAAACGTGTATGCGCACGTTTTCGTATTATTTTTGCAGTAATGAAATCCATGTCATACAATCACAACAGCAACCTCCGAAAAGTTACTTGTCACTTCTACCCGTGAAGATCCGGGTTAGAATTGGTCTTCAGTAACCCATGCCTGTCGTAATAGATGCCTAACGGGATCGGGTGGTCAGGCTCGCTGACTTGATTGACACATGTCATCGCATCCCAATTGCGTAGATCGATGTTCATGCTGTTGATCACTGGATTGTCTGGTCCAGAATTGATTATTTACAGACCGCCGCCATATGTCTGGAATATTGCTGAGTACAACAAACAAACAACCTGTCTCTTCTTGTAATCCATGTTTCATTGTATATCCGTACACCTGTGTGTAATGATAATTGTGATGATCATTAATAACAGTAATTATCTTTAGCACAGGTATAATTAGTGAGAAGTACTCAGGTCAAAAGTATGCAGATTGACTCAATAACGTTTACCCCTCCCCTGATTTTCCATAATTCCCTACTGGGACGTCCTGCTATTCAGTTTCGAAGTCAGTCACGCATGTGACTTGTATAATCTGGGGTCTCAACAGAGCAAATAGAAAATAGTATTGTGTTCACCAAACTAGAGCGTATACATGAATCTACTTCACCGTATATTACCGTAATTGGATTACATATCTATAGACTAATGCACGCTCCTAGCATAATGTATCTATTATTATTTTTAATTTTTTTTATGCAGCTTGGTTTTTTCTGTGAACCAAAAGACTTTGGAAAACAACGACGAAGATTTGTCTGAAATTTCCAACGATAACGTAAATGAAGTGGAATGATTCTTTTCGGTGCCGGGTAACCTTATAGTAGAAGCAACATGTCTACATAGACACGACCCAGTTAATGTCTTTGAGTTGTCCATAAAAGTAGGCACTTAATGTTTTGTATTTAAAGCAATACGTTTCTGTAGTAATAGATCTTCATCAAATATTCCTCTGTGATAAAGTTGTGATAAAGTTTAGACTAAATCGTCCCCGTGGACCGTCTCCAGCTTCATACCTGTGCATGTAAACGTCAATGTACAGGAACTTGTTTGAGTGGCATTTTAGAAGTTGAGACGTACAATATGGAGCAAGTTTTTATGGATAACAACTTCTTTATTTCGTGAGTGCGACGTTTCGATACAGATTCTTGTACCGTTGTCAAGCAAGAGTGATGATCACTCTTGCTTGACAACGGTACAAAAGTCTGTATCGAAACGTCGCACTCACGAAATAAAGAAGTTGTTATCCATAAAAACTTGCTCCATAATGTACAGGAAGATGTAGATGTAAGAGGTTGAACCTGATGTGTACTTCAGCATGTGGATGTGGACTTGAAACAAGTTCCCGTGATATTGACATTGTTGACTAAGATGTCAACTGGGAATACACTATGACTATAGATATGAATTGATGTGAAGGAAATGTCGCTTGCGTTTTGATGACATGACTGACTCATCATTCTTTGATGAGCAAAGAAAGACATCAGGAATAATAGAATTATACATTTAAGAGCTTTCTGTTATGTTTGATTGTAATGATAGTCCAACAGTATCCTCCACATATTTGGTACCGTTGATACTGTGTAAAACATGGAGCTGTTACTGTTGAAAACACATTATGTAATATTTTGCTGATCTAAATACAAAATAGCAACTTTTATTTCCTTGTAATGGTATTTCATGCATAGCATGATACAGTGCCAACCAAAGGTATACATGATCTTCAAATGATAGCAAATTCACTTTCAATTTGACCTTTAACCATACCAAAATATTTTTGCGATGAGCATATCTATAATATTATTGTTCACAATTTTAAATCATGATCTGAGCACTCGAAAACTACTATTTTGATGAAAATCGGTCAATTCAAACCAGAGTTATTAAAATAAACCATCCCGTTATCAGTTAAAATATTACCACAACTGAAATGATATGTTGCACCTTAAAGGGCCCCTACGCGGTAGTCACGCACGGTAGCTGATGACAACCGGCTTTAAATCAAAGCTAAATCATTCCTGATTGTAAAAATCACACCCCATTCAGTCGCCAGAACTGCACCACATTTTCACCATTGTGGGGGCTGACCTGACTTCTTGACCAAAATGCCGCTATCATACATTACAACCGACATAAGTTCAATAACATCAGACAGTTGCCTTGTTCGAGAAAATCGCCATCAATATCCGCTAAAAGGAACAATATCCCATCCATCTACAGCTGACAGAGAAACGTGTTCCATGTCACGTGCCTGTTGTACAAATGTACATAACGTTTCGGGATATCAGACAGTTGTACCTTTTAATAGCTTCTCCACTGGTCACATAACTGTGTTTCAGTTTTTTCACAAGTTGAAATTATTACAAACCAGTGAACATCATGAATGCACCAAATGAATATCATGTTGTTAAAAATGTTCTTAAAAACAACAAATATGTTTTTACATCTGACATACATTTGGTCACACGTCTTCCAGGAATGATTATAATTGTACATGCAGTGCACATAGCGAACTCATCGAGACCCTCAAATAGACACAATAACTTAACAATGAAATCTATACGTAAAATTGTTGTGGAACAAACACCCAACAGAGGAATGTAACACAATTAACAGTTGTATTATAAACTTAATTAGGTTTTTAAATGACTAAACAATACTGCAAAGTAATTACAATGGCAGATCACAGGCAAGTCAAAGTTCAATAGAAGTACAATTACAAATGTACTATATAATATAAGTAATAAAGATGATAATATTCACAGCCACGGTGGTCAAGCCTCTAAAGTAGGCCTAGGTAACTACAGGCACCGATTGGCCTCACATAAACGCTGGTTTTAATAAAACCGCTGGGGCTTGCCAATTTATATTCTGTAAACATCACCCAGAAAGTTCTCTACCAAATTGGATTAGCCTCTAGCTGTTGTTGAATATTCCAGATTACACAAATTACAGACTCCCAAAGTGTCAAAATATAGTATCTTCCAGATAACTGCTCATATTACATAGTGATACATTCCTCACAACTACTTATTGATGGAACACAATGCTATGAAAACTTAACAGTAACGATGCAATGCAGCAATACATTGCATTGCCTGATATAAGTCATAAGAGTGTAAGAACTTTGAGATATACTGGCCCCAATACTCATGCGGGTGGTAAGGATATACTAACACGCTGGACCGCTGTATTCCTGCTTATTACAAGATTCATCTGAGAAGAACAGATCTCCAGTATCATATGCTTGTGGTAAATGTCGACTGAGAAGGTTGGGCCGGTCTGGCACTGTCTGACGTTGTTCATGTCGTGTCACCCCGCCCCGCTGGCATGCATCCTTGCATTTTCTTTCTAACCACCGGTTTGTGTTGCCTGTATATATACACACATATATATATGCGTGTGTGTTTTCTGTCTGCAGTGTTTAGCAGCATTCACCTACTCACTGTATGCAGTGGAAACCCAGAGTTGAAGGAGTATTCTGTGCTGTATATCTTCAGGACCATGTCCCATAACGGCGAGATGGAACCCCCACCCCGAGACGCTGAGTTGTACCCCCGGGCCGGACGCAGCACCTTCCTTCGTATAAAGCTCGACGTCCTCTACAATAACATCTCTATTCTCAAGCAACGATGTTCGCAGCATACAGGTTGAGATAATCTACAATTTTCCATCTCGTTTCTAAATGATTAGTAAAGATGTACATTCTTTCCGTTCTGTAGTGGGCGGTGGAGTAGCCTAGTGATTAAAGTGTCCGCTCGTCACGCTGAAGACCCGGGTTCGATTTCCCACATGGGTACAATGTGTGAAGCCCATTTCTGATGTCTTCCGCCGTGATATTGCTGGAATATTGCTAAAAGCGGCGTAAAACTAAACTCACTCCGTTCTCTTGTCGTGAGCAGTTTGACAAGATACAGCATATTCTATAGAAACAGGGCCATTTATTGCCATTACACGAGACAATTGGTTGATCTTAACCTGATACCAACATTTTACCGTTAGTTATTGATTTGGCGAAATCCCCTTTACATAAACATGAACCCGTGAGAGTATGAACTGTGTATCTGTCGAATAAGAAGCCCCTTAATCACTACATCATATAATGTTAGGTATCTTTACGATCGCATTGAATGTTTGGCGAGCCTAACATCACACCTTTGCTTGTCTTGTAGAAGATGACATGTTCTGCTATCCAGTGGGCATCGAGATAAGTGCATGTCCAGAGGACGTCAAATGAATCTCAAAATGTAAAGCCTTACAGTTTCTTTTAACAGACATCATAGCAGTGGTGAAAGCCAACGCCTACGGTCATGGCAGTGTGGAGATATCCAGGTATCTGGAGTCCCGGGGGGTCGGGCACTTCGCCGTCGCCACCCCAGAGGAAGGCGCTCAGCTCAGGCAGGCAGGGATACAGGGACACATACTGATTTTAGGTATATACGTTCAAGTTAGATGATAGTTCGTTTGATATGTCTTCTTTGTAAAGATTCTGTAAGCTGTAACTGTTACTGCATGTATTCATCTCAAGGCCAGAGTCTTCTTTCCCTTGATGTCCATCGGTGTGAGTTGGTCTGTAGCTGCCCATCCTCTCCTTTAGAGGGATAGTGTCAAGACCCTTAGTTCGGTGACCCATATTAGCCTCGATTACAGCCCATGGGATGCTGCCATTAAGTACGTGAACGTTTGAGTCATGGAACGACGTGTTTCAGTTCTGTCTTTACCCCAGCCATAGGACAATGTAACTGAAATACTTCTTGAAAGCGACGATAAGCTCAACTCACACATTCCCTAAGTACATCATGTTTTTATAGAAAGGGATATATTCTCTTAAACAAAAAGCAGCTAAGGGTCTGTGTCCTTTCACAGGTAACGCCGTCCAGGAGGACATCCCGACATTGGTGAAGTATGAGCTGACACCGACAGTGACAGAACTGAAATTCCTCCAGGCATGGTCTAAGGCCGTCACAAAAGACTCTAACAACAGCACCGATAACGACATCAACAGTAGTAACAATTCAGAGGAGAGGGTAAAGTATCTTTTTCCCCCCGGTACAATCTTAATTCAGAAAAATACTTTGACAATTGTTTCTTGGGTAAACACACTCCTGATAATTGGTACGGAACCGTTCATATTCAGGTTCCAGACTAACAGGGGTTCACTGAAAGGGTTGCGTTACGTGGATTCAGAATGTGTCGGGTGTTTCTAGGTGAGGGAGAGACACCAGGTGGTACTGAAGATTGACACTGGGATGTCCAGGAACGGGTGCCAGACTCACGACTTCCCCTACCTTATAGAAGTAGGTATGATCTTAATTGTAATATACGTACCGAAGAAAGTACACACCTGATGCCTTGTAAGTCACAATCAAAACATTGTTCTCACTATTCATATTTTGAAAAACGTAATTTCAAAGTGCTCTTTTTATCTTAAACGTCAGTATACATCTAGTACGCTGTTGTACACAGTGTGTGTTATTTCTGAGTATCCAACAGACTTCTATCGATGCTGATGTTCACTCTGTGCTTGCCGTATTGCCAGACAAGAGTTGAATACAGAATGAACCGTATGGTTTAATTATCGCACGTTGAACTTGGCTGAACGCTTCATAATGAAGTGGTTAATCATGCATATCATGAACGATATGGGACATCCTCATTACTTTCAGTGTCTGCTACTGTATGATGAGATACGGTGAATTGCATTTTATTCCGGAGGGAGAGAATTAAGTTTGGAAAACTAATTTTTCGTGGAAATGTTAATATTCTGACAAAAACAGGATGTCATCTGACAATTAATACAATTGTCTCCTTGCAGTTCTGCCAGACACACGGTCTAACTATCCACAGTGTAATGACGCACTTTTCCCAGGCCTGGGACAACCCCCACTTTACCAAGCAGCAACTGAACTCCTTTATGACGCTGGTGGAACCACTCAGGTACACCATACACACCCTAGTAGCTCTGTGAAACATCATATTAGTGCTGGGGCGGTTGGGGTAGCCTAATGGTTAAAGCGTTGGCTCGTCACGCCGAAGACCCGGGTTCGAATCCCCACATGGGCACAATGTGTGAAGCCCATTTCTGGTGTCCCCCGCCGTGATGTTGCTGGAATATTGCTAAAAGCGGCGTAAAACCAAACTCAGCCAGTCAGTCATATTAGTGTTATAAACCCGGCTCACAGCAAAACATGTATAACTTATATTGCCCAGGTATAACTTATACGCCCTGGCCACTGCGAAACATTACCAGAAAGTTTACGAACATACCGTGTATTAGAACCGCCCTGCTATACGTTATTAAACGTGGCCACTATGAAACATTACCTGGAGGTTTACTAACATACCGTGTATTAGAACCGCCCAGGTGTACGTTATTTATCGTGGCCACTGTGAAACATTACCTGGAGGTTTACTAACATACCGTGTATTAGAACCGCCCTGGTATACGTTATTAAACGTGGCCACTGTGAAACATTACCTGGAGGTTTACTAACACACCGTGTATTAGAACAACCCTTGTATACGTTATTAAACGTGGCCACTGTGAAACATTACCTGGAGGTTTACTAACACACCGTGTATGAGAACCGCCCAGGTATACGTTATTAACGTGGCCACTGTGAAACATTACCTCATTGGTATACCTCATTGTATTGTCCACAGAGCAAGTGGCGTGAAGGTGCATGTCGCCAACTCCGCCGCCATCATCAGAGGGTTGGGGACACAGCTGGACTTCATCAGACCCGGGATCTGCATGTACGGGCTTCCTCCAGGTCAGGACCGGGCACAGGGCTCAATCGTCTTTGAAATCTGACTTAGTATTTCATGCCATTATTATACTAAACTGTAGTCACACCATCGTATACCTCCACATACGAGTGTTTGTTGCGGGGTGAACGAAGGTGAGGGCTGGAGGAAATTAATTAACCGAAAGTCGTGTGTTGACTTTAAAGGAGAGTGGCAATGATTTATTCGTATCATATGACATGTATTATAAGGGTGGTAAGGTTTTGAAATCCCCACACTGGTAGATTGTGTTTTCACTAGGAGAGAAGGTGAGAGATAAACGTTAAACTGCTTGATAAGGTTACTTGGTGTTGGTATTAAGAACAATGCAAATAAATTCACCCAGTTTCGTCCTCAAATTTGCAGATCCCAGCACAGAGACTGCAGAGTTGGTGGAGTCCCTGGGGCTGAGACCCGTTCTCTCGTGGCGAGCTCGCCCCACCCTCATCAAACAACTGCCCCAGGGCAGGGTCGTGGGATATGACAACACCTACATGTAAGCAGAACAAGACATAGTGGTAATGACAGGTCATGCTCCACCATACTTCAGGATAGATAAGTTGGCCAATTACGTGCAATCGTCCCGGTGGGGATGCTGATTGTTCTTGAATCAACGTGTCTTTCGAAACAAAGGCAGTTCAGAGGAGACTGTAACATGAATCCCAGGCTCATAGGTGCTGGAACAGTGAGTACACACACACACACACACACGGACACACACACACACAGAGAGAGAGAGAGAGAGACACACAGACACACCACACAACACACAGACACAGAGAGAGAGAGAGAGAGAGAGAGAGAGAGAGAGAGAGAGAGAGAGAGACAGACACCACACACACACACACACATATACAGATGATGACGGATGGTTCTTCCTGCTTCCAGGACTCGCGGTACAGAGACCATTGCAACCTTCAGTCTGGGCTATGCAGATGGGTACAACAGGCTATTGTCGAACAGAGGTGTGGTGTCTCTGGATGAAGGTGAGGCCGTTCATCAGTTGTTCATTTGATGTCCTTCTTACTAACCGAGAAACAAAAGTGCTGCATCAGATTCCAAGAATATGTTTTTACCTCCCATGGTTCATGCACTGTTTGAGAAGTACCTCAAGTAAAGGATGAATGCCCCCCACATAAAGTATGTTTCATCAAATGTTGGGTGAATGGTTAACCACTGACTTTAGCAAGATGTTCAGAGTTGCATCCTTATGAGGAAAATGCTTTAATTAATGTTGCCTTGATTTTTAGTTTCAGTGTGGTTCAAAATGGTAGCACCCGAAAATAATTCATTATTACAGATGGTCTCCTGTGTCCAGTTGCTGATAGAATGATGAATGTCCCTAACATAGGTTCCGTTTCATCACATGTTTACTAAGATGTTGCATCCTTCTCACAGCCCATTGGCCTTGACCTCATTTTGACATTTAGGTTCAGTGCCGTGTTACCCATAATTCACTCATTATTTCAGATGGTCTCCAACTTCCGGTTGTTGGGAGAGTGTCCATGGACGCCATCACAGTCCGCTTGGATAAACCAAAGCCTTCGTCCACAACGTTCAACATTATCACTGACGACTTCACCTCCCCCAACAGCGTGACAAAGATGGCTGCTTCTCTCGGCACAATCCCTTACGAGGTGACGACAAGTCTAGCTGCCAGACTACCTCGCGTGTTTGTGGCTGGTGGACATGCTGTAGCTATCACGAAATCCTTGGTGACAGACGAGAGATGATAGTGGATTGTTGATCGTGGAGGAATGTTGTCTGACCATCTTCCAGGTGTTACGGCAAGGGTGTCTTGTAGAGAGTTAAGCCTCTTTTCTTACATTCCACATGCTGTCGTGTCTCTCTCACAGGAGATCGTTGGTCCTGGATGGGGTATACCCTTCGTCACAAACATTGTCCATGTGGTTACAGTGCATAGATATGTCCATTATTGGGAACAAGCTTTGGACTTTGCCATAATGAAAGCGTTATTGTTTCGTAATTGAAATACTGAGTTGTTAACATGATCCAGTTAGACATTAATACTTTCTACGGACAGCATTGGCTTGTTCATGGAAACTGTGTTCATGTAGCCCGGATTCACATGTACCTAAAAGTCAACAAAAGGATGGCCACAATTCCCCATCATGGCTAAACATCTTCCATTTATCACTTGAGTTAAGTTAGTCATAATATTTTTGTGGCTAATATGTTTGCAAGGCACTTTGTTACAGTGTTTTCAAACACCCAGTTATGGTAATTGTTTCTACCTCGGTTATTCAGTATCCTTCACGTTATTATTACTGTTCATTATGTAGAGGACAAAAGCTTCTCAGGGCAGAGGTATATTAAAATAGTTTATTTCGCTATATTTTTTATACTTATGCTAAAATAATATATTTCTAAATTGTATCTATTTAGAAAAATCAAGCACCTTACAGTACAAATGAGAGGTCATTATTCAGATGACTAGGTCACAAACACAGGATATTAACTATCATTCACGTAGCACTATTCAATCAGAAAATGTAAAAATAGTTCCATGTGAAGCTGCCGCTATCGTTCAGTGAACTTAACCACTGAATATTAACCCAGCACCAGAGCCTTTGGGATAGTATACTTCGACGTGAAGTTCTATTTCAAAAACGATGATGCGTTCACGCGTTCACAAACATAGTTAGAAAGATTTCCCTGATAGATTGAAACTGTATTTTGAAACGTAGACAAATAACACCTCAACAGCCTCTCCATTTACCTATCCATGGCTATGAAATGTTACTGTCCAGTGAGTGTTGCTCCCCAAATTCGATTCCCTTCCTGAAAAAAAGCGAAATGAAAATTACAGTTAGTTTTGCAATATGGACCTTATGGTGTCTACACCTCACTTCATCAGTACTTTGCCTTTAGTTTTGAAACTCATAGCCGAAATAACTAAACACGCTCGTAAGATTAGTGTTCATCTTCAGTCTGACCTTTCAGATCGCTCTATGGCTGAACGAATCAATGCCATCACACCAAATTGCTAAGTAATCAAAATCAATAAGCCACGTGACTGTCTGTGTAGTAAATGATTCAATAAAATGAGTGAAATATTTACGTAAACCAAACACACGATGACTTCAACATATGTGACCAAGGGATTTTTCTTTTTAAATTTACGCACCACATACGTTGTACTTTTGTGTAACAGATAACAAAGATAATGGTGGTGTGGAATATTGTGATGATGATCTAGCACGTTGTAGTGTGCATAAATAAATGTATAATTTATAATAAATGGAAATACATTTAATTAAAAATATCGTTTCGCAAGCTGTTGTCATGTGTTATATGTGTAAGAAACAAGTGTTTGCATGAAAGACAAGGTACCTCACATGTTGGTTGGTTGCTTAGCGCCACACAGCAATATTCCAGCTATATGGAGGCGGTCTGTATATGATCGAGTCTGGACCAGACAATCCAGTGATGAACTCCATGATCACCGATCTACACAACGGGGATACGATGACATGAGTTAACCAAGTCGGCGAGTCTGACCATCCGACCCCGTAAGTCGCCTTTCACTACGAGCATGGGTTGCTGAAGACCAATTCTAACCCGGATCTTCACGGGTCTTCACATGTACAATATATACCTGTTCATTGTTCATTGGTATAGCACGTTTCCAAGATAAGGACTTCTACAGAGGCAATACTGGCTTATGTTTGTTAAATCTAACTTATGTTGTGTGGAGTCCTCAACAGAACTGGCTTTTCAGAAAGCATCGATAACATGTCATTTCGACAGCAAATGCCTTGGAAAATGTGACATTTCAAACTGATTCCAATTTGGGGTTTCTATTAACCGAATCAAGGAATATTCCAAAACAGGGAACAGGTTAGCGACAGTGGACCTACCATAATTGAACAGATCTGGCTGAAACACCACAACAGCATTTGACAGTAAGCCGACCTGGGTTGTTTATTTATTATATGCTATGTATTCTATAACTATTCTAGAATGTTTGTAAATAATTAAATAACATAATTATATATTAAAGGTTCTGTGAATACTAATAAGAATTTTAAATTCAAATTGAGACTAAAATGGGGACAAAATCCTGACATATATTTATTGTATACGGTATCATTTACAGTCATATTAATTGTAAGACAGAAATATAATGATCATTAAAAAGTGATGCATTAGTGGAAACTGTCCAAACGTGCGTGACATGTGCTGCCGTATTGGACTGTTTGAATGAATGACCTATTCTCATAGCATGAACTCCCAAGGCAGATCTACGTTATGAGAAGTTCAAGCAAATGGGCTCGATGAGGGTAGCTTTGTGGGCAAAGCGTCCGCTGGCCACGCTGAAGACCCGGATTCGATTCCCTACGTGGGTACAATGTGTGAATCCAAACTGTGATATTGCTGGAATGTTGCAAAAAGCGGCATAAAACTAAACCCACTCGCTCAATCACTCAGGTGTATTTCCGAGTCTGTTCTTTTCGCTTATCCGCTATCTACTTTATTTGTTGTCGTCCTGGGACTATCCCTATCATTATTGTCCCAGTGCCAATACTTAGAAGGATCTAACAACGCTATTCCATTTTCATGTAGGCCAGTTTCAGAAACTGCAATATATACAAACATATGGAAAGCCTACTTACAAACAGATGAAATTGTTTTCTTGAGAAAATGGGCCTCTGTGAAGAATATAGTCGTGCTCCTAGCAAGGGACGTTCATGGATAGATCATTATGTACGTTCCATAATGAAGAAATTTGCATTTATTTGATTTGGTAATGTGACTGCATTATATAACATCAATGGCTCGTTTGCAAGCAGCATCCACGTTAGTGGCGTAATGAGGTAATTGGCATGGAGATCCGCCTTTCCGCAGACATTTCAAGATTCCCGTGTAGGCTGAGTATTTGTAAACCCTAACGTTATCGGCGCACTGCATTAAATTGATATCAGGTTGTAGTGAGTGAGTGAGTATGGTTTTACATCGCTCCAGATACCTGGATATCTCCACACTGCCATGACCGTAGGCGTTGGCTTTCACCACTGCTATGATGTCTGTTAAAAGAAACTGTAAGGCTTTACATTTTGAGATTCATTTGACATCCTCTGGACATGTACTTATCTCGATGTCATCTGGATAGCAGAACGTGTCATCTTCTACAAGACAAGCAAAGGTGTGATGTTAGGCTCGCTAAACATTCAATGTGACCGTAAAGATACCTAACATTATACGATGTAGTGAATAAGGGGCTTCTTATTCGACAGATACACAGTTCATACTCTCACGGGTTCATGTTTATGTAAAGGGGATTTCGCCAAATCAATAACTAACGGTAAATTGTAGGTATCACGCTAAGATCAACCTATTGTCTCGTGTAATGGCAATATATGGCCCTGTTTCTATAGAATATGTTGTATCTTGTCAAACCGCTCACGACAAGAGAACGGAGTGAATGAGTTCAGTTTTACGCCGCTTTTAGCAATATTCCAGCAATATCACGGCGGGGGACACCAGAAATGGGCTTCAGACTTTGTACCCATGTGGGAAATCGAACCCGGACCTTCAGCGTGACGAGCGAACGCTTTAATCACTAGGCTACCCCACCGCCCCTTATATCAGTTGTAAGTAAGCAAAGGCTTAGAGAGCGGTTGTGATGTATGTGTTTGATATTAAACAATTATACAAGTATTTGAGTGAGTGAGTGAGTGAGTGAGTGAATTTAGTTTTACGCCTCTTTTAGCAATATTTCAGCAATATCACGACGGGGGACATCAGAAATGGGCTAAAGTATTTGATGTGACTAAAACCGATTAAGGTCTATACACCCTCCAACACCTTTATATCCTTTGTGTAGAACCGAAAGCCTGATCCATCAACCTTAATGAGCATAATTCCATCAATACACCAATAATTCAATCCTCGACATCCGCCACCCCCAAAGCAAAAACGCATCTGGATAGATTTTATTGCACGTTTACGTTCGAAGATGTCAACTTGGATGTCTAATTCAAAGATTTGCAGGAACAATTGTTTCGCAATAGGCACGTGAAGTTGAGGGACATTGTCTTCACAAGGCCGGTGCTTTTAGATGATGATTTTTGGCGTATGAAAGGGGATGGATGACAATATATGGATGAACAGCTTCTTTATTGCTATGAGAGCGACGTTTCGGTGTAAATAACACCGTTATCAAACAGTGATGGACAGCATGAGGAGGAGTTAGAGGAGATGTTTTTGCAGTACAATAGGGAATTAGGAGACCAGACACAATAACAACACAAGGGCTTTGATAAAAGCGTTAACAAGTGACGCCTACAGTAAACACAAAGGGATAGTGTACATAAAGGGGTGGGGGTTATTGATGATGAGGATCTTTGATGAGTTGGTAGGATGCAGGAGGTATGTAATAACCTTGGTGACGGTTGATTGATGGCTGGAGTCTTTTGATGTAGATAACTTCTTGGAGTTTCCTGAGTTAAAAGTCTTTGAGGATGGTTGTTAGGGTTTGGGCTCTGTCCCACTGACTACTGTGGTCGGGGTTGTCTTGGATGTGATCTGACAGGGCTGATTTGGAGTTAAGTTTTGATATTGAGGTCTGATGCTCTTTGAGTCGGGTTTTGAGGGTCTTGATGTTTCGCCTATAGGGGTCTTGATGTTTCGCCTGTCCACAATCTTTAATCCTGAAGTCTTTAACCGATCAATCACATATTTGTCCAGAGATTTTCAAATAGGTTCAGGATTCAAACATTTTTAAACATCAAAACGCGTTTAGGAATGACACACTTATCATAGTTTCCAAAGAGACGTTTTCCAGGTGAGGTGAGGTGAGGTGAGGTGAGGTGCTTGAGAATATTTCGCTCATGTGACGACGTGCATGCGTGTGTATGTGTGTATGTGCGGCTGCTTGTACTAGCCCAGACTGAAGCTGGTTTTATAGTGCTAGCCCACTGGGATACCATGCCGCAGTGAAGCATGAATACCCTACTCAGACACATTATACTGACTCCGAGCCGACCAGTCCTTGTTGTACCCATTAATGCCGAGAGCCAGGCAGGGACCAACAAGTGCCATATTTTAACGTCTTTTGGTATGACGCGGTCGGGGATCGAACCCGCGACCTTCCGCTCTCCGGGCGGACGCTCTAACCACTACCCCACGGAGGCGGTCACGTCTTCCAGGGAGAGGAAGAGCCGGTTTCCAGTATAAAGACAATGGTGATACTATATCACTAATGATCAGCTGTGAGAATGATAACGTTCAGGTCCTAACATACTGTGAACAATAATGAAGTAACAAGACACACTGCCTGATACCAAAGCATACTGTGAACAATAATGAAGTACCAAACGACACACTGCCTGATACCATAACATACTGTGAACAATAATGAAGTAATAAACGACACACTGCCTGATACCGAAACAAAATGTGAACAATAATGAAGTACCAAACGACACACTGCCTGATACCATAACATACTGTGAACAATAATGAAGTACCAAACGACACACTGCCTGATACCATAACGTACTGTGAACAATAATGAATTACCAAACGACACACTGCCTGATACCATAACATACTGTGAACAATTATGAAGTACCAAACGACACACTGCCTGATACCATAACATACTGTGAACAATTATGAAGTACCAAACGACACACTGCCTGATACCATAACATACTGTGAACAATAATGAATTACCAAACGACACACTGCCTGATACCATAACATACTGTGAACAATAATGAAATACCAAACAACACACTGCCTGATACCATAACATACTGTGAACAATAATGAAGTACCAAACGACACACTGCCTGATACCATAACATACTGTGAACAATAATGAATTACCAAACGACACACTGCCTGATACCATAACATACTGTGAACAATAATGAAGTACCAAACAACACACTGCCTGATACCATAACATACTGTGAACAATAATGAAGTACCAAACTACACACTGCCTGATACCATAACATACTGTGAACAATAATGAATTACCAAACAACACACTGCCTGATACCTTAACATACTGTCAACAATAATGAATTACCAAACAACACACTGCCTGATACCATAACATACTGAGAACAATAATGAATTACCAAACGACACACTGCCTGATACCATAACGTAAATGGCTGCAGTTCATCATGATTCAACAAACATTCATTTTTTATGAATGAGCAAGTCGAAGCCTACAATTATGCTTTGACATTTATTTTCTTTAAAAAAAATGAATGTTTCCTTCGTGTACTGAATAAATGCCTTCTTCTGTATCGTAGGGCCTACGATGAGCATTTCACACTCATTGAAAACAATTATCACCATTGCATGTAATGGAGATTAAGATAAACTGGTTAGTAAAGCAAACATAAACCAGAATACAAAACTCCACAGCCGACATGAACTTGAAAAATACTGTGACAAAAACCATTACAAAGAACACATCTGTGTGCCATAGTCAGCGGTACTACAGACAATCACAAAATAGTTTTTGAATAGGTTCCCAGCTGAGTTTAAAGTTGAATCGGGGACAATTACACTCCACGTATTTTCGTCTAGCCACAGGAATAGATTCTTATGGCGAGGCATGCAAATTCACTCATAAGGAAATTTCCTTCTTCTATCCTTCGCCAAATATCACCATACATATGGATTTCAGGTTTCTAAATCTCAGTTGATCTGTAGAAATTGGGATAAGATAATTAAATGAACATTATAGATGTGTTCAATTGAATATGAGGAACGTCTTTAAATGATTTTCGCCCATGCTGAGTTACATTGAAATCATTTGTTTAATTTATATGACATCCAAGGACTCCTATATATTTCTACCTATTAAAGAATGTGCTACAGCATATAAAGGTTGTTTCAATACAAACCTAAAGTATTAACAGTGATATGTAGTCACTGAAATAGAAATACAATGGTTTGGGCGTTTATTTGTTTATTGATTTAAACCATATTTTATTTCCATTAATGTTCACACACGTTAACGACAACTGTATCAGTTCTGAACTGAACATAGCGGGGACAAGACAGGAAGAAATGGAAAGCATCTTCACTGTTATGCCACATGACCATCGATAAAAAATCTGTCAAATATATGTGATTTTAAATCACTACAACCTAGCCTAATTCTAGATAGAATCACTTGGGATTGGCGCTGGCCATTAGCAATGGATGTAAAATTTGAGGAAAGCTTAATTTCGGTGGAAATCCATTGCTTTAACCTAGATAAGGAATCTACATTTCTAAAATTTATATCGAGTGCATTCCAAGCTTGAACAACAGATGGCAGAAAAGACCGATTATGCTGGGATAAGCGCCCTGCATTGATCTGAAAGTCGTTACAGTTACGAAGGTGTTATCCTGTTATGCTGGAGATATTAGGTGGGACCCATAAATATAGGTATTTAGGAGTCAGTCCATTGACCATTTCATAAAATAGACATAACTGATGGTATTACCGTCTGTCTGACAGTGAGCAAAACAACGTTTCCCTGTAAAGTTTTTAATGACTGGTTTCTCGTACTGCTCTACATATTGTTCGAAGAGCATCTAAGTGTAAGTTCTCTAATATTTTTACTTGTTCATTATTACAATTATCCCAAATGTTATCGCAGTAGTCAAATATGGGTAAGATTAAAGATTTGTACATGATTTCAAGCGTTCTTCGATTTAGCCTGTATTTTAGACTGCGTAAATAATTTGTCAATGGACTCACCTTAAGGGCAAGATATTCAATATGATTTTCCATCTTCCTGAAAAACATGTCCTAGGTGTTTGTGATCACTTACTTCAGGTACAAGAACATCATTCATTCGAAGAGGTAATTTAGGACTAGAATTTATTTTAGTCGAGAATAGCATGGCTCCCGTTTTGGTAGGACTAAATTTAACTTGCCATTTACCTGTCTAGTCTGATATACGTTCTAAGTCACTATTCAGTATAGCGGTTGTGGATTCAGGGTCTTCAATAAATAGATATAAGGATGTATCGTCAGCTAAACGTTTAACATCATTAATATAAACAAGGAATAACAGAGGTCCTAAAACCGAGCCCTGAGGAACTCCGTCTAGAACAGGTTTATAATTTGACATATAGCCATTACTAAGGTAACTCCCAAACCAATCCAAAATATTACCACTTGTTCGGGTTGACTTTAATTTCACTAGTAAACTTTCATGTCAAAACACGATCAAACGCATTACTGATATCACAGAATACAGCGCGAACTTCCGTTCCATCATCCAAGGCTTTAGAGATCACATGATATAAATCGGTTAACTGATAAACAGTTGAATCTCCAGGTTTGAATCAAGGTTGTGAGGTGGTTATGATATCATTGTACAAGAAGAAGTTGCTTAAATATACATTTATCAAATACCTTAGAAAGAGAACATGTCAAGGCAACTGGTCTATAATTATTGCAAAAAATCGTTAGGAAAAACGATTGTCATAAAATATTGAACAATTAAACTTTAGTTCTGTTCAAAACTACGAAATACATGACCAAAGCCATTTTATTTCTATTTCCGTGAGTACTTTAGAAAAACTCAGACAAATATACCTAAAAAATAGCCTCGCATGCTTTCAACCTATTTTTGATGCGGTTGTAAAATCACCTATTCGTGCTTTGTTGTACACGTCTATGTCCGTTTGCTGTGTAACGTCGCACACTATATCTTTGGCGATGTCGCAACAATCTGACCATCCAGAGATTGCCGTTATAACACAGACTGCTTTAACAGGCATCAATGAACATCAAGTTTTATCAATATTGAATTATAAATTTCATAAATACAGGTCATGCCCATGAGAGTGAAGTGAATTAAAGTGATAGTGAAGTTAGTCTGTGTTCATTATTATTCATTATTATAAATTTAATACTGAACGAACTGACCGATGATCATAAGCATATCGCCAAGGTAAACGCACCTGGTAAATGTCTAGATAACGTGTATTCCGTGTCGTGGGGGCGTTTGCTTCAGAGGACATGTAGCGACGAATAATTGTGCCCAAACACTGTGAACGGTCCTATTGAGAGGTAGGTTTGACTAGTATTGTCATCTGATCGCAATTACTGCTCCCTTTGAGAGTCCATCGTGACCTTATAAACAGACTTCAGTAACTTACAGAAAGGGTCCGCTCGTACTGCGTCCGGCTTATCCGTGATTAGTATGCACGATAACTGATGAATATTGAAATGGATGCATGACGTCACAGGTTAGAAAGGTGAATGAACCCGTGTTTTATCTAATGCACTCATGCTACTCTGAATGAAACCTTTCATGAAACGAAAACAAAGCATAGCTGATATGATGCGCGCAATTACGAGGTAGTCATATCACCCTTACTTGTATATAACGGTGAATGCACCCAGATTTAAAATAATAATAATAATAATGGACATTTGTTATGCGCTATAATCAACACACTAGTGCATGCTCAAAGCGCAGGGGGGATGAGGGAGAGAGTCAGGTATATACAGAGGAGAAAAGGTAAGCCTTAAGTCGTGATTTGAAAGCTGTCAGAGAATAAGAGTCTTTGATTTGGACTGGCAATGAATTCCATAGTCTTGGGGCTGCAAGAGAGAACGATAGTTTACCAAATGAGGAAAGTCGAAAAGTTGGTCCAGTAAGTAGGAGCTGGTTCTGAGATCGAAGAGTTCTGGCTGGTGTGTATACAGTGATCAGGTCAGTGAGGTAGGATGGGGCTTGGTTGGAGGCATTTGTAGACAGTGCAGAGAACTTTAAAGTTGATACGTGATTCAATTGGGAGCCAATGAAGTGATTTGAGGACTGGAGTAATGCGACATGATTTTGACTGTTACGATATAATGCGGGCGGCCGTATTCTGTATTTTCTGCAGTCTTTTATGCTGAGCCCTGTTAAGACCAGCAAGCAGTCCGTTGCACTAATCTTATCTGGAGGAAATTAGACATCTGACTAGAATCTTCGCGCTTTCATCTGTGATGTACTACCGGATGTTCCCAATCCTGCGCAAATGAAAATAGCAGGTTTTACAAAGTCTGTCGATATGTACATCCATGGCGAGATCCGACTCTAGCAATACGCCAAGATCCTTCACCAAAGGAGAAAAAGCAACCTGTGAGGAACCTATTGTTATACTATCACTTGTGATAATCTTCAATTGTTGTGATCTGCCAATAGGTAATACTTCAGTTTGATCATCATTCAGTTCTAAAACTCTACTTGTCGTCCATGTTTGTATCTTGGTTGTGCAGTTTTCAATGTTCTTGAAAGTAGCTGCTGCTGTATCTGGTGTAAAGGTATTCACAAGCTGAGTAACGTCAGCATAGGAGTAGTGGGAGGTATTGAAGGATTTGATGATGACAGAAAGCCCGCGCTTTTCAAAAAGCCCGCGCTCGCCAGAGCATGTTGAATAAAGAGAACTTTCTATTGCAAATTGGATACAGGGTGTGCGGGGAAAAGTTCATAATATGTTGACTAAAGGCTGCTTTATAAGTTAGACATGACTTATGACAGTTCACGAATATGTTAATATGTCCTGGAGTCGGAATGTACAGGAACGGGACAAATACAGCACTTACACACAAACAACAACAAGGGTAGATTTGGTCAGGTTAGGCATGTATTACTTACACAGTCTTACTTCAACAGTTCCGTAAATACCTTAATTGAATAAGCCGATTCATTCAAGTCGCAACACCTATTCAATCTATTCGTGATATCCATTACAGGTAAGAGTAGATGTGAGTGAGCTTAGTTTTTCGCACTCAGCAATATTCCAGCTAGATGGAGGCGGTCTGTAAATAATCAAGTCTGGACCAGACGATCTAGGCAACTGGGATACGATGACATGTGTCCACCAAGTCAGCGAGCCTGACCACCCGATCCCGTTAGTCGCCTCTTACGACAAGCATGGGTTACTGAAGATCAATTCTAACCCGGATGTTCACTGTTCGGCTGGGAAGGTCGGGTCAGGTGGCCTGGTTGATTGCACGCTGGTTTACCTGGTCCAGGCTCGATAGTGAAAGACCTTTGATGTAGGTGTAACGTGTTAGGAAACGTTCAATATGTAATGGAAAGTGAATGAATGTTAAAGCTTACTCTAGCAGGACCACGTCCCATAACGGCGAGATGGAACCCCCACCCCCAGACGCTGAGTTGTACCCCTGGGCCGGACGCAGCACCTTCCTTCGTATAAAGCTCGACGTCCTCTTCAAGAACATCTCCATTCTCAAGCAACGATGTTCGCCCCATACAGGTAAAGATCATTAACTATGATCTACGTAGTAGATGTCCAAACATGACATGTCCTTAGGCGGATCCAGGGAGTGTGTTGTGTGTGTGCGTGCGTGCGTGCGTGCATGCATGCACGCGTCTGCGCGAGTGAAAATGAACCGTGCCCCTGTCTCAAAAGGCTGTGTTCGCCCTTAAAGTCGATATGCATTATTCTATGAATCGATTTCGAGGTGAAAGAGACTTGCTGATCATATTCATTTAACATACCTTAAGTCATCTACTTTTAAGTCAACGCCTTTCTTTCTAACAGACATCATAGCAGTGGTGAAAGCCAACGCCTACGGTCATGGCAGCGTGGAGATATCCCGGTATCTGGAGTCCCGGGGGGTCGGGCACTTCGCCGTCGCTACCTTAGGGGAAGGCGCTCAGCTCAGGCAGGCAGGGATACAGGGACACATACTGATTTTAGGTATTTTTCTTCTTAAGTAACTGAAAAACTCTTTAAAGGGATTATTAACCCATCTCACCCTCTTCATGCACTGTAAACATGTTTAGAATAAAAACGTTTGGTTGTAGTCACCTCTAGCTTGATAACGATGTAAGAATCGACATCGAAACGTCGCTCTATGCAGTAAACAGGAAGTTGTCATCCATAAACTTCTACAATGGCGATCAAACAATTACACGATACACATCAAACAATAGTTACTCCCACACAACTGCTTACATTAGATAGTAAAACACACGTTCCTGAAAAGAAATCGTCGTTAAAAACAGCATCTGCTGAATCTTGCCAGAAACAATGCAATGCAATCACGACATTGTTTAACAACAATTTCCATTGCAAAGTAACAATAGTATTAGAAAAAATGACATTTGTGACATAAACAATATCCGTAGCACAGGTAAAGGTTTCAGGTGCGTTTCAAGAGTGATGTGTTAGCACAGGTAAAGGTTTCAGGTGCGTTTCAAGAGTGATGTGTTCCTAATGTGTTGTTTGTGTATAAGTAACAGTATTTCTGGGACACAGACATCTCACTCAAAGGGTATCTGATCACTGATTTAGACATCCAAGTGTCTCCATTCTTCAAACCATTAAACTCTCCAAACATAGAAAGCGCTAGACCTTAAACGCGTCAAAATTATGGGACAATGAACTCGCGGTGTTTTGGATTCGAACTATTTGTTACAGTGCTGGTGCCGTCTCGATATAGTTTCTTTTCAACGTCCTCAGAAGGTTTATTTGTATCACAGGTAACGCCATCGAGGAGGACATCCCTATATTGGTGAAGTATACGTTGACACCGACGGTGGCGGAACTAAAATTCCTCAAGGAATGGCGTAAGGCAATCACAAAAGACCCTGTAAGTTACAACAGCTCCTGTAACCAAGTCAACAGTAACAACCATTTCATCACTTTAAAGGAGAGGGTAACTAAAATTCCAGTGCGTTTTCCAATAACTTTTTCGAAAGAACACTTGTAGATTTCTATGTCGAAGTGCAAAACTTTTCGTGGTGATGACATTCAGGGTTCAGATTAAAGGGGTTTCATTGCATAGAGCAAGATATGTGCACAGTGTGTTGTGTGGATTTAGAAGGTGTCAGTTATTTCTAGGTGAGGGAGAGACACCAGGTGGTACTGAAGATTGACACGGGGATGTCCAGGAACGGGTGTCAGACTCACGACTTCCCCTTTCTTATACAAGTAGGTCCTTGTGGTATTCCGAAATTAACATGGACACCGTTTTGGATAGTATGCTGCATTATAAAGAACGTTTCTCCATACCACATGTGTTGGAATAATATACTCATGGAAACGAATAAAGTAACACACGAAAGCGCCAGTGTTCCTATACTCTTTTCCCGGGTTTCTTGATGCTTTCTATTGCACTGTGGGTGAAAATCTGGAAATAAATAAAGGAACACTTGTACATTCATGCTTTCCCTTATTCGTTTCCATGACTACGTTCCTAGTTCAACAGACGCCTGTTGTGCGAATGTGCGTAATGCATCGGGAAAAGAGTTGAGCACAGGATGAGTCTGTGATTTAGTTATCGCTTAATGAACTTGACTGAATACCACAATTGTTAATTTGCAAACATGTACCTATGTATCTGACATTGCATGTTGGTTCATCGATAACATCCTTTTTGGAGATTGCATGCAGCGATCTCTGGTTGGTATTACAATTGTCTCCTTGCAGTTCTGCCAGACACACGGTCTAACTATCCACAGTGTGATGACGCACTTTTCCCAGGCCTGGGACAACCCCCTCTTTACCAAGCAGCAGCTGAACACATTTATGACTCTGGTAGAACCACTCAGGTAGACCATATACACCCTGGTATCTCTGTGAAACATTTGTGTGGTTTCTAACCTACTGCATGCTGGCGCATTGTCAGAAAAATTTACTGATATGCTGTGTGGTGGAACCTTGATCAGCTATGTCAGCGAGGCTGCAAATTTCCCTACCGGGGCACAGGTTGAAGGTCACGAAATAGTTAAACTTAAAGTATTGTGTATGGATGTGTAACTAGATGCTAAAGATTATAGAAAATATTTGAAAATGGTTCCACGTATGCATATCTCAAACTCTTATATGCCAAGATAACATGTCTTGACTCATTCAAGCTCCGGTTTAGTCTGTCACACAAATATACCCAATACAGCCCGTGTAAGCCTAGAATATGTGACAAGTCTAGAATACTGCAGTTTCTGAAAATGAAAAAGTCTCTGGGCTCCTATTTACTATATTTTATGAATATAATTTAAGAACAATTCTTCTGTAAAATATATAAATTTCAGAGACTAGATGTTAGTCCTGCGCCCGTTAAGAAATTATCTTCATTGCATATACATAGCTGTTTGATGACGCAGCCCTGATACCTCAAAATAAATATGAAACAATAGTCATGTAGTAAAGATGACTTTGTGTATTGTCTACAGGGCAAATGGCGTGAAGGTGCATGTCGCCAGCTCCGCCGCCATCATCGGAGGATTGGGGACACAGCTGGACTTCATCAGACCCGGGATCTGCATGTACGGGCTTCCTCCAGGTCAGGCTGTCTTCCACATCACTCCCAAGTATAATTGCGGCAGGGCTGCTTGCTTCAAGTGGTAGCTCTTGACAACGAACCTACCTTGCTGAATAACCACATAGGCAAGATGGGATTATGAAATGAATTAGTGTAGTGTACAGAAGAGAACATTTCAAACTGCTTGGTAAGGTTGTTTTGTGCGGCTATTGAAGACAATGTAGACAAAGGCATGATGTATAACGCGTCCTGGTATTTACAGAACCAATCACGGAGACTGCTGAGTTGGTGGAGTCTCTGGGACTGAGACCCGTTCTCTCGCGGCGAGCTCGCCCCACCCTCATCAAGCAACTGCCCCAGGGGAGGGTCGTGGGATATGACAACACCTACGTGTAAGCAAAAATAACAAGATAAGATGCTGTCCTGTTTACCTCCCGGGTGGGATCGCGCTGCAGATAGCTATATTTAAACCACTAGGGAAAGTTATGTCCATTGTTCTTGGAAGTGTTTTATTAGCATAACTGGATAAGTGCCCTAGGGCAATTATTTCTATTTAAAAACAATAAACTTATCGTTTTGATCATCTTCATCATGCCTAATACATTACACGCATATTAAATAAGTATGCCCTCGTGGTGTAAGCTGTTTAATCACCCTCACTACGGTAGTTATTTAAATAAACTTAAAAGAGTGATTAACCTATACATAGTAAATTGTGGTTTGGCAATTATTAATGTCCAGAATCTACCCCTGGTTTGTCTAGCCACCAGACGGGACTGTGAGTGTAGTGATAAACATTCAATATGTCTGATTAGAATATGTAATCAACATTGACCGACGAATTAAAAAGGCAGGGTAGGTGGCATTGATATATAAACACAGGTTCATGATATAGTCGAAATCGTACTATCGACATTGCTTTTGGCAGAGGATCCTTGTCGATGTGGAATGGGTTTTGTCGCCTTTATATAAAACATACCAAATCCTAGGATGACAGATGGTTCTTTCTGCTTTCAGGACTCGGGCTACAGAGACCATTGCAACCTTCAGTCTGGGCTATGCAGATGGGTACAACAGGCTGTTGTCGAACAGAGGTGTGGTGTCTCTGGATGAAGGTGAGGCCGTTTGTCAGTATTATAGATGTCTCTGGCTATTTTTAGAAACAGGGTAAGGAGTGGGCAGCATCCAGTTGAATTCCAAGAGTAATCCCAAGCGTCCGTGTCCTAACATGACACTACCTCAGGAAAAAGTGAATGTCCCTCACATAGGTTTCGTTTCGTCACATGTTTACTAAGATGTTGCATCCTTATCACAGACCTTTGGCCTTACCGTATTTTGACATCTAGGTTCAGTGCCGTGTTAACCATAATTCACTCATTATTTTAGATGGTCCCCAACTTCCGGTTGTTGGGAGAGTGTCCATGGACGCCATCACAGTCCGCTTGGATGAACCAAAGCCTTCGTCCACAACGTTCAACATCATCACTGACGACTTCACCTTCCCCAACAGCGTGACAAAGATGGCTGCTACTCTCGGCACAATCCCTCACGAGGTGACGACAAGTCTAGCTGCCAGACTACCTCGCGTGTTTTTGTCTGGCGGACATGTTGTAGCTGTCACGAAATCCTTGGTGACAGACGAGAGATGATAGTGGATTGTTGATCGTGGAGGAATCTTGTCTGACCATCTTCCAGGTGTTGAGGCAAGGGTATGTTGACAGAGTTAGCTCCCTTGCGGGACGCGAGTTGTCCCTCTTTCCTTACATTCTAAATGCTGTCGTGTCTCAGTCACAAACGGTCGTTGATTCTGGATTGTGGCGGATTATATCCTTCGTTACAAGCCACTGGTCATGGTATGGATTTGCAACGAAGAGCTATGTCCATTATCGTGAACAAACTTTGTGGACTTTTCCAAACAGATTGTTTCAAGAGTAAGAAAAGACACCAGGTGGTACTAATGGTAGACAGATGGGTGTCTAAGTATGGGTGTCACACTCAGGACTTCATCTCACTTATACACATATGTTCGACTATCATTATGATATTGCGGGTATACGATGTGCGGGTCTCTGCTTCTACTCCTAACCACTGCAGGATCAGGTACGGCTTGAAGAAACAGTACTGGTGGATGACGCCAGCTTCCATGTGTCAGGGAGGTTTGTGTCAGTATTCAGCAGCATGGAACATTGTTTTCCTGTCGAAAATGGGATACTGGCTCAGTTACTGCTTGTCTGCCCACCCTTGTATGCCTCCCATCCTTGATTATACTAGCGGGTGGTGTTGAGTCGAACCCTGGACCTCAATCATCCCAACTAGATACAATGAAAGATGCACTTATAGCCCAAATAAAGCAAACAGAAGATAGACTTACTAAAGAAATAAGCTCGATAAAAGAGGGCGTAAAATCTACCAAAGCAGAAATCCAAGATCTCAGAGGTGAAGTAACAAAACAGGAATAGAATACCAGAGGATGAACAGGCCAAAGCTGAGCAGATGGAAAGTTTCCAGAAGCCCGATTAGAAGACCAGGAACGTCGTAATCGGAGAAATAATTTAGTATTATATAATATAGCCGAAGACGAGAAAGAAACTTATACACAATGCAAAACCAAGGCCTTGAAAATCCTAAACAAAGCCAGAGCCACACGAGAAATACCTTCCCTCGTGATATAGAAATAGCCCACAGAATCTCGCTACCAAATCTATCAAAACATCAAGGCCCTTCATTGTAAAGATGTGCCATTGGGAGGACAAGTGGATGTCTGTCAAACTAAGATCGGTGATAAAATAGCAAGATGTCAGAATTGCTAACGCTTTGACGCGCTTTCAGTGCCATAAACTTCATAGACTGAGGAGATACAAAGCAGATAGGTGATTCTTATATACGGGGAACGGGCTTGTGGCAGAGGCAAAAGGTAGTTCTAGTGTTAATTATGGACAGGAGAACTTGATATTATAGGTTTGATATTATAGGTTTAACAGAATCTTGGCTATGAGAAGTTGGCCTCACGCATATATTCCCTGATTTAAGTCTATTTGCAAATTAAACCTGCGAATATCACATCTCGGCAGGCTCCCTGGGGGTATAATAACTCGGATTATACATGATGTCGCCAAATTCATTAAATGGTTTACATCTGTCACAAATGCAATATCTATAATATTTGACAAATCTTTGTTTGGATTGGATCAGGATATATTGTACTCCTGTGTGCACCCAGAGAATTCATCGTGGTATGATCAAACAAATATTACAAATAGAAATGGGATCAGCCTCTTCCTAGAGGACCAATGTGTAGGATATAACATGACCCGTGGGCATTATTGAAAAGTAAGCCCGCTTCCCGAGGAAGGGCTTACTTTCAATAATGCCCACGGGTCATCGATATATCAACTTATAAACCGACCGAAGATATACTTTAGATATAATTTCAATACCGGGTGTCGGCACTACATGTTGGAAATTATCAATAATGTCATATTTTAAGATCGCATTCAGTGATGGCAAGACAAAGTCGTATCAATCTTCAAAAAAAAGTAATAAATCAAAGTCAAGGGCTATTCCTCAGAAAATCACCGGGCAGAGGGACGTTATTAAGATAATTGTCCGGGACAGAGGGACATTATTTAGATAATTGCCCGAGGAAGCGAGATTGTATCAGATTTGAGGGATATTACGAGAAAAAGTGCCCCCTAAGAACAATAGAGTGACGTCACTGTCGGTTTATAATAGACATCATATCCTCGCACCTCAGTTTACACATTATGTGTGGAGGTGATTTATTGCCCGCACTAGTACAAACCCTGACTTCATTGAAGACACTTAGGGTTTAATACACAGAGGGTCGTAACCATTTTAGATTATTTCAATATGACACGGTATTCGGTGGACAAAGGTGTAAATAATTTTGGTAGATTTCTGTTAGACATGAGTTTAACTATCAACATTCACATTGTGAACGGAAGATGTGCCTTGGATTCAAAACGCGGTGATTACAATTTCATAAGTGCCGTGACTTGGATGCAGTGTTGTAGACTATCTGATAGTACAACCTGTGTGTATCAGAACAATGATAGTAGAAGCGTGAACATACAAGTCATAGCGGATAAATATGTCTGGGATATGAAACTGGAGGAAAGCTTTAGGAAAAAATTATTAACTGATAAGATACAAGACCTACTTAGTAAGTCAATTGAAGAAATGTTTGGAAATATCAACAAGAGCATTGATTACTAAGTAGAAGCACTATCACTCGCGACGTGTGGTATGAAAAGATATATTAGAAATACACATAACAATGATGAGAAATGGTTTGATAGAGAATGTGATGAACTGAAACGCAGTAGATTCAGGTGTTTAAATATATTCAGAAAGTCAAATGGCAGAGATACATGCATATAATCTCGCTAGACATAGGCACAAAGCTGAATGTATGTAACGACAAAATTATGTGCAAAAACAGAGACAAACATTAGAAAATATTGTAAAACATCAAAAGGAATTCTGATCCCTACTAAGAAATCTGAATGGTAAATGCCACCCTGGTAACGGAGTAGTATATACAATGGGGGTTTTGGACCAAGTCCAACAAAAGCCTCTGCAAAGCCTTATTTCACAAATAAGGCTTTTGTTCAGGCCCCCCATTCCCCCTACTATAAAAAAGTTTGAGACGCTAGCGGGATACGAACTCCACATGTACACCTCACAACCCGCACCGGGGACATGGCTGAAGTGTGTCGGTTTAACGGGTCTATCCTGGGATTGTATCATCACTCCACGTGCCGCTATGCCGTGTTGACTGGAGGTAACACTGTGCCTTACGGTACGATCAATAATTCCGCTCTTACGAGCCCTCTACCTGGCCCATCCCTCAAGTAGTACAAGTTAGGCTCGTCTGCTTTCATGTCCACTTTATCTATGTTGTAAGTTTTGACTGACCATATTGGGTCAGTGGCTCGCTTACGGCTATCACCCTCGTGTTCCCCCGGCTGGTATAGATACCTCACTAGGGCCCTATCTGGTATCTGTTTCTCTTTCCCACGCAATGGAGCAGCCGACTCTGCCACTATTGATTTTAGTTTGATAGCGTCTACCGGTTTCTTGCCGGTGAGACGGGTGGCTTCATGGTTGATTGCCGACACCACCTTAGGCAACCTAGCGACCCATTCAGTCGATCGCTTCCCCGGGTTGGCCATCTCCCTCGCATACTGATGCCCGAATAAGCGCTCAGCCAAAGTTCTATTGAATCTCTCAACTATGGCTTGGCTGCGATGGGCTCCAGCCGTGCCACGCCTGACCTTTGTATCGTGTCTAACTGGTGTGACACGACACCCATGAACTCCTGCCCGGGGTCAACTTGCAGCTCTGTTGGCCACGTCAGCGGACTGCGTTTGTATATGCGTTCGAATCCTCTGGCTACCTGGGCCGAATCTTTCGCGGTCAAGGGTTCGGCTTCCTTGTAGCGACTGGCTACGTCCACTACGGTTAAGGCATACTTGTACCTCTTGTCGTGGGGTAGGAAAGTAGGTCTGCCTGGTGAACGCTATTGGGTATGTTAATACCAAACTTCCTTCTAGGCACGTAGCGTGGTGGCGGCAAATAGATCTGCCAAAGTGCTTGTTTTTCAAGCCACGCTTTGGCCTCCTCCGGCGGTACTCGCGCCATTTTAGCCAGCTTATCTACAGCGCTAGTTCCTTTCCAGTACCCACGCGGGCTATAGTAAATAGCCTCAAACTTTCTCTGGTTCCGTGACATGTCGTCCCGACAGGGTACTTATATATACCTATGTTCTTGGTTCAATTTTCTCATGCCCGTACGCGTACGTGTTTATCCCATCAATAGCTATCCAACGTTTAGTGTCCATCGGCGACAGGGACGTCTTGTTTATAGTAAGTCCGTATATCCTATGGCCATCACTTCTAAGTGTGTTCATTTTATGCCTAAAGGTACGGGTCTTGAACAGGGCTTCCTTGAATCTGGCGTGTTTGATGTGTTGTTTAACCACGTACTTCTTAACACCCTTAGCCTTCCGGATCTCACCATTGTCGGCTTTCAGTATGGAGTACATCTTAGGCCTCAAACCTATGTACTCGGCTATGGGCGTGCCAGCACACTCGTCCTTCATCTTACCTAGGACCTTTTTATTTACCGTGCTGTGTATGGCATGGTCCTTGGGGTAGTCGCTGGTGTCATACAAATCGAGGCGTTTCTTCATGTCCTCGTACACGTCCTCGGTTCGAATCTCCATCAACAGGGAATCCGTGTCAGTGTACAGCACTTCACACCTGTCATCGTACTGTTTCTTCAGCTCGTTGTAGTAAAAGTCGTACGTCAGGTGTTTGGATAAATCGAGGATGCTCATCCCCACGTAAACAGGCCGGTTGAATTTGATGTGGCTTTTCTTCATGTGTAGGGCAACCAGGTCGTTGGTGAATATCTTGCTCCGGTTGAATGCCGGGCTGGCTATCAGTCTCCTGAGCTTGTCTTCCTCATTCGACCGAACCAGCTTCACGGTCACGCGTTTCCTCAGGTTCTCCATAGTCTTGCCAAACACCGAGTTGTTCATGAGCTTGTAGAGATTTTTCTCAAAGTCACTGGTGGCCAGCTTTCGGAGGTCTGTGTTCATTCTGATGTAGGGCTCCATCCATGGGCTCTGGTTGAACACGAGCACCCTGTGTATTTTGGTCAGCCTCATACCCAACGACAGGTACAACTGTAGGTTGCGATAGTGAACGATGTATTTGGTCTTATTCATTAAGTTGGGCACGAGTTTTTCAACGTCTGCCACCCGCCCACCTAACAAGTTATGTTGGTACTCAGACATCCAGTCTGGGTTAACCCTCATACGTTCGGGGGCCAGGGGGTAGCTGTTGTGTGATGTGTGTAATGCCTTGGGGTACTCTAAGTCAACCTCGAGGATATAACCTTTGTTCGAATCGTCCGCGATGCTCATAACATCAATGGGTGACGCTCATTCGAATCCCCCTGTGGGTAGATACTGGCTCATAGCCCAGCTGTACAGGTTGTTGGCGTCGAGGTAGAGAATATGATTGGTTGGCTTGCTCGGGTCGTAGCCCTTCACGTATTGATTATTTGCTTTCGCGTATCGTTTGGTTGCCATGGAGATCACGCCTCGCAAGCCTTTCTCAATGAATAGGTGCATGTCATAATCTGTAAGCAATTCCAACTTAACTCCGGTCTTTTTAAGCAAGGCATCCCACGACAGACCTGGGCTGGTGTAATACCATGCGGGGTCGAGTTTATACTGCTTGAAACATGTCTGCCTAAACGTCTCAAACACGTCAGCTAACAGCAGTACATCTGTCCTCAAGTACAGGTCGTGATAGTCACCCAGATTCTTACAACCCAGTTTATCCCATACATTAATAGCATGTGAGTAATCGTCTTGGGATATTGCTGAGTCGGTCAGATTGCTGTAAAATTCTCTGATGGGGGATAGTCTGGTCTCGGCGAACTTGGCCCAACCATCCATGTACTCATAGGGGTACACACCCTTCCTCATCAACAGGGGTCTAGTCTCGGCGTCTGTGTATCGACCGGTAATAGGGAAGGTATCGTTGGCCTTGACCAGACTGTCGAGTGACGACAGGAGGAACTGAACCGAGTCGATGAACCTCAGGCCGTTTAAACTGAAGGAAATGTATCTCTCCATGTTGTTGGGGATGCACGTTATATTGCCATCGATTTTCGCGATGGCCTGCATGATTAAGTGAGAGTCGTACCCTCTCAAGTTGTGAAAGACCACGGGGATGTTTATTGTCTTAGGGATGATTCTAAGCTTGAGGTTACACGCGCTGTGAGCGGCGCCTCTATACTTACCTGTTACGTGACAGTGATCTCTCACCGAATCACCGTTAAGTCACACACGTGGCAGTTAGTGCTACAGGCATGAGCTAGCCTGTCGGCTTGGGTCATACGCATGGGAGCGATTGTATACAGTGCATTCCTGATAATTTTTTCTTCCTCCTGCAAACACTTTAGAAACCTTTCAGCCGCGTCAGGACCCCTATACACTACCGGAGCTTTCGTTTTCCCATCACACTGGACGACCACGTATCCAAACCCACAGGCTTCATCCTCCTGTGTTTTCTGTGTGGTTGGGGTACCCCCAACAGCCTCAACAGGTTTGACCAAGGCTTCAAAGTCGGCGTATATGATATAAGGCACAGACATTTGGTTCTTGTGGTTACCGAATTTTAGGATATTATCACCTTTCTTAGGCATGTCGACTCGTATAGCCGTCTGCCCCACACCTTGGCAATCCTCCCGGTGGGATTCTAATAAATCAGCTCGTGTGAAGCCATGTAGGCACCGTTCGCAGAAGTGGGTCTTTTCTCTGTGTGCCGATTGGTCATACAACAGCCTGCTAAAGTGTTTTATCCATGTGTAGTGGTACTTGTCACCTCGCTGGATCATGAATATATTGATAACGCGAGGGGGTCCCCCCAGTTGGGGTTCCCCCAACGATGGGCTGACTCTGTGTACTATTGTTGTGTTACCTTCGTGCCCAAAGACATTTATAGCTAGATTATTCTGTTTTTCTATTTTAGTTATCTGGGATATGGGGGTGGGTTCATCTATACCATCCCAGTTGAGCCCATCGTCTTGGGGATAGCTAGAAAGCCTGTCTGAATGAGTGTCAGCTGGAAACAAGGCTGACCTGATAGCTACCCTCAGGCAATCGTCTCCTCTATTCTTGACGTTGACCATGGCATGTTTTTTCCTATAGTAGGGGGGGCAAGTCTAGGTATGACCCGCCTCTGAACGGCACGTAGTTAGCTATGTCCGGACCCCAAGTGTGTGTTGCATTCTAGGTATTCTCGTATCTGCTGAAAACTGGTATCGATTGATGCGTCTATGGTCTCTATATGGGTCACGACCTCTTGCCTACCTCTGAAGTAAGGCTGAACGTACTCAGTGACCCCTCCCCCCCCACGTTCTTATCGAGTAACATTTTCACTGTGATCTGAAACTTGATACTTCCCAGATCGTTTAGTTCCTGGTTTATTTTATCAGCTATCAGAGGCTTGATATCTGTGATGTCTATATTCCTATCAACATGCATGCGCCAGCCTCTCAAATAGTTACCTACAGCGCGCTCAGTGCGCACGAACTGTAGGTCAATAGCTCTATTCTGCCGTAATAGTTCTACAAGCTGTGGTTTCCTCATACGGGAATATCCCCCTAAACCCAAATTACGTACCTCGGCTTTTAATTGTTTTACAGTGGGAGGTTTTGCTACGGGGGCATGTGATAACAATGCGATTAACCCGGCTCTCCCCGGGTTTGAATAACCAGTGAGCCCAAGCTGTTTTGCTTGGACTTTTAATTGTTTTACCGTAGGAGGGGCTTGTATGTTAAGTAATCTCAACAAGGCTGGCTTCCTCATTTGAGAATACCCGATTATGCCTCTCTGTCTCGCGACCTGCTTAAGCTCGCGGATAGTAGCCATAGTTGCACACACCTAAGAATATCAATCTCTAATTGGGCTGCCATAAAGGTAAAAAATCATAAAATCACTAGATGGGCCGTTTCAATCCAGTACTTACATTGTTGGATATAGTATTCCTTGAAGTTGTACATGTATTCCTGTATACTTGTAAAACAATTTATCTGGTATTGAGTTGTGATGTCCCGCCCACATGTGAAGGGGCGAGTATACTTAACACCCTCCTTAATCCATACCACTTCCAATATGACCTGAAATCTGAAGCGTCCCCATAAGTTCAGTTCATCTTTGAGTATGTTTTTGACCAGAGATTTGATGCCGGGTATACTTTCCCTGGGGTCAATTTCCACAAACATAGTTATACCTAGGTGTTCACAGGCTCTAATTGGGGGGTCTATCTTGAGGAGGCGCCTACGTTCTTTTATGTAGGCCTTTTTATTCTCGTAGATGAGATGATGTCTGACTACGTTCGCCCCGTGAGCTTTACATAGGCAGTAGTGCCCTTTAACCCCTATACCACACACAGAACACGTGTAGTTAGGACTTCCCATGTGGAAACAACAGTACCCCTGAGTCCTGCATCTCCTATCACAGGCTTCTTTCTTTCCCATAAGTATGTATTCGCATCGGTATGGAGCAGGTCTCATGTTTAGCATACTTATATGAGTATTTAGTCTAATTGTTTCGCAACCAACGCAGTCGCTGCTATACCCAGCGCTATGAATACCAGTTCACGGTCCATTTGCCCCTTGGATGGTGTGTAGTACTGAGCGAGTGTGGGTTTATTGAGCGGTTGCAACCGTTTACCTGTTAATAAGAAGTATTCTCTCGCTGCCTCGTCGACATCGTGGAATGTTTGAACGGCATGGTTTTCACGCCTGAGTTGTTCGTTAATGTAATCGATCCTCTGGAGGCGTTTTTTAGCGACTCGGATTGTGCGACCTGTAATTTCTCAATAGCGAGGTTATGTCGCTTCCTTTCTGCCTGTATTTCAGCCGCGTGTGACTCTCGTAGTTTCGAGAAGTGGAAATTACTCCCGGAAAATGCTAGGGCATTTACTAACGCCCCACCGACCATCATGGCAATCGTAGCCATCCTATATTTACTTCATAATATTTTCAGGTAGTATCCCTTGTTTTACTAGGATGTCCTTTGTGGCCATCGCCATACCAAGGTTCATTATGAGCATACCCATATCCTGCAGGTTGAAATCTAGCTTGATAGTCGGTTGTTTAAGCACCATTTTGGTCAACCGAGCGTATCCTACGGCTAGACTGGCGACTACTGTGGCGTGGTATGCGTCGTTGACGAACGTTTTCCCCTCAGACATTATGTATATGATATAAAATATTAAATTATAACATGATATGTGGGTTGACCTCTAATTGTGGGGAATCCCCTGTGAGGGTTTCCCTCACTGTGTCGTGTATATAACCATGAGATAGCCACGGCAGCAGTTACACCTACAACCAACAATAGTCTAGACGGGTGAGTCACTGTGATAATTTTATGTTGGTTACACCACCGTTTTTTACCGGCAGCTACTCTCTTAGGATTCTTCTGCCTGGTGACTGTAGGGGGTTGGGGTGGGTTCACCTCGGGAGGGTTCACCTCCAGTTGGGGTTTCCCCGTCTCCTCTGAAGGGGTCTGGGTCTCCCCCCTGGGGGTTTCCCCCAGGTGTGGTGTCTCCTCCTGTGCAGCATCCATCTATACTATTATTATTATTTTTCCTCTCAAATTGACAATGCTTTGCCGTGATAATCGCCGCTGTCACCGGGGCTAACAACATACCATATTTGTGGTACAGCTCGCAGCTGATAGAGCTCAAGGCGTGTTCGATAAAAGGGTCTTTCTCGAGGTCCTCCCACAGGCAAAGTCGGCGCTCCGGGGGGATGGGAAGGAAGTACGACGCAATACCAGTGTATATCTGGGTCATAGCCGATCCTATTGTCTTTGTCATCTCTGCCCCGAGCCGGGACTCGTATCTAGCGTACAGCTTATCGATTTCTTCGGCTGACATTTTGTGAATTTTATCGGGAGTGTAGTCTCCAAAGTAATGTTTGGCTTTGCCGCCAACAGCCAACGCCACCAGTTTCTCTCGCTTATCATCGTCCACTGGCACCAACAGTTGCTCTAGCAATTCCTCACACTCCATCTTATAATGTAACAAGTAAGTTTTAGTTTTAACAATATAATACCCTATGCAAGCAAAACACAGAGAAATGAAGGTTAAGTTGCACACGAACACTTCAAATACCATAGCTACTAATGATAAAGCTAAGTTTTACTTAGCATTTGCTTAGCTTTACTTAGCATTGCTTAGCTTTACTTAGCATTGCTTAGCTTTGCTTAGCTTTGCTTAGCTTTGCTGAGCTTTACTTAGCATTGCTTAGCTAAAACACCCTTTAGGCTACTGGTTGATCAGTCTTGAGCACGAGCTTAGCGTGTTTAGTTTCAGCGAGCTGTTTCTTCACCGATTCCCATTCTAATTTGCTCATCACATCGTTCTCTCTCAAACACTCCTCGAATGAATCCCTGTCCTTGCAGTGAAATAAGGCCACCCATCGCGTCTGCTCCCCTGAGGTCTTTCAACACCGAGTTTAACTTCTGCGTTAGTACCCAGACGCTGTGGTTTGCGTGCCGGCCGGAGAAGGCCAGGTACGATAACATGTCTCTCTTTTTTGTTATCTCGCGATTAGCGCTGCAGTCGTCCAGTATGAACAGCGTCGACTCCCCTTTAAATTTCCCGTGAAGAGCTTTCAACCAGTCCTGCAGACGTGTTCCCGGGTCGACTCTGTGTACGTCCGGGTCCGTCATCACCCAAGGTCTTTCCGTGTACGTTTTATTCATGCTCAGAGTAGGGCACATGATAACGATGTTGTCGAACACATCCCTGTAGTACCCCCTCCAACATATCCAACACGAAAACGGTCTTCCCACAACCAGTCTGCCCACACACTATGGCGCAGTGTGGGTCGCGGGGCAAATCAGTAGGCAGTGGCCTACTAGATGGCTTGCCGGCAGGCAGTGGCCTACTGCCTTCAGTAGATGGCTTGCACGAATCTCCCATTGTCTATATTAAGTTGCGCGTCCATAATCACGTACAGATATAATTTCAACTTGCCCGCGGGTTGAGCCTTCTTGATAATCTGGATTGTTATCCCCTCGCTGCCGTTGTCGATGCGGCGACCGCTACCGTGCAGTTTATCGTCATCCGTGGATCGCATGTCCAACCACAACGCGTACTTGGTGGTCAGGTACTCACCGATCTTCACGGAGGATAGGTCCAGGTCTTTGGTTATGTATGGGTGTTGTTTGATGGCCGGTAGCTTATTTATCTCATCCCACTGCTGGTATGCCCTCATACCATGACTGAACAGCTGCTTGGGCACGCCCTCGATGGTCACTTCCACCTTTTCAATCTCGGGGTTGAAAAACTTCTCGCTGTCCCTTCGGGAACGGCTCGTAATCCTCCACGGGGACGACCAGGATGCCTTTCATCGATCGCGCCGGCACGTTCAGGTTGATATTCCACACAGTGTCGCTCTTATCTCGCACGACTGATCTATGCCTCAGTATGCGATGGTACAGGATTGCCACCTTCCCCCAGTACTGGCTTCGAACCTGCCTGGCCAGCTCCGGGCTAGTGACCATGTCGAACTCCAGAGAGATGTTGTCAATGGCGTAACTGGCCTCATCACCGTTCGGCGTATGCACTACTTTGCTGTAGTCGTTAAACGTTAGCTCGTATTCAAGCCTATCACCCAGCGCGGCCTGGTAAAACGGCGTGTGTTCCGTGAGCAACTCGAAGTCGAGCGGCACGCAGAACCTGTTCCTGTACGCTTGGGCGATGGCCTTTTCACCGTCCGTGATCTTGTCTAACTGGTCTTGCGTAAAGCCATACCCTATGCGCAACCGGGTCGATTTGCTGATACCTTGGTACACGTCATTGACGCGTTCTCCCTCAGTTTTCCATAGGTCCCCGTAGCAGTGAAACACGTCGCTGTCGTCGATGCTCAGCACCTCGTTACCGCTGATCTTGATGGTTGTTTTCTTGATAATGGCTCGACCTACGTTCTGCACTAGCTCGCGTTTGTCGTTGGTGGAGGCCAACGTGAGGTTGAACGCCAGTCGAACCGTGCCTGGTACAATGAGGTCATTCTCGCCAAGGTTTGGGAATCTAACCAGCAGCGTTTGGTTTTGGTCTATCTTGATGGGATTGTTGGTGATGGTCACCTACTGGCGCACGGATCTGACGCCTAGAGGCTCTCTTGATCTTTGGAAAGGATCTAGTTTTCTACCATACATTGTTATATAAATGAAATATATAAGTCTTAATACTAAATAATGGCTGAATACATACCTATGGATGATATGTGGGATGATAGTGCCCAGGCATTCGAGGATGACACCACATTCACGAACAACCCCTTAAGTGCTGAACTTGTACAGCCGGCTGTCGACGATTATTACGACACAGTTGAAAATAGAGACAACATAAAGCCGTTGGGAAGGGACTATACCAAGTTTACCGTCGATAAGAAGGGCACGCTGCGATTGAAGGCTCACCCGGGGGTCGATATCATAAAAAAAGACGGGAAGCCATATGCTTTGTCAACACTCACCAGTCACCCTGGTGGGGTCAACTGATCCGTGATGAACTAGGCTTCATAGATTACGGCGGCGCGCAGCCTAAGCTTCCCCCTGAAGGTCGTCCAAGATCTGCAAGCAGCCAGGGCCAATACTGGGGATGCTAAAGAAACATCGGACAGTATCAAAACAATATTGGCCACGTACCATAACAACCCCTTGCCGGGGCTCGAATTTCCCCTGAGGGAACTGCGAGGCCGAGACGAAGCCTTGAAACATGTACGCGGAGAACTCGTTAACAACATGGAAAATCTGAGCGAAGCCGACGAGCGCATCGCTCGCGAGAAAATAAAACTCACCGAAACGGAGGACGATGATATGAAACGGCGTATCGAGGAGAGAATAAAAAACTTGGAAGACGAGAGACGGACTCGGTTGGAATCCGCTTCCTCGAACCGGGAAGCCCTCCGATCCCAGATCAGTCGTGTACGGGAAACCATCGATCGAGTCCTAAATCAAGACACCACGCTAGCTGACAGGATCCGAATCCTCTTCCGAGAGCAAGGCATCACCATCGCCAGCATTGTGACTGCATTGGGCTTCATCATATCAACCCTGGTGGTGTCATTGACAGGGGGGTACCCCCACGCCTGCACCAACACCCACAGGTGGCGTCAAAGACTGGGTAAAAAAACACCTGAAATCCCTCGGGGAAGCCCTGGCTAAACTGGCTAGTAAGGCTGCCAAAGCCCTGCCCGGCATCCTGGGTAGCATCGTCTCGTGGCTGCTGAGCGCTCTGGCTAAAACTGCCACGTGGCTCAGTCAAAACCTGTGGGCAGCCATCGTCGCCGTGGCGGGTTTGGTGTACGTAGCGGCTAAGGAATTTTTAACCAAATAAGCCCCAAAGCTACCCCACCAACCACCAGGGCTGTTTTACGGTCGATGTGCTGCTGTGGGGGTGACCCCACAGGGGGTGTGGGTTGAACCCTAGGCTCCGGGGGTGGCGCCACTATACCCGTTTCACCGGTCGTGGGTGGTGGGACGTGGGGTACGTTGACATCAAAATTGACTCCCAACTTTTGGTCCGCCGTGGCTATGACTATTTCGTTGTTGTAGCCCACAACGTTTTTTACTCTCAGTTGCATATCACTCGGAGCCATGTACAGCCCCACGTCGAAGACGTAGTCGACTTTCGACCTGGCGTATTCCAACACGTCTTGGTAGCGTTTGATGGCACTCGGGAGATCAACTGGAGAATTGATAGCATCCTCAACGTTAACAACGAACTGTTTCTGAGCGTCGTAAGCAGTCCCCTTTCCGAGGATGTTGGAACGCGTTCGCGTCTGCGCACCCAACCGCGCCCACACGTACGTTCGAATCGAGTCGTTCAAGCGTTCGGTGCCGGCACGAGTAAACCCTTTCGACGTGTCCAGCATGAACTTTTTCCAAGCGTCTGCGGTTGACTGCTCCACTTTCTGGACGGTGAAAGCAGCACCACCTTTAAAATTCATACGGTCATCCCTCCATTCATTACTCGACAAAGCAAAGTCCTGGCGTAGTACATCTCGTTTCAGTAAATCATCACTGACTTCTTTCACGGGTCGCCCCCCATCATATTGAATACCCAATCCATGGTTTGGCCCCGGCAAACGCCAATCCGTCTTCGGGTTTAGTTCGAATTCGTTGCAAATACGTTCGTAGGCCCGTCTATCGTACTGGTTGTTTACTGCGTCCCACGCCTTGTCCTGTGGGAGCGGGGCGCTGATCTCTTTGAGGATACGTCTGACCTGGTAGTACACGTGAAACATGAACACAGACTGACTCAGCAGTCCACTCCGAATGTCGGTCAATACCACACCACACCCCGTTGTAGCGCACCACACTGCGAAGTTGAGTTGATTCTGCCAGAACTGCATCGGGTTGTTGAACCAAGCGTGGACTGCCTTGACGTTAGTCACCGAAAGCTTATACAGGCTTAACACATCTAAAATCTGGGAGTTGAAATGCATTCCATCAGCGACCACGATCTTCATGGGTGAGAAATCTACGTCCAGTTTAGGGTAAAACACTCCAGGGGAGTAAGACACTCCTTGGGAGTACATTTTAAAACTATTATATAATGAGCATATATACTCTAACATGTACATAACACTTCCAGGAATAACGAACGGTGAGGCCGTTCAGCTGATGCATGCGATCGATAACACGTCGGGTCAACTCGAAGTCGCACTCTGCGATATCACCTACCTACCGCAATGGACTAACATCAACACCAGCAACAATAAGCTGTTCGTTAGTGGTGCTCGCAGCCAGATAACTGACGGCTACTACAGCATGTGCACTCTAAGTGATGAGGTCTTCAAACCCCTGGGAGCCGAACTCAAGATGAACGACTCAAACGGTACAGTGGTGTTAATCAACAACGGAAGAAACTCCTTGAGACTTGGCCGACCATTGGCGAGGACACTAGGTATGCCGCCTGACGAGATGAAACCAACAACTACCGTCACAGGTACGAAGTTACCCGACCTAGTACCGTACCGAGAGCTGTACATTCATCTCGGCCAGGTGAGCACAACGTACAACATTCAAGGGGGGTCACCCTTCCACATTACTGAGAGCAGTGCCGGTTAAAACGGAGAAATACAACGACGGTAGAACCGAGTCGTTTTCACCGCGGCAGTATAAGAGGTTGGCTCAGGGCAACATACCTGAGCTGATAATATCGGTGTTAGATATAAATCATAATCCCGTGAATATAGGATACCTCAGCTTAACGCTTCACATAAAATGACCAGCGCACAAGGGCCCGGGTTGAAAAAATGCATCAATGTGGGGATCTCCGACCTCGGGGACACACGCGGATTCGACGCTCCCAGAGTAGATGGTAAATTGTACGCCTTGCAACTGAAAAACAATATTTACAAACGCGTTGAAGTCCCCTCCGGTGGAGCCCTAGGTGATATAGTAGATACCACAAGAGCGACAGTCAACACTCGGTACACCCTAGTCACCACCGGGGATGCTAAATGGATAATATACCCATCGTTCGGGGGGCAAACTGTTCGACTTAGACGATGTTGAGAGCACTACAGTCGCCCGTCTTCACCGAAGATGACAAGTGGGTGTTGTTACCCGATAAAGATGTGTTCACGGATAACAAAGACAACTACCTAAACAAAGTCGTGAACAACGGAACCCTACTCGTGGCTTACGTCCCGACTCAGAGACATAGCGTAGTCATCAGCCCAGTCGCCAGTATGGCAGCCCACATGCTATCCAGTAAACTGGGAATGCAAAACGTGGTATTGCAGTTGGTGTCTGAATTCGAAGGCGTGGCCACCATCCTGGAGGGCCTACCGGCGAACTCAACACTGGTCATCAAAGTCTACCTAGGGGAACCATCGTGGGGTGATGTCGAGATCGTGAAGGGGATCAAACTCGGGTGGGAGAAACGGCACCAGTATCACGTTTGCACAGTTTACATGCGGGTGGGTGTCGACTCCAAAACCAGTCTGCAGGGTGTCACCGTGATCGTGGAAAACACAATATCACTAACCAAGATCTTCCTACCCGACAACATACACTTCATGGGGGTGAAGTTAACCCCTGAACTATTATCAGAAAACCAGTTGGAAATTATCTCGTAATAGTATTATAGCAATGGTCAAGAATATTAGAATTTCCCAAATCCCAAATCACACTGGTTACATGTTAGATGCAACCGGGAATGCACAGTTATCATTTATGATATACTCTGACCTACCATTTCCTAGGTTTATGCCTCCAGGCTCCACATTAATCATAATACTCTTTTTAAAAACGTCCATGAGCCCACATGGGACCTTTTATCTGGGTTGAAAATAAGACTATCTAGTATTTACTATAAAGACCACCGTTGTAGTATCGTTATACGACGGGACTCGGGGCCCGGTGAGGGGTTGCTGCCCCCCTTAATAAGCTCCCGACAGGACTCGAGGCCCGGTGAGGGGTTCTTAGCAAGCTTCGGTGTATTTGGGGTAAGTTACCAAAGGTTACCTATTGATCTTTCCACTATTTACCTACCCGAGAACGTTGGCCTTATAAACCTCAAGTACGTTGATCAGCTATTAACTGATACCCAATTAAAAAATATATTATCAGATATATTATAGGCACACAGAATGGGTCTATACCCAGTCGTAGAGGAAGTAGCAAAGACCCTGGAAATCGTAGACGGGTTCCGCTTGAGACAGTTATGTGATGTAAAACGCCAACTAGAACAAGACCGCGACATGCGGAAAGCACTATGTAAAAAGTACCATAGAGCTTTCAATATCGTAGACGGGGCTGATACTGCCCTTATGACAACCAGCATGGGACTAGGGGCGGCAGGTGTTGGGTTGTTAGCTACCATCGTGGCTACCCCCGTAGTGCTAGGCATTGAAATAACAGCTGGGGTGGCAGGGGTGTTAGGGTTGGTGCTTAAGTTTGCATCCCGCAGACTGCATCGTAAGGCATTGAAACACGACGAGATCAGGGTTCTGGCTGAAGCAAAGCTGAACACAGTAAGTGAGCGTATATCCACTGCACTCACTGACAGTAAGATCTCAGAGGAGGAGTTTAATCCTCTCTGAACTCACAAAATATAACAAAATGAAACAAGAGATTCGGTCCAAGTCTCGTAAGTCTGCTATCAGTGAGGACGAGAAAAAAAGTACATAGAACAAGGGGTGAAAAAAGCCCAGCAAGCCTTTATTACAAACACCAAAGAGATCATAGGCGATTCACATTAAACTGTTTCATCGAGGTAAACATGGCATAGCGGCACAATAGTGTCATAGCGACACGTTAGACGCAGCCCAGTATTGGATGATGCAATCCCAGGATAGACCCGTTAAACCGACATGCTTCAACCATGTCACCGGTAGCTCAGTCGGTTAAGAGGCGCGGTTGTGAGGTATAACATTGGGCGTTCGTATCCCGCTGGCGTCCCAAACTTTTTTATAGTAATGGTAGCAAGAGCTAAGGGTCCGACCAAAGCCTTATCTGTGAAATAAAGCTTTGCAGAGGCTTTTGTTGGAACTGGTCCAAAACCCCCATTGTATATACTACTAACGGTATTAACATAGATGAGTGGCTGGTACACTTCAGCAACCTATTTGCTACCGACATACAGGTTGATAACCAAGATAACCTGAGTAGTGTAAGACCACCTCCTGTAGATGAAGTTAGATATGATGTATACTGAACCATAAAAGAAATGTCGCACCGATACCGGTTTTTAAAAGCACACACTTTAATTCACTCTAATTATACTACATTGTCCTATAAGCCATGAAGAAGTAACCGAAAGTATAGATAACCTCAAAACTGGCAAATTACCAGGATATGACAAAATACCTCCTGGAGTTTATATATATTGTTCTGACAAAGTTACACCATACCTTGTTTTACTTTTTAACCAGATTTTACACACAGGATGCTTTCCAGAATCTTGGACTGTAGGGATTATTGTTCCGATGCTTAAACATGGTGGTAGCAATAATACGAACAAATTACAGAGGCATAGTGTTACTAAGCTTATTCAGTAAGATATTCACCTACATTATAAATAAGAGACTAAAGTTCTGGGCCGATAGTACGAATAAGATAAACGAAGTTCGAGCTGGATTTCGTGAGGGTTACAAAACAGTTGACAATATCTTTATCCTAAAATCCCTTATACAAAGATACTTGAATAACAAAGGAAGTCAATTCTATGCCCTTTTTATTGATTTCGCTAAAGCTTTTGACACGATAGATAGAAACTATGGACACTTCTGCAATCTCACGTAATCACCCCCAAAATGAACACCCTCTTAACAAGCATGTACGGTATTGTAAAGGCCTGTGTAAGAAATAACAGTGAACTTTAAGATATGTTTAAAATATATATAGGAGTTAGACAATGATGTATTCTGAGCCCTTTTTCCTTTTCTTTCTTTATTAATGAATTAACCAGCCAAATTCATGAAAACTGCAGCTATGGAATACAACTACACCCCGATGTCATTGAGTTTTTCTTGCTACTTTTTGCAGATGATGTTACAATGTTTTCCACCACAATCTCCAGCAGCAAATTTGGGAACTTGAACATTCTGTGAAGATGCAAAATTCAGTGTACATATGGACAAAACTAAAGTGATTGCTTTTAAAACTGGAGGTAAATTAGCGAAAAATGAAAAGTGGCTTTATAACGGGCAGATATTAGAAACTATGTCTTTCTATAAATATTTAGGTGTCTATTTTACAGATCGCCTCACTTGGAACTTACATGCTAAGGAGGTTTCAAACCAGGCTAAGAAAATAATGATAGGAATTGGCAAGAACCTTTCTGTACTTTAAACATATTTAACGAAAAAATAAGCCCAATACTACTTATGGGTCAGAGGTATAGGGACTTAAAGCTTATTATGCAATCAAAAAAGTACACTTATTTGCGTGTAAACAATATATAGGAAGTAAAACAAATGCTCCCAGTGTTATGGTATACGGGGAAATGGGACGTTATCCTATATATATATATGCTTATATAAAAGTAATTAAATATTGATTATGACCTATCCATATGTCTCCTTACAGATACCCACGAAAGTGCTACGAAATGATGTTAGTATATGGTGAAAATGGTAAACGAAATTTGGCCACACACGTGAAGGAGATTCTTTTTAATACAGGATTTAACTACATTTGGTATAATCAACATGTAAACTGTACTTCAAATCTCATAATGACTTCTACACAGAGATAAAAACACATATTTCTGCAAGATTGACATCACACCCTGAGTCTGTCGAGTAAATGTTTCTATTACAAACAGCTAAAATCCACTATTGAAACTGAAATTATCTCAAGGTTTTAAATGTGAAGAAATTTAGGATAGCAATTGCAAGGCTAAGATGTTCATCCCATGGTCTCTTTGTGGGAACCGGAAGGTACACAAATATCTCTAGAGAAAGCAGATATTGTAAGCATGAATAGCATAGAAGACGAATATCATTTACTTCTTATATGTCCATTTTATTCAGCAATAAGAGAAAAATATCTGCCTAATTATTATAATAGACACCCAAACACTCACAAATTTATTGATCTACTTAGTTCGCATAATTCTCTAATTCTACGAAATGTATCAGAATTTATATTGAATGTTTTATACTATAGGAAGACTGTCATGTCTTAAGTGTTTTATGTAATACCCACGTTAATGATTGCTTATGTTCTACCATATGCATATTGTGAATGTACTATAGGCCTGTTGCCTCTTTAATACTGAATAAACGGATCGACATTCCAAACTCCAGACATTGATTCCGGTTTCCGATAACCGGATTGCAGATTATATATTGTGAACAGAGAATCAGTAGGCAACGATCACAACACCACAGATACTGCAGAAGGTAAGGATATTTTTATTTCTTGTTTATCTTATGTTTTGTAGGATAATGATAATATGTAAATATAAAGATTATAATATATTAAATAACTTCAGGTTCACAAGCAATTGTCATCGACTTTTATACATGTATATTCATACAATCTTGCACATTTTAAGGTCGATTAAGGGCGATTTTAAGGGCGAGAATGTGATCCATAAAAGTATGCAATATTTACTGTTTCAATTTTTTCTTCAAGCGTTGAACACAGGTAACCCTGGATTATCTACACTGTACCAAAACATTCAGATCTAAAATTAAATTAATATTAAAGAAACCAAAACGATGTCTCAAATTCACACACGTAGTGCATTCTCCTGTGCACATGCACGGACATTAGACGTACTAGCTACAGTTCATGAGGACCCCTGCTTTGCTGTACGCTACTTAAGTCCTCTAACAAATTTTCATGACATGAGATCTCTCAACATATGTACATGGTGCACAGAACACAAACGAGATGAGGGCTTTATCTATCAGTCTGCGAATGCCATGGCAGCCATAAACAATGGGAATATCATGTTAATTCTGACGATAAACATATCGCGATTTGCATGTTTGTGCAATAAATACAACGTAGAAATATCGTTAATAGTATGGTAATGACCAGGATTATACATTCCACGAATGGTCATTTTCTATGTTATGCACATATGACCTGATGCTTAGCCAAATGTGTAGTTGGTATCATCTGAGTTCCAGCTTATCATAAAAGTTTACCGGACAAAGCTATAGTCTGTCAACCTTACTTTTGGCACCCAAACACAGCGAGACAGACATTGGATTAGGAATCTTCAGTGACTGAGGAAATAAACTGGATTAAGGTGAGTAATATGCTTTAGCGCCTTTGTTTTCACTAATGGGATCATAAACCACCAACTAAAACATACCATGCAATCATGCCTTATTTGTTTACTTAATGGGTTCCTGGATATATGGTCTGTCGTGCACACAGGGAGCACGCTTGTCACCCACTCTCGGCAGTGTCACCTAATACGGCGCATAACGAAAACGGGATCATTGTCATGAACTTACAGGATAACAATGAAAGGAATATCCTCAAACTCAAAACCTTTTTTCTCTTGTTAGCCTCTTGTTATAAATAGCGTTGATCCAATTTTCATCATATACAAGCATAGTCAGGCGAATTAAATCGCCAAAAACAGGTTGCCAAAAGTAACTGGTTGTATGTAGGACATTTTATGCATACATGTTATTATTTAATGGGCATTATGGAACACAGATATAAAAGTCAGACGTTGAACATTCAGTCCTATGATACTCATGAAATGTAACGAAATATAACCAATCATACAATGAAGTGTCACGAGTTACAACAAGTGTATAGAGGCTGTCAATGGTTTAAAAAAATGGTAGTCCCTGGAAAAAGGAAACATTTCGGCCATGACTGTTATTTATCACAAATTCATCATTATTATCCGCGTTGATAAATTTTAGGAAAATGTATACAGATCATGGTGTTATGCCGTAAACCGTTGACAAGGGCAGACAACTCTCACAGTTTTAAAGGGAGATAACTCCCCATAATGCCTGGAAATCGAGCGTCCGTTTGTCACAAGTCTTTGTTAGCCCAATAGGTAAAGATTTATCGTGTAAATGTATACTACAAATCACTGTACTATAATGGTCATATGTTTAGAATCCCCCATGACTTTTATGCTTTTCTCAAGAGTGTGCAATAGGCTACTGATTTGTAAATGTATTCTATATCACCATACAACATAACGAAATATCCACCAACAAATTTAATTTCTGTCGATTCCTAGCTTGATATGCTATTGTAATTTCACGTGGTAATGTTATGTGAAAAGACCTATAATATTACAAATATACATATGATATACTTGCTGCAAAAAAAATAATAATTGCAAATTCATTGTATTTCATACTACTGACTATAGAACGTAGAATGAGCCAGTATCCCCCGTCGTTTGTTTAAATATGTACAAAAATAAAACAAATATCCCGGGCTGGTTAAAGCGTTTTTGTGGATATCTGTCTCTTCAAACACAAAAGTCCATCAGTGGGTCCACAACACTATATTCGGCAGCTAAGTATGTAATTACATGATAGTGCAGCAACGGCCAGGCAGCATCACAGAGGCGATCGTCAGCCCACCTGCCTAGCCGCTGTCCGAGGGTCAAGTCCCGTTACATTAAGAATTCATTGTCTATATACTACTCACTGTCAGGCTGCCCTGTATCGTATTACGATACATGTCTGGTCAACCTGCAGCATCCAGCATGCACCTCACCCACAATGTTTAACTTCCGTGTCCAACCGGCCATACTCTAAAGTTAATTAGGGTTAATTACACGCAGGCAGCTGACCTGTACATGGCTGTACTGATGGTCATGATAATAAGCTGCTGATATTTCATTTATATTGTCAGCACTGTGATTTAGATTCAGATAACGCAACTTTAACTTAACTCAGAGAATATACAAACATGTCTATATTTCCCGATAAAACCCATACCTCATCAAAGTGCCTACGACACAAATATAAATGTCATACACCTCAATATACCAAAAATGGTCCTTCAGTACAATGAGCATTATGATACATGACCAACCCACTGAATGAAACACCCGTTTGGTCAGTTCTTCAACGCAAAATCGGAAAAAAAACACCTCAATAGTAGAACCCACCACTTGGAATGAGAAACACCTAATGCGTTTTTTTTTGAAAACGATATGTGCTCGTTTGAAGTCCAGTTATGCTGGACGGGCTACGTTTGTACATATTAGCATATTTGTAACGCGCATATATCCATGCTTATGCATGCTCAAAGCGAACAAATAAAAACGCAAGTAAGGCAAAGAGCTACAGTTCAAAGGCTATCTTGAGCATGTGTGTTGTTAGATTGTTGGATTTTAGAAAGTCACAACAGTCTCTGGACTGTGGGAGACTGTTCCAGGCCATTGATCCTGCATGGACAAAGGACCTGTTTCCATACTGCACTGTCTTTACTTTGGGAACAACAAGCATTTTCTTATCCTGTGAGCGGAGAGATCGGGAAGGCGTGTTCACGGTTAGAAGATTGGATAGATAAGAAGGCGCAGTTCCAGTGAGACAGCGGAAAACAAGGCATAGGAGCTTAAACTTGATCCGGAACTCGACTGGAAGCCAGTGGAGAGTGTACAGTATAGGAGTAATGTGTTCATATTTTCCAGAGCGAGTCACGATGCGGGCGGCGACATTCTGCACTCTCTGCAGCTTGCCTATTTGGATCTTTGATGCACCGACCAGTAACAGTTACAATAATCAAGTTTACTTATAACAAGTGACAATACAAGAGTCTTGGCAGATCCAACTGTAAGACATTGGCGAATATTTCAATGTTGCGGAGTGACATGAAACAGGTTTTGACAAGAAGAGATACATGAGAATAGAGTGACAAGATTGAATCTAGGAACACGCCCAGGTCTTTGACTTGATCAGCAAAGTAGATACATGAACTGTCAAATTCCAGTGAGTTGACTCCACACTTGGACCTCCGCTTCTCTGGACCAAGGAGAATGCACTCTGTCTTGTTGATGTTGAGCTTAAGTTTGTTGTGGGTCATCGAGATTTAACGTTATTACAGCATTCAGGCGGGTAGCAAGCCAATTCTTTCGTGTAAGCCCGAAAGGATTCAAAGCTTTATATCAGATAGTACTGAGGGCTTGCCCAGCCTTTTTAGCAACAATCATGTGTAAGCCCGGGCTTTTTTCAATGGTAGCTACGCCCCTGGCATTGACTCATGTCTGTTAGTACGCTACATGACTGTTCTTGATCTGCAGGAAAACACTTGATGACGATTTATGTTTTGTTCGGCAATAACACTTACAAACTTCTTAACATACAAGGTGAAGAGGACCGGCCCTAGGACCGATCCTGTGGTACACCATGTTTGAGATGGACTGGAGCAGAGTGGTGTCCGTCTATGAGCACAGTCTGACGGCGGGAGGTTTGGTAGGATTTGAACCAACACATGTCATGATCAATTGTATCAAAAGCCGAACTTAAATCGAGGAGTGTTAAGATACAAATATTGCTGTTGTATGTGGGTAGCGTTAGGAACTAACTGGACACAGTGTATTGACTCGAGAAGACCTTTCATGTTATCACGCTGAATACTTGATTTGCTATATTATAATCTCCAAGCATGATGAATCGGGAACGTGTTGTGCATTTCGATTCAACGAATGTTGACATTTCTTCATAACATTGTTTGAAAGAACGTTTGTTTCGCGTTGAAGGGAGTGGTCTGTATAAAGCAACAATGTTTGTTGTTGGTTTCCCAGCAGTGAACAGAAAATCTAAACTTTCAAAAGAGGAAAATGTCTTCCCATGACGATGAGATTTAAAGACAATGGCCACGCCTCCACCCCGAGATGGGCGGGGCTTATGTTTAAATACATAGCCTTGCGGTGTCATTGACGCAATCTTCGATTCATCCCCTGAGGGTTGAAGCCAAGTCTCAGTTAAAATCAAAACATCAATGTCTCTGTCATTCAACAAGTCCAATATTTCATCGCATTTATTACAGGCTGAGCGAATGTTCAGTAAACACATTGTGATGTTGGAAGATACCTTGGAGGGTTGGATAAGGATGAGATTGTCTTTATCTACTGACCTCTGATTGGTTGGTTTCACTCGGGGAATGCCCGTTATCACCCTGATTGAACTCTGTTTGAATCTACCTGCCCTGGTTCCTCTTCTGTACATCCCCTGCAAAACTTCGTTCAGATGGGGCGTGATATCAAAACAAGACAGTAAAGTTGTATGTACAGTTTTTTACTTTAGTTAAGAGCAACTGCGTTTTCGTATTATTGTTTGCAATAATGAAATTCATTTCATACAATCAAAAAAGCAACATCCCAACAGTTACTTGACCCTTCTACCCTTGAAGTTTCGGGTTAGAACTAGTCTTCAGAAACCCATGCTTGTCGTAAGAGGCGACTAACGGGATCGGGTGGTCTGGCTCGCTGACTTGGTTGACACAATCGTATCCCGATTGCGTAGATCGATGCTTGTGCTATTGATCACTGGATTGTGTTGCCCAGACTCGATTACTGACAGATTGCAGGCCATCTATCTGAAATATTGCTGAGTGCGACGTTAAACAACAACCATCCAACCTGTCCCTTGTAATCTATAATTTATGGTATATCCGTACACCTGTGTGTCATGGTAATAGTGATGATTATTAATGACTTTAATTATCTTTATTACAGGTATATTACATATCCATAGACTAAATGCACGCTCATGGCATAATTTATTTATTATTATTGCAAACCATCCCGTTATGTCATTCGGTCGCCAGAACTGAACCATGTTTTCACCATTTTGGAGGTCTGTCTTCTTGACCAAAATGCCACTATCATACATTACAACCGACATAAGTTCAATAACATCAAACAGTTGCCTTGCTCGAGAAATGTCGCCATCAATATCCGCTTAAAGAACAATATCCCATCCATCTACAGCTGACAGAGAAACGTGTTCCATGTCACGTGCCTGTTGTACAAATGTAAATAACGTTTCGGGATATCACACAGTTGTACCTTTTAATAGCTTCTCCACTGGTCACATAACTGTGTTTCAGGTTTTTCACCAGTTGAAATTTTGAAATTATTACGAAAGTGTACCTTTAACTTGAATATCATGTTGTTAAAAATGTTCTTGAAAAACAACAAATGTGTATATGTCTTCAGGACCATGTCCCATAACGTCGAGATGGAGCCCCACCCGAGACGCTGAGTTGTATCCCCGGGCAGGACGCAGCACCTTCCTTCGTATAAGGCTTGACGTCCTCTACAACAACATCTCCATTCTCAAGCAACGATGTTCGCAGCATACAGGTTGAGATAATCTACAATTTTCCATCTCGTTTTTAAACGATCAGGGTGCCGTTGTTCAAAGCAATCTTAGCGCTAAGGTGACCGTAACATCCATACCTTAACATAGACTTAAGGTAGTCTTAGCGCTAAGGTTGTTTTGTACAACGGCGCCCTGTAAAGTTGTACATTCTTTCCGTTCTGTAGTGGGCGGTGGGGTAGCCTAGTAGTTAAAGTGTCCGCTTTCTGGTGTCTTCCGTCGTAATATTGCTTGAATATTGCTAAAAGCGGCGTAAATCTGAACTCACTCACTCCGTTCTCTTGTCGTGAGCAGTTTGACAAGATACAGCATATTCTATAGAAACAGGGCCATTTATTGCCATTACACGAGACAACTGGTTGATCTTAGCGTGATACCTACATTTTACCGTCAGTTATGCATTTGGCGATATCACATTTACATAAACATGAACGTGGAAGAGTATGAACTGTGTATCTGTCGAATAAGAAGCCTCTTAATCACTACATCATATAATGTTAGGTATCTTTACGATCGCATTGGATGTCTTGTAGAAGATGACATGATTTGCTATCCAGATGACATCGAGATAAGTACATGTCCAATGGAAGTCAAGTGAATCTCAAATTCTTATGCTTTACAGTTTCTTTCTAACAGACATCATAGCAGTGGTGAAAGCCAACGCCTACGGTCATGGCAGTGTGGAGATATCCCGGTATCTGGAGTCCCGGGGGGTCGGGCACTTCGCCGTCGCCACCCCAGAGGAAGGCGCTCAGCTCAGGCAGGCAGGGATACAGGGACACATACTGATGTTAGGTATATACGTTCAAGTTACATGATAGTTCGTTTGATATGTCTTCTTTGTAAAGATTCTGTAAGCTGTAACTGTTACTGCAAGTATTCATCACAAGGCCAGAGTCTTCTTTCCCTTGAGTTCCATCGGTGTGAGTTGGTCTGTAGCTGCCCATCCTCTCCTTTAGAGGGATAGTGTCTAGACCCTTAGTTCGGTGACCCTTATTAGCCTCGATTATAGCCCGTGTGATGCTGCCATTAAGTACGTGGTCGTTTGAGTCATTGAACGACGTGTTTCAGTTCTGTCTTTACCCCAGCCATAGGACAATGTAACTGAAATACTTCTTGAAAGCGACGTTAAACCAATCTTACACATTCCCTTAGTACATCATGTTTTTATAGAAAGGGATATATTCTCTTAAGCAAAAAATGGCTAAGGGCCTGTGTCCTTTCACAGGTAACGCCGTCGAGGAGGACATCCCGACATTGGTGAAGTATGAGTTGACACCGACGGTGGCAGAACTGAAATTCCTCCAGGCATGGTCTAAGGCCGCCACAAAAGACTCAGTCTCTAACAACAGCACCGATAACGACATCAACAGTAGTCACAATTCAGAGGAGAGGGTAAAGTATCTTTTTTCCCCCGATATAATCTTAATTCAGAAAAATACTGTGACAATTGTTTCTTGGGTAAACACGCTCCTGATAATTCGTACGGAACCGTTCATATTCAGGTTCCAGACTAACAGGGGTTCACTGAAAGGGTTGCGTTACGTGGATTCAGAATGTGTCGGATGTTTCTAGGTGAGGGAGAGACACCAGGTGGTACTGAACATTGATACGGGGATGTCCAGGAACGGGTGCCAGACTCACGACTTCCCCTACCTTATAGAAGTAGGTAATATTATGATGTTACACTTAAATGGTAATAAACTTACGTACCGAAGAAAGTACACACCTGATGCCTTGTGAGTCACAATCAAAACATTGTTCATACTATTCACATTTTTAAAACAAAATAATTCCAAAGTGTTTTTCTCTCTTAAACGATAGTATACATCTAGTACGCTGTTGTACACTGTGAGTATCAAGTCCAACAGACTTCTATAAATGCTGATGTTCACTCTGTGCTTGCCGTATTGCCAGACAAGAGTTGAATACAAAATGAACCGTATGGTGTAATTATCGCACGTTGAACTTGGCTGAACGCTTCATAATGAAGTGGTTAATCATGCATATCATGAAAGATATGGAACATCCTCATTACTGTCAGTGGCTGCTACTGTATGATGAGAAACGGTGAATTGCAATTTATTCCGGAGGGAAAGAATTAAGTTTGGAAAACAATTTTTTCGTGGAAATTTTCATATTGTGACCAAAACAGGATGTCATCAGACAATGCGTGTATCTAAATCAATTGTCCTTCCCTGTATATTGTAGAATACATGCAGGGAGCTCTGTTTGGTAATACAGTTGTCTCCTTGCAGTTCTGCCAGACACACGGTCTAACTATCCACAGTCTAATGACGCACTTTTCCAAGGCCTGGGACAACCCCCACTTTACCAAGCAGCAGCTGAACACCTTTATGACGCTGGTGGAACCACTCAGGTACACCATATACACCCTAGTAGCTCTCTGAAACATCATATTAGTGCTATAAACCCTGCTCACAGCAAAACAGGAGGTTAACATATTCCGTATTGCAATCGCCCATGTATAACTTATATTGCCCATGTATAACCTATACGCCCTGGCCACTGTGAAACATTACCAGAAACTTTACTAACATACCGTGTCTTAGAACCGTCCAGGTATACGTTATTAAATGTGGCCACAGTGAAACATTACCTGGAGGTTTACTAACACACCGTGTATTAGAACCGCCCGGGCATACGTTATTAAATGTGGCTACTGTGAAACATTACCTGGAGGTTTACTAACATGTCGTGTCTTAGAACCGCCCAGGAATACGTTATTAAACATGGCCACTGTGAAACATTACCTGGAGGTTTACTAACACACCGTGTATTAGAACCGCCCTGGTATACGTTATTTAACGAGGCCACTGTGAAACATTATCTGGAGGTTTACTAACATGCCTTGTATTAGAACCGCCCAGGTATACGTTATTTTACGAGGCCACAGTGAAACATTATCTGAAGGTTTACTAACATGCCGTGTCTTACAACCGCCCAGGAATACGTTATTAAACATGGCCACTGTGAAACATTACCTGGAGGTTTACTAACATACCGTGTATTAGAACCGCCCTGGTATACGCTATCTAATGTGGCCACTGTGAAACATTATCTGCAGGTTTACTAACACACCGTGTATTAGAACCACCCTGGTATACGTTATTTAACGAGGCCACTGTGAAACATTATCTGGAGGTTTACTAACATGCCGTGTCTTAGAACCGCCCAGGAATACGTTATTAAACATGGCCACTGTGAAACATTACCTGGAGGTTTACTCACATACCGTGTATTAGAACCACCCAGGAATACGTTATTAAACGTGGCCACTGTGAAAAATTACCTAGAGGTTTACTAACATACCGTGTATTAGAACCGCCCAGGTATACGCTATTTCATGTGGCCACTGTGAAACATTACCTGGACGTTTACTAACATACCGTGTATTAGAACCGCCCTGGTATACGCTATTTAACGTGGCCACTGTGAAAACATTACCGAGAGGTTTACTAACACACCGAGTATTAGAACCGCCCTGGTATACGCTATATCATGTGGCCACTGTGAAACATTACCTGGACGTTTACTAACACACCGTGTATTAGAACCACCCAGGCATACGCTATTTAACGTGGCCACTTTGAAACATTACCTGGACGTTAACTAACATACCGCGTATCAGAAGCGCCCTGGCATACGTTTTTTAACGAGGCCACTGTGAAACATTACCTGGAGGTTTACTAACACACCGTGTATTAGAACCGCCCTGGTATACGTTATTTAACGAGGCCACTGTGAAACATTATCTGGAGGTTTACTAACATGCCTTGTATTAGAACCGACCAGGCATACGTTATTTAATGAGGCCACTGTGAAACATTATCTGGAGGTTTACTAACATGCCGTGTCTTAGAACCGCCCAGGAATACGTTCTTAAACATGGCCACTGTGAAACATTACCTGGAGGTTTACTAACATACCGTGTATTAGAACCGCCCTGGTATACGCTATTTAATGTTGCCACTGTGAAACATTATCTGCAGGTTTACTAACACACCGTGTATTAGAACCGCCCAGGTATACGCTATTTAATGTTGCCACTGTGAAACATTATCTGGAGGTTTACTAACACACCATGTATTAGAACCGCCGAGGGATACGTTATTAAACATAGCCACTGTGAAACATTACCTGGACGTTTACTAACATACCGTGTATTAGAACCGCCCAGGTATACGTTATTAAACGTTGCCACTGTGAAACATTACCTGGACGTCTACTAACACACCGTGTATTAGAACCGCCCAGGTATACGTTATTAAACGTGACCACTGTGAAAAATTACCTTGAGGTTTACTAACATACCGTGTATTAGAACCGCCCAGGCATACGCTATTTAATGTGGCCACTGTGAAACATTACCTGGACGTTTACTAATATACCGTGTATTAGAACCGCCCTGGTATACGCTATTGAACGTGGCCACTGTGAAACATTACCTGGACGTTTACTAACACACCGTGTATTAGAACCGCCCTGGTATACGCTATTGAATGTGGCCACTGTGAAACATTACCTGGACGTTTACTAACACACCGTGTATTAGAACCACCCGGGCATACGCTATTTAACGAGGCCACTTTGAAACATTACCTGGACGTTTACTAACATACCGTGTATCAGAAGCGCCCTGGCATACGCTATTCAACGTGGCCACTGTAAAAGATTACCTGGACGTTTACTAACATACCGTGTATTAGAACCGCCCAGGTATACGCTATTTAACGTGGCCACCCATAAACATTACTTGGAGGTTTACTAACACACCGTGTATTAGAACCGTCCTGGTATACGTTATTAAACATGGCCACTGTGAAACATTATCTGGACGTTTACTAACATGCTGTGTCTTAGAACCGCCCTGGTATACGTTCTTTAACGTGGCCACTGTGAAACATTATCTGGAAGGTTTACTAACATTCCGTGTCTTAGAACCGCCCAGGAATACGTTATTAAACATGGCCACTGTGAAACATTACCTAGAGGTTTACTAACATGCCGTGTATTAGAACTGCCCTGGTATACGCTATTTAATGTTGCCACTGTGAAACATTATCTGGAGGTTTACTAACACACCGTGTATTAGAACCGCCCAGGTAAACGCTATTTAATGTTGCCACTGTGAAACATTATATGGAGGATTACTAACACACCGTGTATTAGAACCGCCCAGGTATACGTTATTTAATGAGGCCACTGTGAAACATTATCTGGAGGTTTACTAACATGCCGTGTATTAGAACCGACCAGGCATACGTTATTTAATGAGGCCACTGTGAAACATTATCTGGAGGTTTACTAACATGCCGTGTCCTAGAACCGCCCAGGAATACGTTATTAAACATGGCCACTGTGAAACATTACCTGGAGGTTTACTAACATACCGTGTATTAGAACCGCCCTGGTATACGCTATTTAATGTGGCCATTGTGAAACATTATCTGCAGGTTTACTAACACACCGTGTATTAGAACCGCCCAGGTATACGCTATTTAATGTTGCCACTGTGAAACATTATCTGGAGGTTTACTAACACACCGTGTATTAGAACCGCCCAGGGATACGTTATTAAACATAGCCACTGTGAAACATTACCTGGACGTTTACTAACATACCGTGTATTAGAACCGCCCAGGTATGCGCTATTTAACGTGGCCACCCATAAACATTACCTGGACGTTTACTAACACACCGTGTATTAGAACCGCCCTGGTATACGTTATTTAACGAGGCCACTGTGAAACATTATCTGGACGTTTACTAACATGCTGTGTCTTAGAACCGCCCTGGTATACGTTCTTTAACGAGTCCACTGTAAAACATTATCTGGAGGTTTACTAACATTCCGTGTCTTAGAACTGCCCAGGAATACGTTATTAAACATGGCCACTGTGAAACATTACCTAGAGGTTTACTAACATGCCGTGTATTAGAACTGCCCTGGTATACGCTATTTAATGTTGCCACTGTGAAACATTATCTGGAGGTTTACTAACACACCGTGTATTAGAACCGCCCAGGTAAACGCTATTTAATGTTGCCACTGTGAAACATTATCTGGAGGATTACTAACACACCGTGTATTAGAACCGCCCAGGTATACGTTATTTAATGAGGCCACTGTGAAACATTATCTGGAGGTTTACTAACTTGCCGTGTCCTAGAACCGCCCAGGGATACGTTATAAAACATGGCCACTGTGAAACATTACCTGGAGGTTTACTAACATACCGTGTATTAGAACCGCCCTGGTATACGCTATTTCATGTGGCCACTGTGAAACATTACCTGGACGTTTACTAAGATACCGTGTATTAGAACCGCCCTGGTATAAGCTATTGAATGTGGCCACTGTGAAACATTACCTGGAGGTTTACTAACACACCGTGTATTAGAACCCTCCTGGTATACGTTATTTAACGAGGACACTGTGAAACATTACCTGGAGGTTTACTAACACACCGTGTATTAGAACCGCCCAGGCATACGTTATTTAACGAGGCCACTGTGAAACATTATCTGGAGGTTTACTAACATTCCGTGTCTTAGAACCGCCCAGGAATACGTTATTAAACATGGCCACTGTGAAACATTACCTAGAGGTTTACTAACATGCCGTGTATTAGAACTGCCCTGGTATACGCTATTTAATGTTGCCACTGTGAAACATTATCTGGAGGTTTACTAACACACCGTGTATTAGAACCGCCCAGGTAAACGCTATTTAATGTTGCCACTGTGAAACATTATATGGAGGATTACTAACACACCGTGTATTAGAACCGCCCAGGTATACGTTATTTAACGAGGCCACTGTGAAACATTATCTGGAGGTTTACTAACATGCCGTGTCTTAGAACCGCCCAGGGATACGTTATTAAACATGGCCACTGTGAAACATTACCTGGAGGTTTACTAACATACCGTGTATTAGAACCGCCCTGGTATACGCTATTTCATGTGGCCACTGTGGAACATTACCTGGACGTTTACTAACCTACCGTGTATTAGAACCGCCCTGGTATACGCTATTGAATGTGGCCACTGTGAAACATTACCTGGACGTTTACTAACATACCGTGTATTAGAGCCGCCCAGGTATACGTTATTAAACGTGGCCACTGTGAAACATTACCTGGACGTTTACTAACATACCGTGTATTAGAGCAGCCCAGGTATACGTTATTAAACATAGCCACTGTGAAACATTACCTGGACGTTTACTAACATACCGTGTATTAGAACCGCCCAGGTATGCGCTATTTAACGTGGCCACCCATAAACATTACCTGGACGTTTACTAACACACCGTGTATTAGAACCGCCCTGGTATACGTTATTTAACGAGGCCACTGTGAAACATTATCTGGAGGTTTACTAACATGCTGTGTCTCAGAACCGCCCGGGCATACGTTCTTTAACGAGGCCACTGTGAAACATTATCTGGAGGTTTACTAACATTCCGTGTCTTAGAACCGCCCAGGAATACGTTATTAAACATGGCCACTGTGAAACATTACCTAGAGGTTTACTAACATGCCGTGTATTAGAACTGCCCTGGTATACGCTATTTAATGTTGCCACTGTGAAACATTATCTGGAGGTTTACTAACACACCGTGTATTAGAACCGCCCAGGTAAACGCTATTTAATGTTGCCACTGTGAAACATTATCTGGAGGATTACTAACACACCGTGTATTAGAACCGCCCAGGTATACGTTATTTAACGAGGCCACTGTGAAACATTATCTGGAGGTTTACTAACATGCCGTGTCTTAGAACCGCCCAGGGATACGTTATTAAACATGGCCACTGTGAAACATTACCTGGAGGTTTACTAACATACCGTGTATTAGAACCGCCCTGGTATACGCTATTTCATGTGGCCACTGTGAAACATTACCTGGACGTTTACTAACCTACCGTGTATTAGAACCGCCCTGGTATACGCTATTGAATGTGGCCACTGTGAAACATTACCTGGACGTTTACTAACATACCGTGTATTAGAGCCGCCCAGGTATACGTTATTAAACGTGGCCACTGTGAAACATTACCTGGACGTTTACTAACATACCGTGTATTAGAGCCGCCCAGGTATACGTTATTAAACATAGCCACTGTGAAACATTACCTGGACGTTTACTAACATACCGTGTATTAGAACCGCCCAGGTATGCGCTATTTAATGTGGCCACCCATAAACATTACCTGGACGTTTACTAACACACCGTGTATTAGAACCGCCCTGGTATACGTTATTTAACGAGGCCACTGTGAAACATTATCTGGAGGTTTACTAACATGCCGTGTATTAGAAGCGCCCTGGCATACGTTATTAAACATGGCCACTCTGAAACATTATCTGGAGGTTTACTAACATGCCGTGTCTTAGAACCGCCCAGGTATACGCTATTTAACTTGGCCACCCATAAACATTACCTTGAGGTTTACTAACACACCGTGTATTAGAACCGTCCTGGTAAACGCTAATGAATGTGGCCACTGTGAAACATTACCTGGACGTTTACTAACACACCGTGTATTAGAACCGCCCAGGTATACGCTATTTAACGAGGCCACTGTGAAACATTATCTGGAGGTTTACTAACACACCGTCTATTAGAACCGCCCAGGTATACGTTATTAAACGTGGCCACTGTGAAAAATTACCTAGAGGTTTACTAACATACCGTGTATTAGAACCGCCCAGGTATGCGCTATTTAATGTTTCCACTGTGAAACATTACCTTGACGTTTACTAACATACCGTGTATAAGAACTGCCCAGGTATACGCTATTGAACGTGGCCACTGTGAAACATTACCTGGACGTTTACTAACACACCGTGTATTAGAACCACCCAGGCATACACTATTTAACGTGGCCACTGTGAAACATAACCTGGACGTTTACTAACATACCGTGTATCAGAAGCGCACTGGCATACACTATTTAACGAGGCCACTGTAAAAGATTACCTGGACGTTTACTAACATACCGTGTATTAGAACCGCCCAGGTATACGTGATTAAACGTGTCCACAGTGGAACATTACCTGGACGTTTACTAACACACCGTGTATTAGAACGCCCAGGTATACGTTATTAAACGTGGCCACTGTGAAAAATTACCTAGAGATTTACTAACATACCGTGTATTAGAACCGCCCAGGTATACGCTATTTAATGTGGCCACTGTGAAACATTACCTGGACGCTTACTAACATACCGTCAGTATAAGAAGCTTTCCAGATATACGCTATTGAACGTGGCCACTGTGAAACATTACCTGGACGTTTACTAACATACCGTATTAGAAGAACCGCCCTGGTATACGTTATTTAATGTGGCCACTGTGAAACATTACCTGGACGTTTACTAACACACCGCATTAGGACCACCAAGGCATACACTATTTAACGTGGCCACTGTGAAACATTACCTGGACGTTTACTAACATACCGTGTATCAGAAGCGCCCTGACATACGCTATTTAACGTGGCCACTCTGAAACATTACCTGGAGGTTTACTAACACACCGTGTATTAGAACCGTCCTGGTAAACGCTATTGAATGTGGCCACTGTGAAACATTACCTGGAGGTTTACTAACACACCGTGTATTAGAACCGCCCTGGTATACACTATTGAATGTGGCCTCTGTGAAACATTACCTGGACGTTTACTTACACACCGTGTATTAGAACCGCCCAGGTATACGCTATCTCATGTGGCCACTGTGAAACATTACCTGGACGTTTACTAACATACCGTGTATTAGAACCGCCCTGGTATACGCTATTGAATGTGGCAACTGTGAAACATTACCTGGACGTTTACTAACATACCGTGTATCAGAAGCGCCCTGACATACGCTATTTAACGTGGCCACTCTGAAACATTACCTGGAGGTTTACTAACACACCGTGTATTTGAACCGTCCTGGTAAACGCTATTGAATGTGGCCACTGTGAAACATTACCTGGACGTTTACTAACATACCGTGTATTAGAACCGCCCTGGTATACGCTATTGAATGTGGCCACTGTGAAACATTACCTGGAGGTTTACTAACATACCGTGTATTAGAGCCGCCCAGGTATACGTTATTAAACGTGGCCACTGTGAAACATTACCTGGACGTTTACTAACATACCGTGTATTAGAACCGCCCAGGTATACGTTATTAAACATAGCCACTGTGAAACATTACCTGGACGTTTACTAACATACCGTGTATTAGAACCGCCCAGGTATGCGCTATTTAACGTGGCCACCCATAAACATTACCTGGACGTTTACTAACACACCGTGTATTAGAACCACCCTGGTATACGCTAATGAATGTGGCCACTGTGAAACATTACCTGGACGTTTACTAACACACCGTGTATTAGAACCACCCAGGCATACACTATTTAACGTGGCCACTGTGAAACATAACCTGGACGTTTACTAACACACCGTGTATCAGAAGCGCACTGGCATACGCTATTTAAGGAGGCCACTGTAAAAGATTACCTGGACGTTTACTAACATACCGTGTATTAGAACCGCCCAGGTATACGTGATTAAACGTGTCCACAGTGGAACATTACCTGGACGTTTACTAACACACCGTGTATTAGAACGCCCAGGTATACGCGCTATTAAACGTGGCCACTGTGAAAATTACCTAGAGATTTACTAACATACCGTGTATTAGAACCGCCCAGGTATACGCTATTTAATGTGGCCACTGTGAAACATTACCTGGACGTTTACTAACACACCGTGTATAAGAAGCGCCCAGGTATACGCTATTGAACGTGGCCACTGTGAAACATTACCTGGAGGTTTACTAACATACCGTGTATTAGAACCGCCCTGGTATACACTATTTAATGTGGCCACTGTGAAACATTACCTGGACGTTTACTAACACACCGTGTATTAGGACCACCCAGGCATACACTATTTAACGTGGCCACTGTGAAACATTACCTGGACGTTTACTAACATACCGTGTATCAGAAGCGCCCTGACATACGCTATTTAACGTGGCCACTCTGAAACATTACCTGGAGGTTTACTAACACACCGTGTATTAGAACCGTCCTGGTAAACGCTATTGAATGTGGCCACTGTGAAACATTACCTGGAGGTTTACTAACACACCGTGTATTAGAACCGCCCTGGTATACACTATTGAATGTGGCCTCTGTGAAACATTACCTGGACGTTTACTTACACACCGTGTATTAGAACCGCCCAGGTATACGCTATTTCATGTGGCCACTGTGAAACATTACCTGGACGTTTACTAACATACCGTGTATTAGAACCGCCCTGGTATACGCTATTGAACGTGGCCACTGTGAAACATTACCTGGACGTTTACTAACATACCGTGTATTAGAACCGCCCTGGTATACGCTATTTCATGTGGCCACTGTAAAACATTACCTGGACGTTTACTAACACACCGTGTATTAGAACCACCCGGGCATACGCTACTTAACGTGGCCACTGTGAAACATTACCTGGACGTTTACTAACATACCGTGTATTAGAACCGCCCAGGTATACGCTATTTAACGTGGCCACCCATAAACATTACTTGGAGGTTTACCAACACACCGTGTATTAGAACCGTCCTGGTAAACGCTATTGAATGTGGCCACTGTGAAACATTACCTGGACGTTTACTAACACGCCGTGTATTAGAACCGTCCTGGTATACGTTATTAAACATGGCCACTGTGAAACATTATCTGGACGTTTACTAACATGCTGTGTCTTAGAACCGCCCTGGTATACGTTCTTTAACGAGGCCACTGTGAAACATTATCTGGAGGTTTACTAACATTCCGTGTCTTAGAACCGCCCAGGAATACGTTATTAAACATGGCCACTGTGAAACATTACCTAGAGGTTCACTAACATGCCGTGTATTAGAACTGCCCTGGTATACGCTATTTAATGTTGCCACTGTGAAACATTATCTGGAGGTTTACTAACACACCGTGTATTAGAACCGCCCAGGTAAACGCTATTTAATGTTGCCACTGTGAAACATTATATGGAGGATTACTAACACACCGTGTATTAGAACCGCCCAGGTATACGTTATTTAACGAGGCCACTGTGAAACATTATCTGGAGGTTTACTAACATGCCGTGTCTTAGAACCGCCCAGGGATACGTTATAAAACATGGCCACTGTGAAACATTACCTGGAGGTTTACTAACATACCGTGTATTAGAACCGCACTGGTATACGCTATTTCATGTCGCCACTGTGAAACATTACCTGGACGTTTACTAACATACCGTGTATTAGAACCGCCCTGGTATACGCTATTGAATGTGGCCACTGTGAAACATTACCTGGAGGTTTACTAACACACCGTGTATTAGAACCCTCCTGGTATACGTTATTTAACGAGGACACTGTGAAACATTACCTGGAGGTTTACTAACACACCGTGTATTAGAACCGCCCTGGTATACGTTATTTAACGAGGCCACTGTGAAACATTATCTGGACGTTTACTAACATGCTGTGTCTCAGAGCCGCCCGGGCATACGTTCTTTAACGAGGCCACTGTGAAACATTATCTGGAGCTTTACTAACATTCTGTGTCTTAGAACCGCCCAGGAATACGTTATTAAACATGGCCACTGTGAAACATTACCTAGAGGTTTACTAACATGCCGTGTATTAGAACTGCCCTGGTATACGCTATTTAATGTTGCCACTGTGAAACATTATCTGGAGGTTTACTAACACACCGTGTATTAGAACCGCCCAGGTAAACGCTATTTAATGTTGCCACTGTGAAACATTATATGGAGGATTACTAACACACCGTGTATTAGAACCGCCCAGGTATACGTTATTTAACGAGGCCACTGTGAAACATTATCTGGAGGTTTACTAACATGCCGTGTCTTAGAACCGCCCAGGGATACGCTCATTAAACATGGCCACTGTGAACATTACCTGGACGTTTACTAACATACCGTGTATTAGAACCGCCCTGGTATACGCTATTGAATGTGGCCACTGTGAAACATTACCTGGACGTTTACTAACATACCGTGTATTAGAGCCGCCCAGGTATAACGCGTTATTAAACGTGGCCACTGTGAAACATTACCTGGACGTTTACTAACATACCGTGTATTAGAGCCGCCCAGGTATACGTTATTAAACATAGCCACTGTGAAACATTACCTGGACGTTTACTAACATACCGTGTATTAGAACCGCCCAGGTATGCGCTATTTAACGTGGCCACCCATAAACATAACCTGGACGTTTACTAACACACCGTGTATTAGAACCGCCCTGGTATACGTTATTTAACGAGGCCACTGTGAAACATTATCTGGAGGTTTACTAACATGCCGTGTATTAGAAGCGCCCTGGCATACGTTATTAAACATGGCCACTCTGAAACATTATCTGGAGGTTTACTAACATGCCGTGTCTTAGAACCGCCCAGGTATACGCTATTTAACTTGGCCACCCATAAACATTACCTTGAGGTTTACTAACACACCGTGTATTAGAACCGCCCTGGTATACGCTATTTAACGAGGCCACTGTGAAACATTATCTGGAGGTTTACTAACACACCGTGTATTAGAACCGCCCAGGTATACGTTATTAAACGTGGCCACTGTGAAAAATTACCTAGAGGTTTACTAACATACCGTGTATTAGAACCGCCCAGGTATGCGCTATTTAATGTGGCCACTGTGAAACATTACCTTGACGTTTACTAACATACCGTGTATTAGAACTGCCCAGGTATACGCTATTGAACGTGGCCACTGTGAAACATTACCTGGACGTTTACTAACACACCGTGTATTAGAACCACCCAGGCATACACTATTTAACGTGGCCACTGTGAAACATAACCTGGACGTTTACTAACATACCGTGTATCAGAAGCGCACTGGCATACGCTATTTAACGAGGCCACTGTAAAAGATTACCTGGACGTTTACTAACATACCGTGTATTAGAACCGCCCAGGTATACGTGATTAAACGTGTCCACAGTGGAACATTACCTGGACGTTTACTAACACACCGTGTATTAGAACGCCCAGGTATACGTTATTAAACGTGGCCACTGTGAAAAATTACCTAGAGATTTACTAACATACCGTGTATTAGAACCGCCCAGGTATACGCTATTTAATGTGGCCACTGTGAAACATTACCTGGACGTTTACTAACATACCGTGTATAAGAAGCGCCCAGGTATACGCTATTGAACGTGGCCACTGTGAAACATTACCTGGACGTTTACTAACATACCGTGTATTAGAACCGCCCTGGTATACACTATTTAATGTGGCCACAGTGAAACATTACCTGGACGTTTACTAACACACCGTGTATTAGGACCACCCAGGCATACACTATTTAACGTGGCCACTGTGAAACATTACCTGGACGTTTACTAACATACCGTGTATCAGAAGCGCCCTGACATACGCTATTTAACGTGGCCACTCTGAAACATTACCTGGAGGTTTACTAACACACCGTGTATTAGAACCGTCCTGGTAAACGCTATTGAATGTGGCCACTGTGAAACATTACCTGGAGGTTTACTAACACACCGTGTATTAGAACCGCCCTGGTATACACTATTGAATGTGGCCTCTGTGAAACATTACCTGGACGTTTACTTACACACCGTGTATTAGAACCGCCCAGGTATACGCTATTTCATGTGGCCACTGTGAAACATTACCTGGAGGTTTACTAACACACCGTGTATTAGAACCGTCCTGGTAAACGCTATTGAATGTGGCCACTGTGAAACATTATCTGGACGTTTACTAACATGCCGTGTATTAGAAGCACCCTGGCATACGTTATTAAACATGACCACTGTGAAACATTATCTGGAGGTTACTAACATGCCGTGTATTAGAAGCGCCCTGGCATACGCTATTTAACGTGGCCACCCATAAACATTACCTGGAGGTTTACTAACACACCGTGTATTAGATCCACCCAGGTATACGCTATTTAACGTGGCCACTGTGAAACATTACCTTGATGTTTACTAACACACCGTGTATTAGAACCGCCCAGGTATACGCTATTTAACGTGGCCACTGTGAAACATTACCTGGAGGTTTACTAACAAACCGTGTATTGGAACCACCCAGGTATACGTTATTAAACGTGGCCACTGTGAAACATTACCTGGAGGTTTACTAACACACCGTGTATTAGAACCGTCCTGGTAAACGCTATTTAATTTGGAGACTGTGAAACATTACCTGGAGGTTTACTAACACGCCGTGTATTAGAACCGCCCTGGTATACGCTATTTAACGTGGCCACTGTGAAACATTACCTGGAGGTTTACTAACAAACCGTGTATTAGAACCGCCCAGGTATACGCTATTAAACGTGGCCACTGTGAAACATTACCTGGAGGTTTACTAACACACCGTGTATTAGAACCGCACTGGTATACGCTATTTAACGTGGCCACTGTGAAACATTATCTGGAGGTTTACTAACACACCGTGTATTAGAACCGCCCATGTATACCTCACTGTATTGTTCGCAGAGCAAGTGGCGTGAAGGTGCATGTCGCCAACTCCGCCGCCATCCTCAGAGGGTTGGGGACACAGCTGGACTTCATCAGACCCGGGATCTGCATGTACGGGCTTCCTCCAGGTCAGGACCGGGCACAGGGCTCAATCGTCTTTCAAATCTGGCTTAGTATTTCATGCCATTATTATACCAACTATAGTCACACCATCGTATACCTCCACATACGAGTGTTTGTTGCCGGGTGGACGAGGGGGAGGGCTGGAGGAAGTTAATTTACCTAAAGTCGTGTGTTGACTTTAAAGGAGAGTGGCAATGATTTATTCGTATCATATGACATGTATAAGGGCGGTGAGGTAGTGAAAGTGATCGTTCGCACGACGAACGTGGTCCGAATCCCCACACTGGTAGATTGTGCTTTCAGATTGCACTAGGAGAGAAGGTGAGAGATAAACGTTAAACTGCTTGATAAGGTTATTTGGTGTTGGTATTAAGAACAATGCAAATAAATTCACCCAGTTTCGTCCTCAAATTTGCAGATCCCAGCACAGAGACTGCAGAGTTGGTGGAGTCCCTCGTGCTGAGACCCGTTCTCTCGTGGCGAGCTCGCCCCACCCTCATCAAACAACTGCCCCAGGGCAGGGTCGTGGGATATGACAACACCTACATGTAAGCAGAACAAGACATAGTGGTAATGACAGGTCATGCTCCACCATACTTCAGGATAGATAAGTTGGCCAATTACGTGCAATCGTCCCGGTGGGGATGCTGATTGTTCTTGAATCAACGTGTCTTTCGAAACAAAGGCAGTTCAGGGGAGACTGTATAATGAAACAGTGAGGATTAGGTATTATGAAGTGATGTCTATTAAATCTTATTAATACACATCGACTCAGATGATGACAGATGGTTCTTCCTGCTTCCAGGACTCGGGGTACAGAGACTATTGCAACTTTCAGTCTGGGCTATGCAGATGGGTACAACAGGCTATTGTCGAACAGAGGTGTGGTGTCTCTGGATGAAGGTGAGGCCGTTCTTCAGTTGTTCAATTGGTGTCCTTCTAACTAACCGAGAAACAAAAGTGCTGCATCAGATTCCAAGAATATGTTTTTACCTCCCATGGTTCATGCACTGTTTGAGAAGTACCTCAAGTAAAGGATGAATGCCCCCCACATAAAGTATGTTTCATCAAATGTTGGGTGAATGGTTAACCACTGACTTTAGAAAGGTGTTCAGAGTTGCATCCTTATGAGGAAAATGCTTTAATTAATGTTGCCTTGATTTTTAGTTTCAGTGTGGTTCAAAGTGGTATCACCCGAAAATAATTCATTATTACAGATGGTCTCCTGTGTCCAGTTGCTGATAGAATGATGAATGTCCCTCACATAGGTTTCGTTTCACCACATGTTTACTAAGATGTTGCATCCTTATCACAGCCCATTGGCCTTGACCTCATTTTGACATTTAGGTTCAGTGCCGTGTTACCCATAATTCATTCATTATTTCAGATGGTCTCCAACTTCAGGTTGTTGGGAGAGTGTCCATGGACGCCATCACAGTCCGCTTGGATAAACCAAAGCCTTCGTCCACAACGTTCAACATTATCACTGACGACTTCACCTCCCCCAACAGCGTGACAAAGATGGCTGCTTCTCTCGGCACAATCCCTTACGAGGTGACGACAAGTCTAGCTGCCAGACTACCTCGCGTGTTTGTGGCTGGTGAACATGCTGTAGCTATCACGAAATCCTTGGTGACAGACGAGAGATGATAGTGGATTGTTGATCGTGGAGGAATGTTGTCTGACCATCTTCCAGGTGTTGCGGCAAGGGTGTCTTGTAGAGAGTTAAGTCTCGAGTTGTCCCTCTTTTCTTACATTCCACATACTGTCGTGTCTCTCTCACAGAAGATCGTTGGTCCTGGATGGGGTATACCCTTTGTCAAAAACATTGTTCATGTGGTTACAGTGCATAGATATGTCCATTATTGGGAACAAGCTTTGGACTTTGCCATAATGAAAGCGTTATTGTTTCGCAATTGAAATACTGAGTTGTTAACATGATCCAGTTAGACATTAATACTTTCTACGGACAGCATTGGCTTGTTCATGGAAACTGTGTTCATGTTGCCCGGATTCACATGTACCTAAAAGTCAACAAAAGGATGGCCACAATTACCCATCATGGCTAAACATCTTCCATTTATCACTTGAGTTAAGTTAGTCATAATATTTTTGTAGCTAATGTGTTTGCAAGGCACTTTGTTACAGTGTTTTCAAACACCCATTTATGGTAATTGTTTCTACCTCGGTTATTCAGTATCCTTCACATTATTATTACTGTTCATTATGTAGAGGACAAAAGCTTCTCAGGGCAGAGGTATATTAAAATAGTTTATTTCGCTATATTTTTTATACTTATGCTAAAATAATATATTTCTAAATTGTATCTATTTAGAAAAATCAAGCACCTTACAATACAAATGAGAGGTCATTATTCAGATGACTAGGTCACAAATACAGGATATTTACTATCATTCACGTAGCACTATTCAATCAGAAAATGTAAAAATAGTTCCATGTGAAGCTGCCGGTATCGTTCAGTGAACTTAACCACTAAATATTAACCCAGCACCAGAGCCTTTGGGATAGTATACTTCGACGTGAGTTGAACATGACGGCAAGTTATATTTCAAAAACGATGATGCGTTCACGCGTTCACAAACATAGTTAAAAAGATTTCCCTGATAGATTGAAACTGTATTCTGAAACGTTTCCAGACAAATAACACCTCAACAGCCTCTCCATTTACCTATCCATGGCTATGAAATGCTACTGTCCAGTGAGTGTTGCTCTCCAAATTCGATTCCCTTCCTGAAAAAAAGCGAAATGAAATTACAGTTAGTTTTGCAATATGGACCTTATGGTGCCTACACCTCACTTCATCAGTACTTTGCCTTTAGTTTTGAAACTCATAGCCGAAATAACTAAACACGCTCGTAAGATTAGTGTTCATCTTCAGTCTGACCATTCAGATCGCTCTATGGCAGAACGAATCAATGCCATCACACCAAATTGCTAAGTAATCAAATTCAACGTGACTGTCTGTGTAGTAAATGAATCACTAAAATGAGTGAAATATTTACGTAATCCAAACACACGATGACTTCAACATATGTGACCAAGGGATTTTTCTTTTTAAATTTACGCACCACATACGTTGTACTTTTGTGTAACAGATAACAAAGATAATGGTGGTGTGGAATATTGTGATGATGATCTAACACATTGTAGTGTGCATAAATAAATGTATAATTTATAATAAATGGAAATACATTTAATTAAAAATATCGTTTCGCAAGCTGTTGTCATGTGTTATATGTGTAAGAAAAAAGTGTTTGCATGAAAGACAAGGAACCTCAAATGTTGGTTGGTTGCTTAGCGCCACACAGCAATATTCCAGCTATATGGAGGCGGTCTGTATATGATCGAGTCTGGACCAGACAATCCAGTGATCAACTCCATGATCACCGATCTACACAACTGGGATACGATGACATGAGTTAACCAAGTCGGCGAGTCTGACCATCCGACCCCGTAAGTCGCCTTTCACTGCGAGCATGCGTTGCTAAAGACCAATTCTAACCCGGATCGTCACGGGTCTTCACATGTACAATATATACCTGTTCATTGTTCATTGGTATAGCACGTTTCCAAGGTAACGACTTCTACAGAGGCAATACTGGCTTATGTTTGTTAAATCTAACATGTTGTATCGAGTCCTCAACAGAACTGGCTTTTCAGAAAGCATCGATTACAGTCATTTCGACAGCAAATATCTTGGAAAACGTGAGATTTCAAACTGATTCCAATTTGGGGTTTCTATTAACCGGATCAAGGAATATTCCAAAACAGGGAACCGGCTAGCGACAGTGGACCTACCATAATTGAACAGATCTGGCTGAAACACCACAACAGCATTTGACAGTAGGCCGACCAGTGTTGTTTATTTATTATATGCTATGTATTCTGTAACTATTTTAGAATGTTTGTAAATAATTAAATAACATACTTATATATTAAAGGTTCTGTGAATACTAATAAGAATTTTAAATTCAAATCGAGACTAAAATGGGGACGTAATCCTGACATATCTTTATTGTATACGGTATCATTTATAGTCATGTTAATTGTAGGACAGAAATATAATGATCATTAAAAAGTGATGTATTAGTGGAAACTGTCCAAACGTGCGTGACATGTGCTGCCGTATTGGACTGTTTGAATGAATGACCTATTTTCATACCATGAACTCCCATAGCAGATCTACGTTATGAGAAGTTCAAGCAAATGGGCTCGATGGGGGTAGCCTTGTGGGCAAAGCGTCCGCTGGTCACGCTGAAGACCCGGGTTCGATTCCCTACGTGGGTGCAATGTGTGAAGCCAAACCGTGATATTGCTGGATTATTGCTAAACGCGGCGTAAAACTAAACTCACTCGCTCAATCACTCAGGTGTATTTCCGAGTCTGTTCGTTTTGATTATCCGCTATCTACTGTATTTGTTGTCGTCCTGGAACTATCCCTGGGCACATGTCATTATTGTCCCAGTGCCAAGACTTAGAAGGATCTAACAACGCTATTCCTTTTTCATGTTTATTTTGAGAAAATGGGCCTCTGTGAAGAATATAGTTGTGCTCCTAGCAAGGGACGTTCATGGATAGATCATTATGTACGTTCCATAATGAAGAAATTTGCATTTATTTGGTTTGGTAATGTGACTGCATTATATCAACATCGAAGGCTCGTTTGCAAGCAGCATCCACGTTAGTGGCGTAATGAGGTAATTGGCATGGAGATCCGCCTTTCCGCAGACATTTCAAGATTCCCGTGTAGACTGAGTATTTGTAAACCCTAACGTTATCGGCGCACTGCATTAAATTGATATCAGGTTGTAGTGAGTGAGTGAGTATGGTTTTACATCGCTCCAGATACCTGGATATCTCCACACTGCCATGGCCGTAGGCGTTTGCTTTCACCACTGCTTTGATGTCTGTTAAAAGAAACTGTAAGGCTTTACATTTTGAGATTCATTTGACGTCCTCTGGACATGTACTTATCTAAATGTCATTTGGATAGCAGAACATGTGATCTTCTACAAGACAAGCAAAGGTGTGATGTTAGGCTCGCTAAACATTCAATGCGGTCGTAAAGATACCTAACATTATATGATGTAGTCACGGGTTCATGTTTATGTAAAGGCGATTTCGCCAAATGAATAGCTAACGGTAAATTGTAGGTATCACGCTAAGATCAACCTATTGTCTCGTGTAATGGCAATATATGGCCCTGTTTCTATAGAATATGCTGTATCTTGTCAAACCGCTCACGACAAGAGAACGGAGTGAATGAGTTCAGATTTACGTCGCTTTTAGCAATATTCCAGCAATAAATGGGTTTCACACTTTGTACCCATGTGGGAAATCGAACCCGGACCTTCAGCGTGACGAGCTAGCGCTATAATCACTAGGCTACCCCACCGCCCCTTATATCAGTTGTAAGTAAGCAAAGGCTTAGAGAGAGGTTGTGATATATGTATTTGATATTAAACAATTATACAAGTATTTGACTGAGTGAGTGAGTGAATTTAGTTTTACGCCTCTTTTAGAAATATTCCAGCAATATCACGGCGGGGGACATCAGAAATGGGCTAAAGTATTTGATGTGACTAAAACCGCTTAAGGTGTCTATACACCCTCCAACACCTTTATATCCTTTGTGTAGAACCGAAAGCCTGATCCATCAACCTTGATGAGCATTTTTCCATCAATATACCAATAATTCAATCCTCGACATCCGCCACCCCCATAAAATCAGTGAATTAAAAAGTAACTTCCTAAGTTTCAACTAATATATCTAAATTGATACTCTCCAAACATTCACTGTTCACGAAACTGACATGATTAGGTCACAGCTTAATTCCACTGATTGAAGTACGTACGAGTACACACATACGGGTATGAACTAATGAAAAGAGTGGGCCAAAAGTCAGCTTTTCATGATCAGCAAGAGTTGGACATGTATAAAAATACCCAATAGAAATGTGAAGCAAGAGTAAGAACTACGTTCATAATGTTCTGTTTCCTTCTTCACTTATACTCTATATCTACATAGCGTAATATATCCTATAGTGATTATGTGTAATATAACGGGTTTCACAAACACCTGGCATTGCCAGAGTAATTTAAGTATCGTCAAAATGAGATAGAATATTACATGGCGCTCAATATCATGGCATAGAATAGGACATTTCCATGTATTCAAATATTTGTAAGCTGTGGTCATAATATGAAGTATATTTCAATGAATTCATAACGGAATGAATGTATTTTATGTGTGTAGTTTCATACATATCCGAAATTAGCCATAGAAAAGAACATGCCTCAACTGTTTTGTTTTAACAGTATTTACTCAAAATAAAGACAATGCATTAGAAAAACAATACAGAACGAACAAAAAGATTGGCAATAAGGCCGAACAAGGCCTATATTATTGCCTCTCCCGAGAGAAAACAACTTAAACGAATTAAACAAAATTAAGAGATTGCAAAAAGGATATAAAATTCAATGAGGCAATTTTCAAAACGAACATAACGAGTTAGTACTTATTGTATTCTATATGTTATTAACAAAACGTTGGAGTTAATTATGAAATGATAAATGGATTTAAGAAGTAATTCTGTATCAGTATTGGATAAGTTGTAGTTGTCTCAACTGTTTCAATAGGTTTGGAAGTGATTTAAATGACAAGACTATTTACACATATTCCAAACAAATGGCCTTTGGGATGCTAGTCTGTCATATATCTCCGTAGTTTTAGACGCTTGAACCAACATACTTGATATCATTGACAGTGTCTGTGTACCCTCTCCTTAAGGTGAGGGTATTCTAAGTTGGAGAACTTGTTCCTAATCCTTTTCTCAGTGAATAAAATATGTTTAAAACAAAACAGTGTAACCTTATAGTAAACCCCAGTGCTGAGTTAATCTCTCGTTACGCAGGTGGTACGCCAGGAGAGGGAGTAATGGTGATTTAAGGTACTGAAACTTAATGAACACATGCTTTGTTCTGAATCTGATGTACGAGCCTATCAAATGTCTTTGCTCAATGCAAGAAACACGTACACCAAGAGTATTGGTTTGGTGTCTTATCACACATTACTTTCAGAAAGTATGCTTGTTGTTGATCGGGAGCTCCGGCAAATTGTAATAAATGTCCTCAGACGATTCAGACAGATATATACGATTTATTCCCTCATTTAGTATGGCTCACATTCTCTCAGGTTTGGGTTGGGGTAACACGTCTGTAATTATCATGACTTAGGATGTTGGCAAGCGTCCTGCGACTCAAGTTCGTGGGTTGTTCGATTGGGTTGTGAGCATACGGGACCTGGGTCGGGATTTCAAAAGGTTTTGTTTTGGACGTGATGACGGTATTTCCAGATTTGGCGTAGCAGTTACGAACATGTTGTCCCATGCAATGCCCCTTTGTGGATTAAATCAAGTGTCTTTGTGTATATTTTTTCTAACCGAGACTATTGTGGCGAGCCTTTTAACTATCAATGAATTATAATACAAAAAGTACCCTCGATTTTATGTAGCTAACTTACAATCAGCCAATCAGTGAAAATGAATCAAAGCTGCGGTTGTTTCTTTGTTTCCAACTACAAGTCACGCCTACACAGGTGTCAACAGTGAGTCAGTTAGTCAATATTCTACGTCACATTGCCAATATTCTCTCCCAAATAGAACATTGATATATAAAACATCAAATATTTGTTCAAACTTAGTGTTTGATTGTTATATTTTCGCCGTTATAATGCTGGTTTGTGTGTATGGAACGAATGCGCAAAGCAAAAACGCATCTGGGTAAATTTTATTGCACGTTTACTTTCGAAGATGTCAACTTGGATGTCTAATTCAAAGATTCGCAGGAAAAATTGTTACGCAATAGGCACGTGAAGTTCAGGGACATTGTCTTCACAAGGGCGGTGCGTTTAGATGATGATTTTTAGCGTATGAAAGGGGATGGATAACAATGTATGGATGAACAGCTTCTTTATTGCTGTGAGAGCGACGGTTCGGTGTAAATAACACCGTTATCAAATAAGTGATGGACAGCATGAGGATAGAGAAGCATATATATTAGTGTTGGGAATTGGCTGAAATCTCCCAATTGATGAAAACTTCATTACCAACGAACAATCATCGAAAAAAAATTGGTTAGCGTCATTTTTCAGATTTTCCTATGCAGGTTGTTAATGCAGATAAGTATAACATGATGCAACTCGCTTCTTAAAGTGATGACTAATATATCATGAACATGAAATTCCTGGAGTCTTCAAGAAATATTTAGTCATGACTTTAAAGTTAGTGAAGTGAGTTTTCTAAGAATTAAACAAGTTTTCAGGCCCTGACAACTTCGAAGATATGTTCCATCGTCAAGTGTTTCAAAGACTTAAACAGTAGTTCCAAAATCGTTTGTGTTCGATTATGAGTAAATGTGATCGATTGCTTGGTCGTTTGGTCACTACGACCAATCTTCGATTATTTCAATTAATCGGAACACCACTAATATATATACAAGTTAGAGGAGATGTTTGTGCAGTACAATAGGGAATTAGGAGACCAGACACAATAACAACACAAGGGCTTTGATAAAAGCGTTAACAAGTGACGCCTACAGTATACACAAAGGGATAGAGTACATAAAGGGGGGAGGGGGTTATTGATGAGGAGGATCTTTGATGAGTTGGTAGTATGCAGGAGGTATATAATAACCTTGGTGACGGTTGATTGATGGCTGGAGTCTTTTGATGTAGATAACTTCTTGGAGTTTCCTGAGTTAAAAGTCTTTGAGGATGGTTGTTGTGGTTTGGGCTCTGACTCACTGACTACTGTGATCGGGATTGTCTTGGATGTGATCTGACAGGGCTGATTTGGAGTTAAGTTTTGATATTGAGGTCTGATGCTCTTTGAGTCGGGTTTTGAGGGGTCTTGATGTTTCGCCTATATAGGCCTGTCCACAATCTTTAATCTGAAGTCTTTAAGCGATCAATCACATATTTGTCCAGAGATTTTCAAATAAACGCGTTTAGGGATGACACACTTATCATAAGTTAGTTACCAAAGAGACGTCTTCCAGGGAGAGGAAGGGCCGGTTTCCAGTATAAAGACAGTGGTGATACTATATCACTAATGATCAGCTGTGAGAATGATAGCGTTCAGGTCCTAACATACTGTGAACAATAATGAAGTACCAAACAACACACTGCCAGATACCATAACATACTGTGAACAATAATGAAGTACCAAACAACACACTGCCTGATACCATAACATACTGTGAACAATAATGAAGTACCAAACAACACACTGCCTGATACCATAACATACTGTGAACAATAAAGAAGTACCAAACAACACACTGCCTGATACCATAACATACTGTGAACAATAATGAAGTACCAAACAACACACTGCCTGATACCATAACATACTGTGAACAATAATGAAGTACCAAACGACACACTGCCTGATACCATAACATAATGTGAACCATAATGAAGTACCAAACAACACACTGCCTGATACCATAACATACTGTGAACAATAATGAAGTACCAAACGACACACTGCCTGATACCATAACATACTGTGAACAATAATGAAGTACCAAACGACACACTGCCTGATACCATAACGTAAATGGCTGCAGTTCATCGTGATTCAACAAACATTCATTTTTTATGAATGAGCAAGTCATAGCCTACAATTATGCTTTGACATTTATTTTCTTGAATTGCATGTTTCCTTCGTGTACTGAATATATGCCTTCTTGTGTATCCTAGGGCCTACGATGAACATTTCACACTCATTGAAAACAATAATCGCCATTGCATGTAATGGAGATTAAGTTAAACTGGTTAGTTAAGTAAAGATAAACCAGAATACAAAACTCCACAGGCGACATGAACTTGAAAAATACTGTGACAAAAAACATTACAAAGAAAACATCTGTGTGCTGAGTCAGCAGTACTACAGACAATCACAAAATAGTTTTTGAATAGGATCCCAGCTGCGTTTTAAGTTGAATCGGGGACAATTACACTCCACGTATTTTCGTCTAGCCACAGGAATAGATTCTTATGGCAAGGGACGCAAATTCACTCATAAGGAAATACCCTTCTTCTATCCCTCGCCAAATACCACCATACATGTGTGGATTTCAAGTTTCTAAATCTCAGTTGCTCTGTAGAAATTCGGGAAAGATAATTGAATGAAAATTATAGATGTGTTCAATTGAATATGAGGAACGTCTTTAAATGATTTTCGCCCATGCTGAGTTACATTGAAATCATTTGTTTAATTTTTATGACATCCAAGGACTCCTATATATTTCCAGCTATTAAAGAATGTGCTACAGCATATAAAGGTTGTTTCAATACACACCTAGAGCATTAACAGTGCTATGTACTCACTGAAATAGAAATAAAATGGTTTGGGCATTTATTTGTTTATTGATTTAAACAATATTTTATTTCCATTAATGTTCACACATGTTAACGACAACTGCATCAGTTCTGAACTGAGCATGGCAGGGACAAGACAGAAAGAAATGGAAAGCATCTTTACTGTTATGGCCACATGACCATCGATAAAAAATCTGTCAAATATATGTGATTTTAAATCACTACAACCTAGCCTAATTCTAGGTAGAATCACTTGGGATTGGCGCTGGCCATAAGCAATAGATGTAAAATTTGAGGAAAGCTTAATTTCGGTGGAAATCAATTGCTTTAACCTAGATAAGGAATCTACATTTCTAAAATTAATATCGAGTGCATTCCAAGCTTGAACAACAGATGGCAGAAAAGATCGATTATGCTGGGATAAGTGCCCTGCATTGATCTGAAAGTCGTTATAGTTACGAAGGTTATATCCTGTTATGCTGGAGATATTAGGTGGGACCCATAAATATAGGTATTTAGGAGTCAGTCCATTGACCATTTCATAAAATAGACATAACTTATGGTAATGCCGTCTGTCTGACAGTGAGCAAAAACCCGTTTCCCTGTAAAGTTTTTAATGTCTGGTTTCTCGTACTGCTGTACATATTGTCCGAAGAGCATCTAAGTGTAAGTTCTCTAATATTTTTACTTGTTCATTATGACAATTATCCCAAATGTTATCGCAGTTGTCAAATATGGGCAAGATAAAAGATTTGTACATAATTTCAAGCGTTCTTCGATTTAACCTGTATTTTAGACTGCGCAAATAATTTGTCAATGGACTCACTTTAAGGACAAGATATTCAATATGATTTTCCATCTTCCTGAAAAACATGTCCTAGGTGTTTGTGATCACTTACTTCAGGTATAAGAACATACTTCTTTCGAAGAGGTAATTTAGGACTAGAATTAATTTTAGTCGAGAATAGCATGGCTTCCGTTTTGGTAGGACTAAATTTAACTTGCCATTTACCTGTCCCGTCTGATATACGTTCTAAGTCACTATTCAGTATAGCGCGCAGTCGTGGATTCAGGGTCTTCAATAAATAGATATGAGGATGTATCGTCACCTAAACGTTTAACAGTACTCGTTATCCCATGAGTCAGATCATTAATATAAACAAGGAATAACAGGGGTCCTAAAACCGAGCCCTGAGGAACTCCGGTTAGAATAGGTTTATATTTTGACATATAGACATTACTAAGGTAACTCCCAAACCAATCCAAATATTACCACTTGTTCGGGTTGACTTTAATTTCACTTGTAAACTTTCATGTCAAAACACGATCAAACGCATTACTGATATCACAGAATACAGCGCGAACTTCCGTTCCATCATCCAAGGCTTTGGAGATCACATGACATAATTCAGTTAACTGATAAACAGTTGAATCTCCAGGTTTGAATCCCGATTGTGAGGTGGTATGATATCATTGTACAAGAAAAAGTTGCTTAAATACACATTTTTTCAAATACCTTAGAAAGAGAACATGTCAAGGCAACTGGTCTATTGTTATTGCAATCATGAACGCTACCTTCTTTATGAATTCGAACAACAACAGATTGTTTCTTTTGACAAGGAAAACAGGAAAGACGTGGTAATAAGCTAAACAACTTGGCAATGGGAGCGCACAGAGACACAACTATTTTTTTAGAAGCTTATTACCAATATTAACTAGACCCTTAGCATTGGCAGTTTCTAGATTTAATAACATATCACGGACATCTCTTTCGGACAAGAGTCATTAAGTTTATATACAGGTTCATGTCAGCTGATAGTTTCCTTCTCGGGTTCCTCAACTTGGGATTGTTGAGAAAAGAATTCATTAAATGCATCAGCAAATTTGTTTATTACTTCTTTTAAATAGGTAGTTTCAACAGATATTAAAGTAACTGTTTTTCCCAACTAGGCCTTTTTATTTGGTCCTCTAATCATCATCCAAAATACATTACAGGTAAAAATAACACTAATGTGCATATTATCAACCAATTTAGAAACATACGTCACAATCAAGAATGGGTTGTAACAACAACCTGCAGAACTGTTTAGACAGGAAAATGCATTTGCACCTGCGTCGCCATAGCGATTGTGCAATTGGCAATCAAAGCTATGAATGAACTCGTAGAAATAGTAGACTTTCAACAAGCGTACAGGCATAAAAAATGTACTGAGACAATCCCTAAATTAATTATTTTGTATATCAATTAGGATAAAAGAAATAAAGGATGAATGGTATATGACCTTATTCATAAAATATGTTATGTACGCGAACCTATGGAGAGTACATCTCATTTGCATACTATAGCTTCTCTTGTATTAAACTCATCTATTTCGGATGATTTTACCAAAAGTGTTCAAAACAAAAGTTGGGAAAAACGATTGTCATAAAATATTTAACAATCAAACTTTAGTTCTGTTCAAAACTACGAAATACACGACCAAAGCCATTTTATTTCTATTTCCGTGAGTACTTTAGAAAAACTCAGACGAATATACCCCAAAAATAGCCTCACATGCTTTCAACCTATGTTTGATGCGGTTGTAAAATCACCTATTCGTACTGAGTTGTACACGTCTATGTCCGTTTGCTTTGTGACGCCGCACACTATTTGGCGATGTGTAAATATTGGAGTCGCAACAATCTGACAATCCAGAGATTGTCATTATATTACTGCTTTAACATGCATCAATGAACACCAAGTTTTATCAATTGAAGTATAAATTTCATAAATACAGGTCATGCCCATGAGAGTGAAGTGAAGTGAAGTTATAATGAAGTTAGTGCGATCCGTGTTCATCATTATTCATTATTATAAATTTAATACTGAACGAACTGACCGATGATCATATGCATATCGCCAAGGTAACCGCACCTGGTAAATGTCTAGATCACGTGTATTCCGTGTCGTGGGGGCGTTTGTTTCAGAGGACATGTAGCGACGAATAATTGTGTCAAGACACTGTGAATGGTCCTATTGAGAGGTAGGTTTGACTAGTATTGTCATCTGATCGCAATTACCGCTCCCTTTGAGAGTCCATCGTGACCTTATAAACAGACTTCAGTAACTTACAGAAAGGGTCTGACGTACTGCGTCCGGCTTATCCGTGATTAGTATGCACGATAACTGATGAATATGGAAATGAATGCATGATGTCACAGGTTAGAAAGGTGGATGAACCCGTGTTTTATCTAATGCACTCATGCTACTTTGAATGAAACCTTTCATGAAACGAAAACAAAGCATAGCTGATATGATGCGCGCAATTACGAGGTAGTCATATCACCCTGAATTGTACATAACGGTGAATGCACCCAGATTTAAAATAATAATAATAATAATAATAATGGACATTTGTTATGCGCTATAATCCACACACTAGTGCATGCTCAAAGCGCAGGGGATGAGGGAGAGAGTCAGTTATATACAGAGAAGAATCAGAGAATCAGAGTCTTTGATGTGGACTGGCAATGAATCCCATAGTCTTGGGGCTGCATGAAAGAACGATCGTTTACCAAATGAGGAAAGTCGGAAAGTTGGTCCAGTAAGTAGGAGTTGGGATCGAAGAGTTCTGGCTGGTGTGTATACAGTGATCAGGTCAGTGAGGTAGGATGGGGCTTGGTGGTGGAGGCATTTGTAGACAGTGCAGAGAACTTTAAAGTTGATACGTGATTCAATTGGGAGCCAATGAAGTGATTTGAGGACTGGAGTAATGCGACATGATTTTGACTGTAACGAAATAATGCGGGCGGTCGTATTCTGTATTTTCTGCAGTCTTTTATGCTGAGCCCTGTTAAGACCAGCAAGCAGTCCGTTGCACTAATCTAATCTGGAGGAAATTAGACATCTGACTAGAATCTTCGCACTTTCTTCTGTGATGTACTTCCGGATGTTCCCAATCCTGCGCAAATGAAAATAGCAGGTTTTACAAAGTCTGTCGATATGTACATCCATGGCGAGATCCGACTCTAGCCATACGCCAAGATCCTTCACCAAAGGAGAAAAGGCAACCTGTGAGGAACCTATTGTTAAACTATCACTTGTGATAATCTTCAATTGTTGTGATCTGCCAGTAGGTAATACTTCAGTTTTATCATCATTCAGTTTTAAAACTCTATTTGTCATCCATGTTTTTATCTGGGTTGTGCAGTTTTCAATGTTCTTGAACGTAGCTGCTGCTGTATCTGGTGTAAAGGTATTCACAAGCTGAGTATCGTCAGAATAAGAGTACTGGGAGGTATTGAAGGATTTGATGATGACAGAAAGCCCGCGCTTTTTCAAAAAGCCCGCGCCTCGCCAGAGCATGTTGAATAAAGAGAACTTTCTATTGAAAATTGGATACAGGGTGTGTACAAGTTCATAATATGTTGACTAAAGGCTGCTGTATAAGTTAGACATGACTTATCACAGTTCACGAATATGTAATATGTCCTGGAGTCGGAATTTTCAGAAAAGGGACAAATACAGCAGTTACACACAAAAAAACAAGGGGAGATTTGGTCAGGTTAGGCATGTATTACTTACACAGTCTTACTTAAACAGTTCGGTAAAAACCTTTATTGAATAATGGTCCCGCCGAGCCGATTCATTCAAGTCGCAACACCTATTCAATCTATTCGTGACACACGCGATATCCATTACGGGTAAGAGTAGATGTGAGATGAGTTTAGTTTTACGCACTCAGCAATATTCGAGCTATATGGAGGCGGTCTGTATATAATCATGTCTGGACCAGACAATCTAAGCAACTGGGATACGATGACATGTGTCCACCAAGCCAGCGAGTCTAACCACCCGACCCCGTTAGTCGCCTCTTACGACAAGCATGGGTTACTGAAGACCAATTTTAACCCGGATGTTCACAGTTCGGCTGGGAAGGTCGGGTCAGGTGGTCTGGTTGATTGCACGCTGGTTTACCTGGTCCAGGCTCGATAGTGAAAGGCCTTTGATGTAGGTGTAACGTGTAAGGAAACGTATCAATATGTAATGGAAAGTGAATGAATGTTAAAGCTTACTCTAGCAGGACCATGTACCATAACGGCGAGATGGAACCTCCACCCCCAGACGCTGAGTTGTACCCCCGGGCCGGACGCAGCACCTTCCTTCGTATAAGGCTCGATGTCCTCTTTAACAACATCTCCATTCTCAAGCAACGATGTTCGGCCCATACAGGTAACGATCATTAACTATAATCTACGTAGTAGATGTCCAAACATGACATGTTCATAGGCGGATCCAGGGTGTGTGTGTGTGTGCGTGCGTGCGTGCGTGCATGCATGCACGCGTGTGCGCGAGTGAAAATGAACCGTGCCCCTGTCTCAAAAGGCTGTGTTCGCCCTTAAAGTCGATATGCATTATTCTATTAATCGATTTCGAGGTGAAAGAGACTTGCTGATCATATTCATTTAACATACTTTAAGTCATCTACTTTTAAGTCAACGCCTTTCTTTCTAACAGACATCATAGCAGTGGTGAAAGCCAACGCCTACGGTCATGGCAGCGTGGAAATATCCAGGTATCTGGAGTCCCGGGGGGTCGGGCACTTCGCCGTCGCCATCCCAGAGGAAGGCGCTCAGCTGAGGCAGGCAGGGATACAGGGACACATACTGATTTTAGGTATTTTTCTCTTTAAGTAACTGAAACACTCTTTAAAGGGATTATTAACCCATCTCACCCTCTTCATGCAGTGTAAACATGTTTAGAATAAAACGTTTGGTTGTAGTCACCTCTAGCTTGATAACGATGTAAGGCATCTACATCGAAACGTCGCTCTATGCAGTAAACAGGAAGTTGTCATCCATAAAGTTGTATATGTCATTTTGACTCAAAACTCCTATTGGCGATCAAACAATGCACATCAAACAATAAAGTAATCCCAAACAACTGCTTACATTAGATATATAGTAAAACATACGTTCCTGAAAAGAAATCGTCGTTATAAACAGCATCTGCTGAATCTTGCCAGAAACAATGCAGTGCAATCACGACATTGTTTAACAACAATTTCCATAGCAAAGTGACAATGGTATGAGACGGAAAACATGACATTTGTGGCACATGCAATGTCCGTAGCACAGGTAAAGGTTTCAGGTGCGTTTCAAGGTGATGTGTTAGCACAGGTAAAGGTTTCAGGTGCGTTTCAAGAGTGATGTGTTCATAATGTGTTGTTTGTGTATAAGTAACAGTATTTCTGGGACACAGACATCTCACTCAAAGGGTATCTGATTACTGATTTAGACATCCAAGTGTCTCCATTCTTCAAACCATTAAACTCTCCAAACATAGAAAGCGCTAGACCTTAAACGCCTAACAATTATGGGACAATGAACTCGCGATGTTTTGGATTCGAACTATTTGTTACAGTGCTGGTACTCGATATAGTTTCTTTTCAACGTCCTCAGAAGGTTTATTGTATCACAGGTAACGCCATCGAGGAGGACATCCCGATATTAGTGAAGTATACGTTGACACCGACGGTGGCGGAACTCAAATTCCTCAAGGAATGGTGTAAGGCCACCACAAAAGACCCTGTAAGTTACAACAGCTCTTGTAACCAAGTCAACAGTAACAACCATGTCATCACTTTAAAGGAGAGGGTAACTAAAATTCCAGTGCGTTTTCCAATAACTTTTTCGAAAGAACACTTGTAGATTTCTACGTCGAAGTGCAAAATTTTTCGTGGTGATCACATTCAGGGTTCAGATTAACGGGGTTTCATTGCATAGAGCAAGGTATGTGCACAGTGTGTTTGGTGGATTTCGAAGGTGTCAGTAATTTTAGGTGAGGGAGAGACACCAGGTGGTACTGAAGATTGACACAGGGATGTCCAGGAACGGGTGCCAGGCTCACGACTTCCCCTTCCTTATACAAGTAGGTCCTTGTGGATTTACGAAATTAACATGAGTACCGTTTTGGATAATATGCTGCATTATATAGAACGTTACTCCATACCACATGTGTTGGATAATATACTCATGGAAACGAATAAAGTAACACACGAAAGCGCCAGTGTTCCTATACTCTTTTCCGGGTTTCTTGTCATGCTTTATATTGCACTGTGGGTGAAAATCTGGAAATAGATAAAGGAACACTTGTACATTCACGCTATCCCTTACTCGTTTCCATGAGTATATTCATAGTTCAACAGACGCCTGTTGTGCAAATGTGCGTAATGCATCGGAAAAGAGTTGAGCACAGGATGAGTCTGTGATTTAGTTATCGCTTAATGAACTTGACTGAATAGCACAATTGTTAATTTGCAAACATGTACCTATGTATCTGACATTGTATGTTGGTTCATCGATAACATCCTTTGGAGATTTCATGCAGCGATCTCTGGATGGTATTACAATTGTCTCCTTGCAGTTCTGCCAGACACACGGTCTAACTATCCACAGTGTAATGACGCACTTTTCCATGATATAGTAGAAATCGTACTATCGACATTGCTTGGCAGAGGATCCTTTGTCGATGTGAATGGGTCTTGTCGCTTTTATATAAAACATACCAAATCCGAGGATGACAGATGGTTCCTTCTGCTTTTGGGACTCGGGCTACAGAGACCATTGCAACCTTCAGTCTGGGCTATGCAGGTAGAACAGTAAGTAACTTGTCGAACAGAGGTGTGGTGTCTCTGGATGAAGGTGAGGCCGTTTGTCAGTATTATAGATGTCTCTGGCTATTTTAGAAACGGGGTAAGGAGTGGGCAGCATCCAGTTGAATCCAAGAGTAATCCCAAGCGTCCGTGTCCTAACATGACACTACCTCAGTGAAAAGTGAATGTCCCTCACATAGGTTTCTGTTTCGTCACATGTTTACTAAGATGTTGCATCCTTATCACAGCCCTTTGGCCTTTACCTTATTTTGACATTTAGGTTCAGTGCAGTGTTACACATAATTCATTCATTATTTCAGATGGTCCCCAACTTCCGCTTGTTGGGAGAGTGTCCATGGACGCCATCACAGTCCGCTTGATGAACCAAAGCCTTCGTCCACAACGTTCAACATCATCACTGACGACTTCACCTCCCCCAACAGCGTGACAAAGATGGCTGCTACTCGGCAAAATCCTCACGAGGTGACGACAAGTCTAGCTGCCAGACTACCTCGCGTGTTTTGTCTGGCGGACATGTTGTAGCTGTCACGAAAGCCTTGGTAACAGACGAGAGATGATAGTGGATTGTTAATCGTGGAGGAATGTTGTCTGACCATCTTCCAGGTGTTGAGGCAAGGGTATGTTGACAGAGTTAGCTTTCCTTACATTCTACATGCTGTCGTGTCTCAGTCACAAACGGTCATTGATTCTGGATTGTGGCGGATTATATCCTTCGTTACAAGCCATTGGTCATGGTATGGATTTGCAACGAAGAGCTATGTCCATTATCGTGAACAAACTTTGTGGACTTTTCGAAACATATTGTTTCAAGAGTAAGAAAAGACACCAGGTGGTACTAATGGTGGACACAGGGTTTGTCTAAGTATGGGTGTCACACTCTGACTTCATCTCACTTATACACATATGTTCGACTATCAATATGATATTGCGGGTATACGATGTGCGGGTCTCTGCTTCTACTCCTAACCACTGCATGATCAGGTACGTCTTGAAGGAACAGTACCAACGTGGATTACGCCAGCTTCCATGTGTCAGGGAGATGAGGTTTATGTCAGTATTCAGCAATATGGAACATTGTTTACCTGTCGAAAATGGGATACTGGCTCAGTTACTGCTTGTCTGCCCATCCTTGTTTATACTAGCGGGTGGTGTTGAGTCGAACCTCGACCTGAATCATCCCAACTAGATACAATGAAAGATGCACTTATAGCCCAAATAAAGCAAACAGAAGTTAGAGTTACTAAAGACATAAGCTCGATAAAAGAGGGCGTAAAATCTACCAAAGCAGAAATCCAAGATCTCGGAGGTGAAGTAGCAAAACAGGAATAGAATACCAGCGGATGAACAGGCCAAAGCTGAGCATATGGAAAGGTTCCAGAAGCACGATTAGAAGACCAGGAACGTCGTAATCGGAGAAATAATTTAATATTATATAATGTAGCCGAGGACGAGAAAGAAACTTATACACAATGCAAAACCAAGGCCTTGAAAATCCTAAACAAAGCCAGAGCCACACGAGAAATACCTTCCCTCGTGATATAGAAATAGCCCACAAGATTTCGCTACCAAATCTATCAAACATCATTGTAAAGATGTGCCATTGGGAGGACAAGTGGATGTCTGTCAAACTAGGATCGGTGATAAAATAGCAAGATGTCTGAATTGCTAACGATTGGCGCGCTTCATAGGAGATACAAACCAGATAGGTGAATATTATATAAGAGGAACGGGCTTGTGGAAGAGGAAAAAGGTAGTTTTAGTGTTAATTATAGACTGGAGAACTTGATATTATAGGTTTGATATTATAGGTTTAACAGAATCTTGGCTATGACAGGTTGGCCTCACGCATATATTTCCTGGTTTAAGTCTATTTGCATATTAAACCTGCGAATATCACATCTCGGCAGGCTCCCTGGAGGTATAATAACTCGGATTATAAATCATGTAGCCAAATTCATTAAATGGTTTACATCTGGCACAAATGCAATATCTATAATATTTGACAAATCTTTGTTTGGATTGGATCAGGATATAATGTACTCCTGTGTGCACCCAGAGAAGTCATCGTGGTATGATCAAACAAATATTACAAATAGAAATGGGATCAGCCTCTTCCTAGAAGACCAATGTAGGATATAACATACCTTGTGGCATTATTGAAAAGGAAGCCCGCTTCCAGAGGGAAGGGGGCTTACTTTTCAATAATGCCCACGGGTCACGTTATATCCAACTTATAAACCGACCGAAGATATACTTTAGATATAATTTCAATACCTGGTGTCGGCGCTACATGTTGGAAATTGTCAATAATGTCATATTTTAAGATCGCATTCAGTGATGGCAAGACAAAGTCGTATCAATCTTCAAAAAAAGTAATAAATCAAAGTCAAGGGCTATTCCTCAGAAAATCACCGGGCAGAGGGACGTTATTAAGATAATTGTCCGGGACAGAGGGACATTATTTAGAGAATTGCCCAAGGAAGTGAGATTGTATCAGATTTGAGGGATATTACGAGAAAAAGTGTCACCTAAGAACAATAGAGTGACGTCACCGTCGGGTTATAGTAGACATCATATCCTCGCACCTCAGTTTACACATTATGTGTGGAGGTGATTTTATTGCCCGCATAGTACAAACCCTGACTTCATTGAAGGCACTTAGGGTTTAATACACAGAGGGTCGTTACCATTGTGCATATGATTTTATTTTAGATTATTTCAATATGACACGGTATTCGGTGGACAAAGGTGTAAATAATTTTGGGTAGATCTCTGTTAGACATGTGTTTAACTCTCAACATTCACATTGTGAACGGAAGATGTGCCTTGATTCAAAACGCGGTGATTACACTTCCATAAGTGCACTTGGATGCAGTATTGTAGACTACATTGCAGACAACGTGCAGTGAAGTTGGACAAAGTACTGTGACTATGTTGACCAGTCCACCCAGCTGTGAATGGGTACCTCGTTAGATGAGAACGCCACAATAACTCGGTGCGCCTAGTGGCAGCAAGAGTTGTATACTCCCCAGGAGTTGAGATTGCTAATACGATGTGCAGTTGATATTGACATCCAATGATCGAGGGATAAAATACCAGCGCCTTGAGCATGCACTAGTGCGTGGATATGTGCGCTATATAAATATCCTATAATAAAATAAATAGTACCAAGAAACTTATTTGGAAAAGTAAACGATTGCACAATCCCATCCCGTGCTGAGACCTCACATCTCCCGCTGATATCTGACTTCAGTACTACCTGTGTGTATCAGAACAATGATAGTACAAGCGTGAACATACATGTCATAGCGGAAAAAATTGTCTGGGATATGAAACTGGGGGCAAGCTTTAGGAAAAATTATTAACTGATAAGATACAAGACCTACTTAGTAAGTCAGTTGAAGAAATGTTTGGAAATATCAACACGAGCATTGATTACTAAGTAGAAGCACTATCACTCGCGACGTGTGTATGAAAAGATATATTAGAAATACACATAACAACGATGAGACCTTATGATGAGAAATGGTTTGATAGAGAATGTGATGAACTGAAACGCAGTAGATTCAGGTGTTTAAATAAATTCAGAAAGTCAAATGACAGAGAATCCCTACATGCATATAATCTCGCTAGACATAGGTACAAAGTTGTATGTATGTAACGACAAACGTATCTGCAAAAACAGAGACGAACATTAGAAAATATTGTAAAACATCAAAAGGAATTCTGATCCCTACTAAGAAATCTGAATGGTAAATGCCACCCTGCTAACAGTATCAACATACATGAGTGGCTGTTACACTTCAGCAACCTATTTTCTACCGACATACAGATTGATAAGCAAGGTAACCTGAGTAGTGTAACACCACCTCCTGTAGACGAAGTTACATATGATATATACTGAACCATAAAAGAAATGTCGCACCGATAGCGGTTTCTAAAAGCACACACTTTAACTCACTCTAATTATACTACATTGTCCTATAAGCCATGAAGAAGTACCCAAAAGTATAGATAACCTCAAAACTGGCAAATCACCAGGATATTACAAAATACCTCCTGGAGTTTTTATATATTGTTACACCATACCTTGTTTTACTTTTTAACCAGATTTTACACACAGGGTGCTTTCAGGAATCTTGGACTGTAGGGATTATTGTTCCGATCCATAAACATGATGGTAGCAATAATACGAACAAATTACAGAGGCATAACGTTACTAAGCTTATTCAGTAAGATATTCACTTTATAAATAAGAGACTAAAGTTCTTGGCCGATAGTACGAATAAGATAAACGAAGCTCGCTGCTGATTTCGCGAGGGTTACAAAACAGTTGACAATATCTTTATCCTACAATCCCTTATACAAAGATACTTGTGGAACAAAGGATGTCAATTCTTTGCCCTTTTATTGATTTCTAAAGCTTTTGACACGATAGATAGAAACTATAGACACTTCTGCAATCTCACGTAATCACCCCAAAATGAACACCCTCTTTAACAAGCATATAGGGTAATGTATAGGCCTGTGTAAGAAATAACAGTGAACTTTAAGATATGTTTAAAATAAATATGGGAGTTAGACAATGATGTATTCTGAGCCCTTATTCTTTTCTTTCTTTATTAATGAATTAGCCAGCCAAATTCATGAAAACTGCAGCTATGGACTACAACTACACCCCGATGCCATTGAGCCTTTCTTGCTACTTTTTGCAGATGATGTTACAATGTTCCCACCACAATCTCCAGCAGCAAATTTGGGAACTTGAAAATTCTTTGAAGATGCAAAATTGAGTGTAAATATGGACAAAACTAGAGTGATTGCTTTTAAAACTGGAGGTAAATTAGCGAAAAATGAAAAGTGGTTATATAACGGGCAGATGTTAGAAACTATGTCTTTCTATAAATATTTAGGTGTCTATTTTACAGATCGCCTCACTTGGAACTTACATACTAAGGAGGTGTCAAACCAGGCTAAGAAAATACTGATAGGAATTGGCAAGAACCTTTCTGTACTTTAAACATTTTTAACTAAAAAATAAGTCCAATACTACTTATGGGTCAGAGGTATGGGGACTTAAAAGCTTATTATGCAATCAAAAAGTACACTTATTTGCGTGTAAAAATATATAGGAATTATAACAAATGCTCCCAGTGTTATGGTGTACGGGGAAACTGGACGTTATTCTATATATATATATATATATATATATATATATATATATGCTTATATAAAAGTCATTAAATATTGGTTACGACCTATCCATATGCCCCCTTACAGATACCCACGAAAGTGCTACGAAATGATGTTAGTATATGGTGAAAATGGTAAACGAAATTGGGCCACACACGTGAAGGAAATTCTTTTTAATACGGGATTTAACTACATTTGGTATGATCAGCATGTTAACTGTACTTCAAATTTCATAATGACTTTTACACAGAGATAAAAAGACATATTTCTGCAAGATTGACATCACACCCTGAGTCTGTCGAGTAAATGTTTCTATTACAAACAGCTAAAATCCACTATTGAAACTGAAACTTATCTCAAGGTTTTAAATGTGAAGAAATTTAGGATAGCAATTGCAAGGCTAAGATGTTCATCCCATGATCTCTTTGTGGGAACCGAAAGGTACACAAATATCTCTAGAGAAAGCAGATATTGTAAGCATGAATAGCATAGAAGACGAATATCATTTACTTCTTATATGTCTATTTTATTCAGCAATAAGAGAAAAATATCTGTCTAATTATTATAATAGACACCCAAACACTCACAAATTTATTGATCTACTTAGTTCGCATAATTCTCTAATTCTACGAAATGTATCAGCATTTATATTGAATGTTTTATACTATAGGAAGACTGTCATGTCTTAAGAGTTTTATGTAGTACCCATCGTTAATGATTGCCTATGTTCTAACATATGCATATTGTGAATGTACTATAGGCCTGTTGCCTCTTTAATACTAAATAAACGGATTGACATTCCAACTCCAGACATTGATTCCGGTTTCCGATAACCGGATTGCAGATTATATATTGTGAACAGAGAATGAGTAGGCAACGATCACAACACCACAGATACTGCAGAAGGTAAGGAGATTTTTATTTCTTGTTTATCTTATGTTTTGTAGGATAATGATATGTAAATATAATAATATATAAAATAACTTCAGGTTCACAAGCAATTGTCATCGACTTTTATACATGTATATTCATACAATCTTGCACATTTTAAGGGCGATTTTAAGGGCGAGAATGTGATCCATAAAAGTATGCAATATTTACTGTTTCAAAATTTTCTTCAAGCGTTGAATACAGGTAACCCTGGGATATCTTTACTGTACCAAAACGTTTAGATCTAAAATTAAATTAATATTAAAGAAACCAAAACGATGTCTCAAATTCACACACGTAGTGCATTCTCCTGTGCACATGCACGGACATTAGACGTACTAGCTACAGTCCATGAGGACCCCTGCTTTGCTGTACGCTACTTCAGTCCTCTAACAAATCTTCATGACATGTGATCTCTCAACATATGTACATGGTACACAGAACACAAACGAGATGAGGGCTTTATCTATCAGTCTTTGCGAATGCCATGGCAGCCATAAACAATGGGAATATCATGTTAATTCTGACGATAAACATATCGCGATTTGCATGTTTGTGCAATAAATACAACGTAGATATATCGTTAATAATATGGTAATGACCAGGATTATACATTCCACGAATGGGCATTCTTTATCATGCACATATGACCTGATGCATAGCCAAATGTTTAGTTGGTATCATCTGAGTTCCAGCTTATCATAAAACTTTACCGGACAAAGCTATAGTCTGTCAACCTTTCTTTTGGCACCCAAACACAGCGAGACAGACATTGGATTAGGAATCTTCAGTGACTGAGGAAATAAACTGGATTAAGGTGAGTAATATGCTTTAGCACCTTTGTTTTCACTAATGGGATCATAAACCACCAACTAAAGCATACCATGCAATCATGTCTTATTTGTTGACTTAATGGGTTCCTGGATATATGGTCTGTCGTGCACACAGGGAGCACGCTTGTCACCCACTCTCGGCAGTGTCACCTAATACTGCGCATGACGAAAACGGGATCACTGCCATGAACTTACAGGATAACAATGAAGGAAATATCTTCAAACTCAAAACCTTTTTTCTCTTGTTAGCCTCTTGTTATAAATAGTGTTGATCTAATTTTCATCACATACAAATATAGTCAGGCGAATTAATACTACTGACTATAGAACGTAGAATGAGCCAGTATCCCCCGTCGTTTGTTTAAATATGTACAAAAATAAAACAAATATCCCGGGCTGGTTAAAGCGTTTTGGGGGATATCTGTCTCTTCAAACACAGAAGTCCATCAGTGGGCTTTATTCGGCAGCTAAGTATGTAATTACATGATAGTGCAGCAACGGCCAGGCAGCATCACAAAGGCGATCGTCAGCCCACCTGCCTAGCCACTGTCCGAGGGTCAAGTCCCGTTACATTAAGAATTCATTGTCTATATACTACTGACTGTCAGGCTGCCCTGTATCGTATTACGATACATGTATGGTCAACCTGCAGTATCCAGAATGCACCTCATCCACAATGTTAAACTTCCGGGGCCAACCGGTCATACACTAAAGTTAATTAGGGTTAATTACACGCAGGCAGCTGACCTGTACATGGCTGTGCTGATGGTCATGATAATAAGCTGCTGATATTTCATTTATATTGTCAGCACTGTGATTTAGATAACACAACTTTAACTTAACTCAGACAAATATCTTGAGCATGTGTGTTTTTAGATTGTTGGATTTTAGAAAGTCTCTGAGACTGTGGGAGACTGTCCATGGAGGGTCAATGGCCTGGAACAAAGGACCTGTTTCCATACTGCACTGTCTTTACTTTGGGAACAACAAGCAGGTTCGTTTGCTGTGAGCGGAGAGATCGGGAAGGCGTGTACACGTTTAGAAGATTGGATAGATAAGAAGGCGCAGTACCAGTGAGACAGCGGGAAACAAGGCATAGGAGTTTAAACTTGATCCGGAACTCGACTGGAAGCCAGTGGAGAGTGTACAGTATAGGAGTACATGTAATGTGTTCATATTTCCAGAGCGAGTCACGATGCGGGCGGTGACATTCTGCACTCTCTGCAGCTTGCTTATTTGGATCTTTGATGCACCGACCAGTAACAGTTACAATAATCAAGTTTACTTAAGTGACAATACAAGAGTCTTGGCAGATTCAACTGTAAGACATTGGCGAATATTTCCAATGTTCCGGAGTGACATGAAACAGGTTTTGACAAGAAGAGATACATGAGAATAGAGTGACAAGATTGAATCTAGGAACACGCCCAGGTCTTTGACTTGATCAGCAAAGTAGAGACATGAATTGTCAAATTCCAGTGAGCTGACTCCACACTTGGACCTCCGCTTCTCTGGACCAAGGAGAATGCATTCTGTCTTGTTGCTGTTGAGCTAAAGTTTGTTGTGGGTCATCCAGGATTTAACGTTATCACAGCATTCAGGCGCGTAGCAAGCCAATTCTTTCGTGTAAGCCCGATAGGATTCAAAGCTTTATATCGGATAGTACTGAGGGCTTGCCCAACCTTTTTAGCAACAATCATGTGTAAGCCCGGGCTTTTTTTAATGGTAGCTACGCCCCTGGCATTGACTCATGTCTGTTAGTACGCTACATGACTGTTCTTGGTCTGCAGGAAAACACTTGATGACGATTTAAGTTTTGTTCGGCAATAACACTTACAAACTTCTTAACATACAAGGTGAAGAGAACCGGCCCTAGGACCGATCCTGTGGTACACCATGTTTGAGATGGACTGGAGCAGAGTGGTGTCCGTCTGTGAGCACAGTCTGACGGCGGGAGGTTTGGTAGGATTTGAACCAACACATGTCATTATTAATTGTATCAAAAGCCGAACTTAAATCGAGGAGTGTTAAGATACAAATATTGCTGTTGTATGTGGGTAGCGTTAGGAACTAACTGGACGCAGTGCATGGACTCGAGAAGACCTTTCATGTTATCACACTGAGTACTTGATTTGCTATTTGCTAGCATCCAAGCATGATGAATCGGGAACGTGTTGTGCATTTTGATTCAACGAATATTGACATTTCTTCATAAAATTGTTTGAAAGAACGTTTGTTTCGCGTTGAAGGGAGTGGTCTGTATAAAGCAACAATGTTTGTTGTTGGTTTGCCAGCAGTCAACAGAAACTCTAAACTTTCAAAAGAGGAAAATGTCTTCCCATGACGATGAGATTTCAAGACAATGGCCACGCCTCCACCCCGAGATGTGCGGGGCTTATGTTTCAACACATACCCTGGCGGTGTCATTGACGCAATCTTCGATTCATCCCCTGAGGGTTGAAGCCAAGTCTCAGTTAAAATCAAAACATCAATGTCTCTGTCATTCAACAGGTCCAATATTTCATCGCATTTATTACAGGCTGGGCGAATGTTCAGTAAACACATTGTGATTTTAGAAGATACCTTGGAGGGTTGGATAAGGATGAGATTGTCTTTATCTACTGACCTCTGATTGGTTGGTTTCACTCGGGGAATGCCCGTTATCACCCTGATTGAACAATGTTTGAATCTACTTGCCCTGGTTCCTCTTCTGTACATCCCCTGCAAAACTTCGTTCAGATGGGGCGTGATATCAAAACAAGACAGTAAAGTTGTATGTACAGTTTTTACTTTAGTTAAGAGCAACTGTGTTTTCGTGTTATGTTTTGCAATAATGAAATTCATTTCATACTATCAAAAAAGCAACATCCCAACAGTTACTTGCCCCTTCTACCCGTGAAGATTTGGGTTAGAACTAGTCTTCAGTAACCCATGCTTGTCGTAAGAGGCGGCTAATGGGATCAGGTGGTCAGGCTCGCTGACTTGGTTGACACAATCGTATCCCGATTGCGTAGATCGATGCTTGTGCTATTGATCACTGGATTGTGTTGCCCAGACTCGATAACTGACAGATCGCAGGCCATGTATCTGGAATATTGCTGAGTGCAGCGTCAAACAACAACCAACCAACCTGTCCCTTGTAATCTATATTTTATGGTATATCCGTACACATGTGTGTCATGGTAATAGTGATGATCATTAATGACTTTAATTATCTTTATTACAGGTATATTACATATCCATAGACTGAATGCACGCTCCTTGCATAATTTATTTATTATTATTGCAAACCATCCCGTTATCTCACTCGGTCGCCAGAACTGAACCATGTTTTCACCATTTTGGAGGTCTGTCTTCTTGACCAAAATGCCACTATCATACACTACAACCGACATAAGTTCAATAACATCAGACAGTTGCCTTGCTCGAAAAATGTCGCCATCAATATCCGCTAAAAGAACAATATCCCATCCATCTACAGCTGACAGAGAAACGTGTTCCATGTCACGTGTCTGTTGTACAAATGTAAATAACGTTTCGAGATATCATACAGTTGTACCTTTTAATAGCTTCTCCACTGGTCACATAACTGCGTTTCAGGTTTTACACAAGTTGAAATTTTGAAATTATTACGAAAGTGTACCTTTAACTTGAATATCATGTTGTTAAAAATGTTCTTGAAAAACAACAAATGTGTTGTATTTCTTCAGGACCATGTCCCATAACGTCGAGATGGAACCCCCACCCCGAGACGCTGAGTTGTACCCCCGGGCCGAACGCAGCACCTTCCTTCGCATAAAGCTCGACGTTCTCTACAACAAAATCTCCATTCTCAAGCAACGATGTTCGCAGCATACAGGTTGAGATAATCTACAATTTTCCATCTCGTTTCTAAATGATTAGTAAAGATGTACATTCTTTCTGTTCTGTAGTGGGCGGTGAGTTAGCCTAGTGGTTAAAGTGTCCGCTCATCACGCTGAAGACCCGGGTTAGATTTCCCACATGGGTACAATGTGTGAAGCCCATTTATGGTGTCTTCCGTCGTAATATTGCTGGAATGTTGCTAAAAGCGGCGTAAATCTGAACTCACTCACTCCGTTCTCTTGTCGTGAGCAGTTTGACAAGATACAGCATATTCTATAGAAACAGGGCCATTTATTGCCATTACACGAGACAATTGGTTGATCTTAGCGTGATACATACAATTTACCGTTAGTTATTGATTTGGCGAAATCCCCTTTACATAAACATGAGTGAGTGAGTGAGTGAGTTAAAATTTTAAGTCAGATCGGCAATATTTCAGCCATATCGTGACTAAAGCAAGTTATAAATAGATCAACAATTTAAGTGAAATGATAAAATTCTGCCGACGAAGGACAGTAAAATAACTAGATTATCACAGATATATATATGTAAAACTAGTAATTGAATCTAAAACATTTTAACTAGAGGGGACAACACAATATAAAAATGGGCTATAGATCGCTAACAACTGAAGTTAGATCACCATACTAGAGACCATGGGGACTTACAGTACATTTGCTTCCTGCATGGGCCCTAGTTGGATTTACATCATCCCCTCAGCTGTTAGCAATTGAGATAAATCTAGCCATACGTTAAAATTACACATATTCTTCGATTAAAAAACGGAAAGTTGAAATTTACTTTGAATGTTTTGGGACTTACGTACCCTCTCGGGAGGACAATAATTTTACAGTACTTTAACCCCTCGAGGATACAGCCACTAACAATCTGTGTTACTAATTCGAACTTCCAATCATAAAATATTTAGCTATTTACAAATCTGTTAACAAATCTAATTCTTTTAAAAATTCAATAATTAAATGATAACTGATACTATTTAAAAGATCCTTCATAGTTCGTGATTGAAAATATTTATCCCTTGTGATGGAATACTCAACACAGTCAAGCAAGACATGCTTGACCGTGATTCTTTCATCACAAGGGATACAAAACGGAGGATCCTCACCTTTTAATAGGTACTCATGCGTATATCTTGTGTGGCCAATACGACATCGTCGTATGATGACCTCTTCAAATCTGGACTGACAGCCCAAGTAGGTGTAACCGATATAGGGTTTTATTGCATGTAATTTATTTATACCTACTTGGGTTTCCCACTTCTTTTGCATCAGATCACGGATATAAGATCTAATAGCAGCTTTGTAATCAGAGTATGGAATAAGAAGTGGTGTCACAGATTTGTTGAGTGCTGCCTTAGCAGCAAGATCGGCCATTGTATTCCCAGAAATGCCAACGTGGCTGGGTAACCAACAAAAGACGATGTCGCATTGGCCAGTAGCAAGTTCATTGTACAATTCAATAATTTCTAATAAAAGTGGATGTTTACAGGATAAGTTTTTAATAGCCTGAAGACAAGAAAGAGAATCTGAAAAGATGATATATTGTTTATACTTACGGTGTTTATTAATATATTTAAGAGCTGTTAAGATGGCGTTTGCTTCTGCTGTAAAAATAGAGCTGTTATCTGGTAAACGAGAAGATATGGTTCTGGATCCAATTACAGTGGCACATGCCACCGCGCCACCATCCTTGGATCCATCTGTAAATAAGGATTTATATGTATTATATTGACTTTTTAATTGATGATATTCTTGTTTATATTGTAATTCATTAGTTTCTGCTTTTTTAAATGCTGTTAATGTTAGGTCAACTTGTGGCCTAACCAATTGCCAAGGAGGAGAAGAAAGAAGATGGGAAGGAGCTATATTTTCCAGCTCAATGCCGGCAGCAGCAATAAATGGCTTAATTCTGAGCCCAAGAGGCGGAACAAGAGAAGGTTTTTTCTTATACAAATCCTCATAAAGAGGATTAAAGACACAGTTAAATGCAGGATTAAACTCGTTAGAATATAATTTTGTAATATATTGTAACGATAATTTTATACGTCGTTGGTTAAGAGAAGGTTCATCTGCCTCGACGTAAAGACTGTCAACGGGAGAGGTTCGAAAAGACCCAAGACAAAGTCTTAGGCCTTGGTGATGGACAGAATCAAGTAGTTTGAGGTTGCTTTTACAAGCCCCACCATATACGATAGAGCCGTAATCAAGCTTCGAGCGGACAAGTGATCTGTAAAGGTGTAGGAGCGTAGCTTGATCCCCTCCCCACCTTGAATTAGACACGACTTTCAATAAATCGAGTGCCTTCAGGCATTTAGTTTTTAGGGATTTAATATGCGGAAGAAAGGTTAAATGGGAGTCGAAAATCAGACCCAAGAACTTGGCCTCTTTTACAACCTTGATGGGAGTGCCATTTAAAAACAGTTCTGGGTCTTTATGAGGCTTATATTTTCTACAGAAGTGTAGACAATTAGTTTTTGATTTAGAAAATTTAAAGCCGTTTTGAAGACACCATTTATTTATCTTATTTAAACACAACTGCAGTTGCCGTTCAATAGTATGCATATTCTTACCGCGACAAGAAATGTTAAAATCATCCACAAAAAGTGATCCATCAATGGAATCGTCTAAAACCTTGGATAAACTGTTGATCTTAATGCTAAATAAAGTGACAGACAAAATACTGCCTTGTGGGACACCCTGATCCTGATTGTAATGGTCAGACAGGGTTGAACCCACTCGGACTTGAAATTGCCTTTCTTTTAAAAACTGTGATATAAAAAGAGGTAAACGACCCCTTAAACCAAATTCATGTAAATCCTTTAAAATGCCATGCTTCCAGGTGGTATCGTACGCTTTCTCGAGATCAAAGAATAGCGATACTGCATGTTGTTTATTAACTATTGCATTTTTGACAAAGGATTCTAATCGTACCAAATGATCAATGGTACTACGATTTTTCCTGAAACCACATTGAATGTTGGTTATAAGGTTATTGGTTTCAAGATGCCATGTTAATCTATTATTGACTATTCGTTCCATGGTTTTACAGACACAACTCGTTAAAGAGATTGGTCTGTAATTCGACGGATCAGTATGATCCCGGCCAGGCTTTGGAATAGGAACAACAATGGCATCACGCCACGAAGTTGGGAAATTCCCTGAAGTCCATATTTGATCAAAAATGTCTAAAAGGATTTGTAAACATGATTCGGGCAAATGCTTCAAGAGCTGATAGTGAATATTATCAGCTCCTGTTGCTGTATCGTGAGCTTGCTCAAGGGCGGTATGGAGCTCATGTAACGAAAATAGTTCGTTATAATCTTCACCGTTGTCTGAGTTAAAATTTAATCTGTTTAATCTCTTCTCCTGTTGTTTCTGATACGTTTGAAACTCAGGGACATAATTAGATGAAGATGAATGCTTGGCAAGAGTTTCACCAAGTTTATTTGCAATGTCAGTTTTATTAGTCAATAAATTATCACCGTCCTTCAAATGATGAACAGTAGATTTGGAACCTTTGCCCTTTATTCTTTGGATCATGTTCCACACTTTTGACATAGGTGTACGTGAATTTATTTTAGAAACATAATTTCGCCAAGACTGACGCTTATTTTGTTTAAAAGAACGTCTAGCCTTAGCATTAGTAATTTTGACCTTGTCTAGATTATGGACAGTAGGGTGTTTGCGAAAATATTTTTCGGCCTTTTTCCTACATTTTCTGGCCTGTTTGCATTCATTATTAAACCATGGTTTACGAATATGCGGAATTGCAGAGGAGTTAGGAATTGTTTTGTCAGCAATGTGATTAAGTATATCCGAAAAAGACTGTATAGGATCTTTACTGTTCCTAAAAAGATCATGCTGCAAGTGTTCAACACACAGTTTCTCATATAATGACCAATCCGCCCTGGCGAAATTTCTCCTTGATAAAGGTGGATCATCACCAGGGCTGATTGTTTTGAGAATGGTACGGAAGTGGTCACTCCCACATAGGTCATCATGGACCATCCATTCAAAGTCATTATACAAGTTTGAGTCAGCGAGAGACAGATCCAGGGAAGAATAAGTTCCCGTAGCTGAATCATCATTCAAAATACATAAATTATTATCAGCAATGAATTCCTCAATAATTTTACCTTTAGTATTAGTATGGACACTGCCCCAAAGCGGGTTGTGTCCGTTCAGATCGCCCATGATGATACATGGCTTTGGCAGCTGATCATACAGATTTTGCAGATCCGACAGTCGGATATCAGAAGATGGAGGGACGTATAAACTGCACAGCGTCAACGCAATGTGCATAGTCAGACGAACAGCTACAGCTTGGAGATTGGTATTAAGAGCGACAGGGCTATGTATGATGCCCTGCTGTACCAAAACAGAAGCACCACCAGTTGCTTTATCTCCTGGCGGAGAGAAGTTGTGATAATCACTGTATTGTCGTAAATTGAATGAGTCCGTATTTTTTATATATGTCTCCTGAACACATAATGCTGAAGGTTTAAAATCCTGTAATAACAATTGTATCTCATTGAAGTTATTCTTTAGCCCTCTGCAATTCCATTGAATTAAATTGGCCAACTGAGTCAAGTCAGTCTGACATGCAGTTGAGGACACCGCTACAGAGCGGGATACTGCAGCTGAATACGTGATACTCTGAGGGGTTGAAGGCTGATTATTGAACATTTTTTTCGCATCAAGGTAGGGAATATTCTTTTCACATTTTATCTTCATAATTTGTGATTCCCTTTGATACACGGGGCAGGACCTGGATGAAGCAGAATGTAGACCATTACAATTAGCGCATTTGAAAGTATTCTGACAATCTGTACCATCATGATTGTCCCCACAACGGTGACAAACTGCAGAATTACGGCATGAATAGGTCCCATGACCAAATTGCTGACACTTGTAACACCGGAGTGGATTGGGGATATACACATCCAACCCGATGTTAAAGTAACCTGCCTTGATCGACTGGGGAAGAGCTGATCTGGCAAAAGTCAAGAGATAGGTGTTGGTTTTTACTATTTTCCCTTCTTTTTTGATCGTAAAACGCTTCACCGCTGTAACAGCCTGATCTTCAAGCTCTGCAGCTATCTCCTCCTCGGACATGACAGAGAGACAGCGAGCCCTGTCTCGTATAATGCCACGGCAAGAATTGAGAGTCCTGTGCACGGACACAGCAACCTCCACATTTGCAAATGTTTTGATAGACAAAAGATTTAGAGATTGCTGTTTCCGTGCGCACTCCACCAGAAGTGAACCACTACGGAGCCGGGTGACATTTTTAACCTCACCACATATCTCATGGATAGCTTTGGATATGGCAAATGGATTTAGTTTTATTGGTAGAAAATCCGAAGCTTCAATTACTAGGAAACGAGCCCATGAATCAATGTTTGGCGAATTTGTTTCAGTAGAGTGATCAAGTTCGTCTAGTCGTCGCTTTTTCTCGTATCGAGATGAACCAGCTTGTTGGGATGCCATCATGAAAGGAAAAGTATTCAGCACCCCTGCTCCCCACCCACCATGGAGTGTCAACAAGGACGGTGTCAAAGAGCACCGGATATCCAAGATGCTGACACCAGGGATACAGGGATGTTATACTCCAGAGACAACGACACAAATAGCTATATTTATCTACCGAATCAATGTCAGGCTGGTTCGGCCCATGACAATAAATTGGAGACATACATCATTTGGAGGTCATTATCACCAGATTGGCCCATGAGCCACCGCCTTCTGGCATAGAACTCTAGGCAAGTTAACATAATAATTCGAACATTGAGGATAAAAAAATAACCAAGGCCAAAAATAAGCAAATGTGCATATAATAGATTCACCATGCACAGGGCTTGGCGTGACCAGCCGATTGATAGAACCGGGCCAGTTCTACCACCCGTCTAGGTGAAGTAAGGGCCAAAGTGGTGTGTTGGGCAACAGGAACACGGTTCCAGGATCCTATTGCCCTCAACCACCAGAATCCCGTCCTCCACCGACACAGGGGCGCAATCCACGGCAAACAAGTTGGTTGACCAAATATGCCCCCGGGTCCACAACGGGGGGTTGAAGGGCGCTTAGCGTGACCCAGCACCCACCACGAGGAGGTGGCCCTTCATGGGTGCCCCGCTTGGATGAACCAAGGCCTTTGTCCACAACGTTCAACATCATCACTGACGACTTCACCGTGAAAAAGATGGCTGCTACTCTCGGCACAATCCCTGATGAGGTGACGACAAGTCTAGCTGCCAGACTACCTCGCGTGTTTGTGGCTGGTGGACATGCTGTAGCTATCACGAAATCCTTGGTGACAGACGAGAGATGATATATAGTGGATTGTTAATCGTGGAGGAATGTTGTCTGATCATCTTCCACGTGTTACGGCAAGGGTGTCCTGTAAAGAGTTAAGTCCCTTGCGGGAACGAGTTGTCCCTCTTTTCTTACATTCCACATGTGTCGTGTCACTGTCACAGAAGATCGTTGGTCCTTGATGGGGTATACCCTTCGTCACAAACTTTGTCCATGTGGTTACAGTGCATAGATATTTCCATTATTGGGAACAAGCTTTAGACTTTGTCATAATAAAAGCGTTATTGTTTCGTAATTGAAATACTGAGTTGTTAACGTGATCCAGTTAGACATTAATACTTTCTACGGACAGCATTGGCTTGTTACTGGAATAACGTCATTGAACCTGTGTTCATGCTGCCCGGATTCACATGTACCTAAAAGTCAACAAAATGATGATCACAATTACCCATCGTGGCAAAACACTATCTTTCATTTATCACTTGAGTTAAGTTAGTCATAAGACTTTTGTAGCAAATATGTTTGTAAGGCACTTTGTTACAGTGTTTAATATATAATATATTTCTAAACTATATCTATTTAGAAAAATCAAGCACCTTACAGTACGAATGAGAGGTCATTTTTCAGATGACCAGGTCACAAACAAAGGATATTAACTATCATTCACGTAGCACTATTCAATCAGAAAATGTAATATAAAAAATGGTTCGTTGTGAAGCTGCACCACGCATCAGAGCCTTTGGGATAGATGGGTTCAAAATGAAGGCAAGTTCTATTTCAAAAACAATGATGCGTTCACAAACATAGTTAGGAAGATTTCCCTGATAGATTGAAAACTGTGCTCTGAAACGTTTCTAGACAAATAACAGCTCAACAGCCTCTCCGTTTACTTATCCTTGGTTATGAAATGCTACTATCCAGTGAGTGAAACTCACAAAATTCGATTCCCTTCCTGACAAAAAATTAAATGAAAATTACAGTTATTTTTGCAATATGGTCCTTATGGGGCCTACACCTCACTTCATCAGTACTTTGCCTTTAGTTTTGTAAGTCATGTCAGACAGCAAGGACGAAAGCTATGTCTCAAGCGTAATGATCTCAATGCTTTCGGGTAAGACAAATGACTTAAATAACTAAACACGCTCGTAAGTGTACATTTTAGTCTGACCTTTCAGATCGCTCTATGGCTGAACGAATCAATGCCATCGCACCAATTTGCTAAGTAATCCAAATCACTATTAGTGCCGTAAATACATGTCTAAAATGAGCTAAATATTTACGTAATCCAACTACACGATGACTTGAACATATGTGGCCAAGGGATTTTTCTTTTTAAATTTACGCACCACATACATTGTACTATTGTTCAACAAATTACAAATATAATGATGGTATGGAATGTGGTCATGATGATCTAGCACATTGTAGTGTGCATAAAGAAATGTATAATTAATAGTAAATGGAATTATATTTTTATTAAAAATATCGTTTCGCAAGCTGTTGTCATGTGTTATATGTGTAAGAAAATAGTGTTTGCATGAAAGACAAGGTACCTCACATGTTGGTTGTTTGCCTAGTGCCACACAGCAATATTCCAGCTATATGGAGGCGGTCTGTATATGATCAAGTCTGGACCAGACAATCCAGTGATCAACTCCATGATCACCGATCTACACAACTGGGATACGTTGACATGAGTTAACCAAGTCGGCGAGCCTGACCACCCGACCCCGTAAGTCGCCTTTCACTACAAGCATGGGTTGCTGAAGACCAATTCTAACCCGGATCTTCACGGGTCTTCACATGTACAATATATACCTGTTCATTGTTCATTGGTATAGCACGTTTCCAAGATAAGGACTTCTACAGAGGCAATACTGGCTTATGTTTGTTAAATCTAGCTAATGTTGTGTGGAGTCCTGAACAGAATTGGTTTTTCAGAAAGCATCGATTACAGTCATTTCGACAGCAAATGTCTTGGATAATGTGACATTTGAAACTGATTCCAGTTTTGGGTTTCTGTTAACGGGATAATAGAATAGCGCCAGTGGACCTACCATAATTTAACAGATCTGGCTGAAACACCACAACAGCATTAGACAGTAAGCCGACCTGTGTTGTCTATTTATTATATGATATGTATTCTATAACTATTTTAGAATGTTTGTAAATAATTAAATAACAACTTATATATTAAAGGTCACATGCAACGTAAAACACAACTTTGCAGATTCTGATACCGTTTGGTATGGACTTACCGAAACAAATCATCAAAAATGCAAATTCAACTTATAAAGTTGAAAAATAACGCGATGAAAAACCGCGCGAAATCGGAGTTCAAACGATTCACTAATTTTCCCCCAGCGCTTGGGGGAATTGAAGTGGTTTCAACAGCTGGGCTGCGCTCATTGCACATGCGCAGTGAAATAGGTTCGCGCAGCTTGGAAGCGGGTTGTCCGGTGAATACTCGATGAAGGCTTTGATGTGAGCTATTTTTCTAATGTTTTGTTGATATTTCACAGGCGCGAGCTTTTTATATGTTATGACCGTAGATTACCGATTTAACTGTTTATATAATTTCATTTGTCTATTTCACCACACGTTCTTCTTACCGAGTCACTTTCTCAGGTCGATACTTAAAAGCAATGTCATTATTTAGCATTGACAGAATTTCTAACTGTGATATAGATATGTCGTTGTCACAGACAAAACTCAATGTCTGTTTTATTGACACCTATATGTCTGCCTGCCCGTCTGCTAATGACAATATTCAATACACAACTTCGATCACTGACCACATGCAATTTGAACTTAACACCTATCAGGCTATACACCATAAACAAAACGCATTGATTTATGGCCCGAGTTCGGTCTCTGTCACGTTATGTAATTACACAGACAGGCAGGTGTGATACTTGTACACATAACATGTTATGATGTCTGTTGATTGCAAAATGTTATACACAAAAAATGAGCATGTATTTACAAAACCTAACATCTCTAAATATGCACACACAATGAGCCGTGAGGGCATCGGCAAATGAACCAGCCGTTACACTTGAGTGCACACCCACCCGCTCTGACTGGGTTCGGTATCGCGGCTGCTTCGTTTCTTGGGAAGTAAACCCAAGTACAAAATATTGCACTTTTGATTTGCGATTGTACACTTATAATTTCGTTTATATGTTTTTTCATAATCAGCAATGTATACTATTTGTCATGAATAAGTGATAATTGGGTTTTAATTATGTTTGATTTTTTGGTTGCATGTGACCTTTAAAGGTACTGTGAATAATAATAATAATAATAATAATATGAAATTTAAAGCGAAACTAAAATGGGGACATGATCCGGACATATATTTACTGTATATTAGTTACAGTCATATTAATTGTAGATTAGATATACAATGAACATTAATTAGTGATGCATTGTCGAAACTGTCCAAATGTTCGTGACAAGTGCTGCCGTATAGGTCTGTATGAATGAATGACCTATCTCATACCATGAACTCTCATAGCAGATATGTTATGATAAGTTCAAGTGTATGGGCTCGATGGGGGTAACCTTGTGCGCAAAGCGTCCGCTGGTCACGCTGAAGACCGGGTTCGATTCCCCACATGGGTACAATGTGTGAAGCCAAACCGTGATATTGCTGGAATGTTGCTAAAAGCGGCGTAAAACTAAATTCACTCGCTCAATCACTCAGGTGTATTTCCGAGTCTGTTCTTTTTGATTATCCGATATCTTCCTTATATGTTGTTGTCCGAGACTATCCCTAAACCGTGGAAACATGCCATTATTGTCCCAGTGCCAAGACTTAGAAGGATCTAACAACGTTATTCCTTTTTCATGTAGGCCAGTTTCAGAAACTGCAATCTATGCAAAAAAATTGAAAGCCTACTGACAAATAGATGAATTTTTCTTGAGAAAATAGAATATAGTGCTCCTAGCAAGGGACGTTCATAAACAGATTATTATGTACGTTCCATAATGAAGTACATCAATCCTTATTCAATTAAGAGTAGCCTGTGCATCTTCCTCGATATTGAAATGACATGGGAAACAATCTGGAGACAAGGCATCCTTTTCAAATTACAGAATTTTGGGGAAAAAACATCATCTTCATCTTCACTAACCACACGAAGAAACAACAGTATTTCCCAGATCTAACCATGTGAGGGAATAAATGTATCATCCGAGGTGAAAATGACCAACGTATTTGGGAGAGAGTAGTATAAACAATGGGGGTACGGGACCAGTCTATATAAGGCAAGGAATCAATAAGTATCTATTCCTAACTCATATTAATTTATAAATCCATAACACAACTACTTTTCATCTCCCCTGTAAAAGTTGATAAAACTTTGATCGAATCTCTTCTTTCAATTTTGTAATATTTTTCGAAGTTCACCCATAGGATCAAACGAAACTCTTCCTTTAACTGAGATTTTATTCTCATCCCTGAGTGCGGTGGAAATATAAAACTTTGATCGTCTTCATTTTTTATATATTTTCGAGTTTAACAAATTGGAGTGCGGTGGAAATATGGTCTTCCGTCTTTGTTCAGCAAGAATTCTAATTTCATCGTGTTTCTTAGCTTTACGATTCAATTTGCGAGATACAAATTTAAACACTGACCCAGCTATTCCTGTCACTACAGCTGTTATTTCAAGGTCTAACACCATTGGTGCAGCTACGATGGTGGTCAACAATCCAACTCCTACTGGTCCTAATCCCCTGCTAGTTGTCATTAGAGTAGTATCAGCCCCATCCATGTAGTTTAAAGCTCTATTGTATTTTTTGTGTAGCGATGCCCGAATATCACGGTCTTGTACTAGCTGACGTTTTATTTCACATATCTGTTTAAGTCGAAACCCTTCTACCCTTCCCTTTATATTTCCTTCTTCATCTATGGCTGGGTATAGCCCAATTTTATGTGTTTATAATATATTTTATAAATTATTTTTTAATTATATGTCATTTAATTTTTTATTAATATATTTGAGGCTTATAATGTTTAGATTATTGTACAGGTAAATGGGTGAGACATTAATAGGTATGTTTTGGTCTAAAATACTGACCCCATCTAGGCTTATTAATGGTTTATAACCTTGTCTTATTATGATTCGGCAACGTTTATTCTCATGTCTTTTAAACCAAATTATTTTCAGGCCGTCTAAAAGTATTCTTGGACTGGACATCTCTGCGAGATATACGTCTATAACTAGCGTGGTGTGTGATTCCATACCATGATTTTCTGGAAAAAAAACACGTTGGTAATCGTAAATTCTGCGAATGAATAAACTGGCATTCAAGCCGACTGGAGCTATCATGTTACCAGTGTGCCCTGGTATTCCTAATACTTGAACAGTATTTTCTTTGAAGGGATTTAAGCACGTGAGAAGAATCCCGTTGTTTGTAATTTTGGAAACGAAATCATTTTGATTAGAAAAGATGTAAGGTGAGGTTAGTGTTATTTTAATTAACCATTCAAGCTCTGAAAAATCTGCTAGTGGCATTCGTTCGTATACGTCGTCTTTATAGTATAGTAGGTACGGGGTGTCTTCCTCACCAGGTAAATTGAACCGCTTTGTGTGTCCTAGATCACCGAGTGTTACATTGGGGTGATGACTTACCATTGTTTATATAACTGTTATAAAATAGTTTCCAATTGTTTTTCTGATAATTTCTCAGGAGTTAACTTCAATTCCATAAAATGTATGTTCTCGGATAGAAAAATACTGGCTAGAGATATAGTGTCTTCCACGTTAACGGTGACACCCTGCAGACTGGTGTGTGAATCGTCTCCCACCCGCACGTAAATTGAGCAAACGCGATACTGGTGTTTTTTAGCCCACTGGAGTTTGATTCCCTTCACGATCTCAATCTCACTCTGCTTTGGTTGGCCTAGGTAGACGACTTGGATGAACAGCGTGGAATTCTCCTGTAGATTTTGCAAGATGTTGAGCACGCCGTCGAATTCAGACACCAACTTCAATACCGCGTTTTTCTCCCCTGGTTTAACCGATAGCATGTGGGCAAAGCATCCCTATTACAATATAAGGTAGCTCTATTTATTTATCACGCGCTTATATTGAGAAGAGATTCAATGTAACGTGTGTGTCGCATGTTGTATATGTTGTACATATCATACATATTTATTCTGTATATGGGCCTCTGGCCTTCATGCAATAAACTGATAGACTACTCGCATTCCTGGGCCTTGATTGCTAGCCATTATTGTATATGTAGTGTTACGCTGAGGTATCCTATATTTATATTATTATTTTTTGTATCTAAAATTGATATTTTTAATTCAGAAATATTACCATTTATCAATTTTTTATACTGTCGTGATGAAAACGACTCGGTGCGTCCATCATTGTATTTTTCTGTTTTAACCGGGACAGCCCTCAACAACGTGGAAGGACGTTCACTTTGTACATTATCTGTTGTGCTAAGCTGATCGAGAGGAATGCATAGCTCGCGGTATGGAACTAGCTCTGGTAACTTCGTACCAGTAACGGTAATCTTAGGGTTTATTTCTTCTGGTGGCAGCCCTAGTATCTTCGCCAACGGTCGACCGAGTCTCAATTTGTTTAGACTGTTGTTAATCAACACCACTGTTCCGTTTGAGTCATTTATTTTGAGTTCAGCTCCTAAAGGTTTGAAAACTTCATTGAGAGAACACACGCTGTAGTATCCATCTGTTATTTTACGTAGGAATCCACCAAAGAACACCTTATTATTATTGCTGTTGATGTTTGTCCATCGGGGGTAGTAGGTTATATCACATAGTGCTATTTCGAGTTGACTAGACGTGTTATCAATAGCGTGCATAAGTTGAACGGCCTCACCGCTCGTTACACCCGGAAGCGTAATGTACATATTTATATGTATTTATATATTATATAATAATATGTATAAACCCGAAGTACGTTACCCAAAAAACGACAACATAAAGGCTTATGACTTCACACACATGAAAATAGTGGTTGACATGGCTGGTTCGTACTTCAAAACCAAGTTTATAGGCGTGTTTAAAAATTATAGGTTTTCGGTCACTAATGTTAAAACGGTTCACGATTGGTTTCACAACCCTATGCAGTTCTGGCAGAATCAATTCAATTTTGCCGTGTGGTGTGCGACAACTGGATGTGGTTTGACATTGACAGACACTAGGCGTAATGAGCTAAGTAAATCCGTTTTCACTTTTCACGTGTATTACCAGGTAAGGCGTATCCTCAAAGAAATCAGCGCTCCAGTCCCACAGGACAAGGCATGGGATGCAGTAAACAATCCGTACGGTGGACGTGCGTATGAACGTATTTGTAATGAATTCGAACTAGACCCAAAGACGGATTGGCGTTTTACGGGCCCAAACCATGGGTTGGGTATCCCTATCGTTCACAACATGCCCCTCGTGGAAGCCAGCAAAAAGCTAAAAGAATGGGGTGGTAAAACATATGCGAATGCTTACGTCACGAGTAACGAATGGAGAGATGATCTCATGTCTTTCGACGACAGCAAGGATTACCGAGTATGGAGGTTCGAGTAGGGTCCGGATGACTGGAAAATATTTATGCTGGACACGTCGAAGGGTTTTACTCATGCTGGTGTTATCAGATTGAACGATTCGATTCGAACGTACGTGTGTGCTATTCTAGGGTCTCAATCACAGACGCGTTCTAATATTATAGGTAAGGGAACGGCTTACGATTCTCAAAAACAGTTCGTGGCTAATATTGAGGACGCTATCTCATCACCAGTAGATTTACCTAGTGCTATAAAACGATATCAGGATACGTTGCAATAAGCCAGGTCAAAAGTCGACTACGTGTTCGTGTTCGGTGTTGGATTGTACATGGCTCCGAGTGATATGCGTCTGAGAATCAATAAAATAACAGGCTACAACAATGAAATAATCATCGCCACAGCCGACCAACGTCTCCCATGTACCACCACCCACGCATACTGGTGAAACGGGTATAGTGGCATCAACCCCAGAGTCTAGGGTTCAGTCCACACCACCACAACCCCAACCACCACACGTGCAGGTGTCTAATCAGCAGCACATCGACCGTAAAACAGCGCTGGTGGTTGTTGGGATCGCGGTTGGCTTGGGTTTCATCTGGTTAAAAATTCCTTAGCGACCACGTACACCAACCCGGCAACGGCGACGATGAACGCCCACAGGTTTTGACTGAGCCACGTGACTGTTTTCGAGAGAGTGCTAAGCAACAACGAGACGATGCTACCCAGGATACCTGGCAGGGCTTCAGCGGCTTTACCGGCGAGTTTAGCCAGGGATTCCCCTAGTGATTTCAGATGGTTTTTTATCCAGTCTCTGACCTCACCACCACTCGGTGGCTTTGGTGGTGTTGGTGTTCCTCCACCACCCGTCAGCGATACGACCAGGGCTGATATGATGAAGCCAAATGCTGTAAGAACGCTGGCAATGGTGATACCTTGCTCTCGGAACAATATTCTGATCCTTTCAGCCAACGTGGTATCCTCGTTCAGTACTCGATTGATGGTTTCCCGCCCGCGGCTGATCTGAGATCGAAGCTGTTCTCGATTCGAGGAAGCGGATTCCAATCGGGTCTGTCTCTCATCTTGTAAATTACGTAGTCGTTCTGTGATATGACGCTTCATATCATCGTCTTCAGTTTCTGTGAGTTTGGTTTTTTCACTTGCGATGTGCTCGTCGAGTTCGTTCAGTTTATTCATGTTGTTCACGAGTTCTCCACGTACATGTTTCAAGGCTTCATCTAAACCGTACAGTTCCCTCATTGGAAATTTAAAACCAGGCAATGGTTTGTCCCAGTATATACCCAACAGTTTTTCGATGCTGTCTGACGCTTCTGTAGCACACTGTGTCATGTCACCACCACTACTGAGTTCGGACCTGGTAGCTTGCAGATCTTGAACTACCTTCGGAGGAATCTTAGGTTTTGCACCACCATAATCCTGCATGTTTAGTTTATTACGGATAAATTCGGTACCATGGCGACTGGTTAGCGTTGACAAGGCAAGTGGTTTTCTAGTGCGCGTGTTCATGATATCAACCTCCGGGTTATCCTTAAGGCGTAGAATGCCCTTATCATCTATGGTAAACTTCGAATAGTCTTTGTACTGAGGCTCGACGTAGTTTCTATCGTTTTTTAATCCATCATAATAATCGTCTACTGTTGTTTTCAGTAGTTGGCTGCTCAATGATGAGTTAGTAAACGAAATGTCTTCATCGTAATCAACATCAGCAGAGGCCATAGATCCAAAATCATCCATCGGGATATCGTCCATATTTTTAAAATTATATTATATTAATATAAATATATAACAATGTCATATGGTAGAAAACTAAATCCTTTTCGAAGATTAAGAGAACCACTAGGCGTCAAAGCCATGCGTCAGTCGGTGACTATTACAAACAACCCCAGCAAGATAGACCAGAACCAAGTACTGTTGGTTAGATTCCCCAACTTGGGGGAGAACGACGTCATAGTACCAGGTACAGTACGATTGGCATTTAACATCACGTTGAAATCAGACAACGACAAACGTGAGCTAGTGAATAATGTGGGCCGTGCTATAGTCAAGAGGACCTCGATAAAAATTAGTGGTAATGAGGTGCTTAGCATAGACGACAGCGATGTATATTTACTCCTAGGCCAAATGTAGAGATAACATCATTATCAGGTAATATGATACACCAGGTCTTATCAACCATACTGCATATCCTGATCATGTTGAACATCAGTGCTTGTCACCGTCCATTAAACCATGCAGTTAATACTCATGAAGATGGTCTATGAACATGTGGACACTGTTTCAACAGCGGGGTAATCCTTGTTTGTTTTCAGCAACCTGATACATTCTGTGTCTAGTTCCACATTGACAAGAATCTCTGGAGGGTGGGAGTTGTCATACCAATTACTGGATAACGCTTTTACTGCTGCTGATAGATCCTAAAAGATAGGGACTTTTCTAACATTTGGCCTAGGACTATATTACTGTTACATATACCTATGGAAAAGTGAGGGAGAATGCGCCAACGACGTGTACCAGGGAATCAGTAAATCGACTAGGTTACGTATCGGGTACGCCTTCACACAAGACGAGACAGCCAAACTATCGAATAGTGAAAAAGCCATCGCCGAAGCGTATGGAAACAGGTTCTGTATCCCGCTAGACTTTGAGTTGCTAACGGGGCACGCACCATTTTACCAAGCCGCATTAGGTGACAGGTTGGAATATGAACTCACGTTCAATGATTACAGCAAAGTCGTGTATACGCCAAACGGTAAAGAGGGTAGTTACGAGATCGATAACATCTCGTTGGAGTTCGACATGGTGACTAATCCTGATCTCGCCCGGCAGATTCGAAATCAGTACTCTGGGAAAATGACCATCCTGTACGATAGGATACTGCGACATAGAATGATATTACGTGACAAGAGCGACACGGTATGGAATATCAACATGAACGTGCCGGCGCGATCGATGAAAGGTGTATTAATCATACCCATGGAGGAATACGATCCATTCGAAAGAGACAGCAAGAAATTTTCAACCCAGGGATCACCAAAGTTGAAGTGACCATAGAGGGAGTGCCTAATCAGCTATTTAGCCATGGAATGAAGGCATATCAGCAGTGGGATGAAATAATGAAGCTACCGGCTATCAAACGAAACTCAATAGTCAACAACTTAGTCAATGACCTGCATCTATCCTCCGTGCATATCGGGGATTACCTAACCACAAAGTACGCAGCGTATGGTTGGATATGAGATCGACAGATGACGACACTGTTCACGGTAGTGGTCGTCGCATCAACAACGGAAGCGAGGGTATAACCATTCAAATAATGAAGAAGGCTCAACCAACTGGTAAATTAAAATTATATTTATATGTAATTATGGACGCCGCGAACTTAATATAGAGAATGGGAGATTTGTGCAAGCCATCTATTAATTTACCACGAGATCCGCACTGTGCCATAATATGTGGGCAGACGGGTTGTGGTAAGACAGCTTTCCGTACTGGATTTGTTGGAGGGTACTATAAAGACGTATTTGACAATATCATTATCTTATGTCCTACTATAAATATGAACAAGACTTACACGGATAGATCTTGGGTGATGAAGGATCCATGTATATAAAATCGATCCGGGAACACACCTGCAGTACTATTTGAAAGTTTATCACAACAAATTTAAAGGGAAGCCGACGCTATTCATCCTGGATGACTGCAGCAGTAGTATATACAGTGATAGTCCGAGATCAAGTCTAACAAAAGCCTCTGTAAAGATTTATTTCACAAATAAAGCTTTTGTCAGGCCCTTAGATCTCACCCCCCATTGTATATACTACTTTTGAACCCCAAGTTAACTTCCCGACCCCACGTGGCACAATAGTGCCGCTATGGCCGCGAACTAGCACTTGACACTTTGTTGCGCTGACCTCAATGAAACAGGTTAATGTGAATGGCCTATGATCTCTTTGGCGTTCGTAAAATAGCTGGCTTGCTGGAAGAAAAAAAAACTTCTGTTCTAAAAAGAACTTTTTCTGTCTTCGCTGATAGCAAACTTACAAGACTTGGACCGGATTTCTTGTTTCATCTTACGGCCCTAGTCAGGTTCAGGGAGGATTGAACGAATTCCTCCTCTGAGATCTTACTGTCCAGTGAGTGCCATGGAAATACACTCACTTACCGTGGTCAGCTTTGCTTCAATGAAACCCCTGATTCGCTGTAAAGCGGCTTCAACACTTATAGTGCAGTCTCTGCGGATGCCAAGCTTAAACACCAGCCTGCCACCCCTACCCCTTAGCTGCTTCTTTTCAATGCTCAGCACTGAGTGCGCAGTTTACGGTAGCTAATGACTAACCTGCCGCGACCTTTAGTCCCATATTGGCTGCGATAAAAGGGCAATTATCAGTCCCTTCACCATATTAGAAGCTCTATGGTGCTACTGCAAAATTGCTTTCAGCATATCGCAGTCTTGTTCTAGCTGGCATTTTGCATGCCTAACTATCTCCCGAGGAACCGTCCTACTTGTTTCCAGGTCTTTGCGACTATTCTAGGACAGGCAACAGCCTCATCCTGTGTACCTGTAAACATATCTTCTGAGATACTTTCATTCATGCCTCTTTAATTCTTACAGTGTATTGAGGACTTATAGGGTGCAGACTCTGGTGGGGTAATAGGTGTGAAAATAATATGTGATGCCTGCTCACAACCTCATGGTGAGGCTTACTAAGGGTCTGAAAACTTTTGAGCCCGGTTAGACAATACGGCAACGCTGGTTCTGCATGCTGTTCGTTATCGTCACCGGTAAAAAGGGTGCTGACCAGCGGTTCCCCAAATGGATTTCTGCGCGTGAGAATCAAACACCCATAAACTCACTGGGATCAGAGGCTAAACTCATCATTATTTTGCCCGGAAACCAACATGTTGTTCATTCGACCGCTGACACTTATATCAGACTACGTTCTGTTTATGTTTGAT